>NC_138771.1:10075841-10448933 GCF_965119305.1 Pelophylax lessonae | reverse complement strand
AATCGCAGAGATGATCAAATACCACCAAAAGAAAGCTCTGTTTGTGGGAAAAGAAGGACGTCAATTTCATTTGGGTACAGCGTCGCACGACCGCGCGATTGTCAGTTAAATTCGCACAGTGCCGAATCGCAAAAAGTGGCCCAGACGTAAGACAGCAAAATCCTCCGGTGGTAAAGTGGTTAAAAAAACACATAAAGACGTTTATATTGTATTCTGTATCAAGAACTGCTTTATGCATTGAAATACAAAGGAAAGCCACTCCTGACAGTAAAAAATGTTGTTTATTACTGTGATCATCACATGTGCACCCCCCCCCCCCCCCCCCAAGAGTAGTACAGTGTCCCTATGGTGATGACTATGTAAAAAAAAAAAAGAAAAAAAATAGTAAAAAAAAGAAAAAATGTTAAAGAAAAAAAAAAAAAGTTTCAAAAATGTAATAAAAAAATATTTATTATCAACGGTCATATTATCCTTGATTCCTGCCAAGCCAATCGTATGATGACGCTGTACTGCACTGAGACAGTATGTTAAAAAAAAAAAATATGAACATCTTTTAAAATTAAATTTCTTAATTTTTCAAAACAATTGTGACAAATAATCACAACTTCAAAAACTCACAATGGTATTACTAAATACCCTGGACTGTTCTACTTTATAAAAAAAGGGGTAATTTGGGGGGTATTTGTACTGTCCTGGCATTTTCGGGCCTCAAAAAATGAGATGGACCGTCAGATTGATCAATTTTCAAAGATACCGGTATATCCCATAGATAGACAATATATGTTAGTTTGGGTTATTTTTACCCAAAGAAATGTTTTTTTCTCATGGTTAGTGTGAAATTGTGTGAATGCATCAATGCAGTGCATGTTATCTCAGCTTGCAGAACTTGGATTCATTGAATGAGTTTACCAAAAAATATTGCCGAATATACAGCCTCATGCTACATAACTAAGCTCCATTTCATGCTGAATAAACTCAATTATTAACCAGTTCTGGACCAGAAGGATTTCCCCCCTTAATGACCAGGCCATTTTTTGTGATTCAGCACTGCGTTATTTTTAACGTAAAATAGCGCAGTCGTGCAGCTGTGTAAGGAAATAAAATTGGCATCTGTGTACAGAGCGCCTCCAGGCGGCCATCTTACATTTTAAAAAAAATTACAGCAGCTGCATATCAACCACTTGCCGACCAGTCACGTTGACTGTACTGCGGCAAAGTGGCTCATTCCCGTCCAGCGACGTAGACCTACGTCGCTGGACTCCTCCCCTTGTGAGCGGCGCGCGTGTGCCGCCGGAGGCTCGCTCCCGCTGTATTCAGTCACAGCGGGAGTCGGGCCAGGGGAGGAGAGGCGGTGATCGCCGCTGCTCTTCCCCGATCGTCGGGGAATCGAGTCTGGAGATCCGCCCGCTTATGTAAACAAAGTGGGCGGATCTCCTAAGTGACAGACAGGGTCAGATCGGAGTGTTCAGCATAGCTCAACCTGTGATCTGTCCCTGTGTCACTCAGTCCCCTCCCCCCACACACGTCAGTAAGCACCAGGCATACATTAACCCCTCCCTCTCCAATAAAATTAACCCCTTCCCTGCCAGTGTCATTTTTACAGTAACAATGCATATTTATAGCACTGATTACTGCAGTAATGTCACTGGTACCCCCAAAAGTGTCAAAAATGTCAGTCAAGGGTCCGATCTGTCCGCTGCAATGTTGCAGTCCCGCAAAAAAAAAATCGCAGATCGCCGCCATTACTCGTTTAAAAAAGAAAAACACCAAAAATGACAGAAATCTTTCCCTTAGTTAGTAAAAGCAATAACTTTTGCGCAAACCAATCAAAATACGCTTATTACGATTTTGTTTTTACCAAACATAGGTAGCAGAAAACAAATTGGCCAAAAATGTAAAAAAATTTTGATTTTTACATTTTTTGGGGGGAATTTCATATAAAAAAATGTGAAAAATATTGTTATTTTTTCAAAATTTACCCTTTTTCTTTGTTTATAGCGCAAAAAGTAAAAATCGCACAGGTGATCAAATACCACCAAAAGAAAGCTCTGTTTGTGGGAAAAAAAGGACGTCAATTTCGTTTGGGTATGGTGTCGCACGACTGCGCAATTGTCAGTTAAAGTCGCACAGTGCCGAATCGCAAAAAGTGGCCCAGACGTAAGACAGCAAAATCCTCCGGTGGTAAAGTGGTTAATGACCAGGCCATTTTTTGTGATTCAGCACTGCATTATTTTTAACGTAAAATAGCGCAGTCGTGCGACTGTGTACCGAAATAAAATTGCCATCTGTGTACAGAATGCCTCCAGTCGGCCATATTACATTTTCAAAAAAATTACAGCAGCTGCAGATTAAAAAGGAAAGGTCATTTTTAACAACATTTAATTACAATATGATTTGTGTCGCAAATTGTATGCAATGTATTATTTTTTCATTATTTGCTATTTCTTTCCCCCCCCCGCGGAAGTGGAGTTACCCTTTAACCACTTCTGGGCTGGAAGGTTTTACCCCCTTAATGACCAGGCCATTTTCTGCAATTCGGCACTGCGTTAGTTTAACGGAAAATTGCGCGGTCGTACGACGCTGTACCCAATTAAAATTGATGTCCTTTATTCCCATAAATAGAGCTTTCTTTTGGTGGTATTTTTATTTTTTGCGCTATAAACAAAAAAAGAGCGGCAATTTTGAAAAAAAAACAAAAACAACATTTTTCACATTCTGCTATAACCCCCCCCCCCCCCCCCCCAAAAAAAAAAATGTAAAATTCTAAATTTTTCATCATTTTAGGCCAATTTACTTTCTGCTACATTTTTTTGGTAAAAAAAAAAAAAAAAAAAGAAATATCGCAATAAGCGTATTTTGATTGGTTTGCGCAAAAGTTATTGCGTTTACTAACTATGGGAAAGATTTGTCATTTTATTGTTATTTTTTTTTTTTTTACTAGTAATGGCGGCGATCTGCGATTTTTAGCGGGACTGCGACATTGCGGCAGACAGATCGGACCTCTAACTGACATTTTTGGGGGGGAACAGTGACATTACTACAGTAATCAGTGCTAAAAATATGCACTGTCACTGTACTAATGACACTGGCAGGGAAGGGGTTAACCCTGTGGGTGATCAAGGGGTTAAATGTGAGCCTAGGGGAGTGTTTCTAACTGTATGGGGGGATGGGCTTGTGAAATGATCATAGAGACCTGTGTTCCTATATAGAAGGATCACATGAGCTCTGTGATCATTCCAGAGAGAAGAACGGTCAGCTGTGTTTACAACATCCGACCGTTCTTCTCTCTCAGTGGGGAGCGATCGCGGGTGCTCGGCGGCAATCAGAGCCACCTGACCCATGCATTGGCATCCCCGCTGCTGAGGGGGGCGGGAGCCAGCGCGTGATCGCCCCCTAGCTGCCTTCAAGCGACCGACATAGCCCTACATTGGTTTGCCTGGCGCAGTAAAAAGGGGGTGTGTGGTCGGCAAGCGGTTAATCATGTTGAGCAAAAACTTACATTAATTTTAGCGCCGCTCTACTCTGTACATTGTCTTTTGTTGGAAGCCTGTATCTTATTCCAGGTGCTAGCAGCTCCCCTCATTAGCGCAGTGTCTTCTTGTTTATGATACATGCAGATACCAAAGGGAAGAGAGAGGAGACAGAAATCACACTCATTGCTTTGGGCTGAGGCAAGTCAACACTATAGAAGGATGTGCTTTGTTCATTTTTTCATTTCACAGGTTTGCAACCACTTGAAATCCTATTTCAAATGCATTTGAATATTTCCATTTGAGAGTTTGGAATTCATAAATAGGTAACTGGATTAACCACTTTACCACCGGAGGATTTTGCTGTCTTACGTCCAGGCCACTTTTTGCGATTCGGCACTGTGCAACTTTAACGGACAATTGCGCGGTCGTGCGACGCCGTACCCAAACGAAATTTACGTCCTTTTTTTCCCACAAATAGAGCTTTCTTTTGGTGGTATTTGATCACCTGTGCGATTTTTACTTTTTGCTCTATAAACAAAAAAAGAACGTAAATTTTGAAAAAATAACAATATTTTTCACATTTCTTTATATGAAATTCCCCCCCAAAAAAATGTAAAAATCAAAATTTTTTAAAATTTTTGGCCAATTTGTCATCTGCTACCTATGTTTGGTAAAAAAAATCACAATAAGTGTATTTTGATTGGTTTGCGCAAAAGTTATTGCGTTTACTCACTAAGGGAAAGATTTGTCATTTTTGGTGGTTTTTTTTTTTAACGAGTAATGGCGGCGATCTGCGTTTTTTTTTTTTTTTTTTTTGCGGGACTGCGACATTGCGGCGGACAGATCGGACCCCTGACTGACATTTTTGACACTTTTGGGGTTACCAGTGACATTACTGCAGTAATCAGTGCTATACATATGCACTGTTACTGTAAAAATGACACTGGCAGGGAAGGGGTTAATTTTATTGGAGCGGGAGGGGTTAATGTATGCCTGGTGCTTACTAACGTGTGTGGGGGGAGGTGACTGAGTGACACAGGGACAGATCGCATGTTCGGCTATGCTGAACCCTGCAATCTATGACTGTTTGTCACTTAGGAGATCCGCCCGCTCTGTTCACACAGGCGGGCGGATCTCCACACTCGATTCCCCGACGATCGCCACTCCTCCCCTGGCCCGACTCCCGCTGTGACTGAATACAGCGGGAGCGAGCCTCCGGTGGCGCGTGAGCGCCGCCCACAAGGGGGAGGAGTCAAGGGGGAATCTAGCCACTTTGCAGCAGTACAGTCCCAGTGACTGGTCGGCAAGTGGTTAAATGGAAGTCTTTTATATCTGCCTACACTTAGGCTGCATTCACATGTCAGCGTTTGGATCGCGGGCAGAACCGCCGCGGTTCCACCCGCGATCCGGAGATTATTGCAAATCGCGGGACGCCTAGCGTTGCCCGTTGATTTGCAATAGCCCCCCAAACGCCGAGCGATGTTGCCGCGATTTCCGCCTGCCGAATCGGGGCAACATCGCGCAAACAAAATCGCGGGACGCAATACGCTCCAAAGAAGCTCTTGTACTTCTTTGGAGCGTATTGCGTGCCGCGATTTTGTTTGCGCGATGTTGCCGCGATTCGGCAGGCGGAAATCGCTGCAACATCGCTCGGCGTTTGGGGGGCTATTGCAAATCAACGGGCAACGCTAGGCGTCCCGCGATTTACAATAAATCTCCGGATCGCTGGCGGAACCGCGGCGGTTCTGCCCGCGATCCATACACTCACATGTGAACGGAGCCTTACACTTTAAATGTTATTGAACAGCCAGGGTCAGGAAATGCTCAGAGGGCAATGAAAATGTACAGCAGGAGATATCAGAGAAAATAATCTGAAATGACATACAATTGATACAAGTATCGTTTTTAAAATGGTCATTACAAATCTATTTGTGTAACGCTCAGGAAATCACTATAAAGTCCATAATCTGCAATACCGCCTAAGGGAAAAATACCAGGACTATTTATGGACAAAATAATACTTTATTAGACAAACTTGCCTACTGGGCACTTATACCCCCTGCCTGCCCAGACCAATTTTCAGCTTTTCTCACACTTTGAATGACAATTATGCAGTCATGCTACACTGTACCCATATGAAATTTTTATCATTTTTTTCACACAAATAGAGCTTTCTTTTGGTGGTATTTAATCACCTCTGGCTTTTTTATTTCTTACAACAAAAAAGAAAAAAGACAGAAAATCTTGAAAAAAAAAGTTTCTTATTTTCTGTGAGTAAATTTTAAAAATCAATAAATCTTTCTCCTTCACTGATGTGCGCTGATGAGGGGCACTGATGGGCACTGAGATGCGGCACTGACGGGTGGCACTGATGGGCAGAACCATCAGTGCCCACACTCAGTGCCCATAGTGCTTCTAGTCAGTGCCCATCAGTGCCTAGATGAGCAGGCACTGACTGGCAGCACTATGGGCACTGATGGGGGGCACTGATGGCGGGCACTGTGGGCAGTTGTGGCATTTTTTTCCCCTCAGTGCCCTGATTACATTCCTTTGTGTCCCCTTACCGCTGATCGGGCTCTCCTCTTCCTCACACTGCAGTCTCCGTGTGAGGAAGAGAGCTGGCGATGAGAGATGATTTCATATGTTTACATATGAGATCATCTCTCATTGCATGGGCCGATCACGTGGTAAATGGCCGCTGTGATTGGCCATTCACCAGGATCTGTGATTGGCTGTGTCCAAGGGACACGGCCGACACAGATTTTCCCAGATTCTCGCGGGAGCGCGTGGGGAGCCTGTCACTGGGAGGCCGTATAAAGACGGCCTCCCGGAAATTAGAGCCCGCACTGTAGCCGTACTTCAGCTATAGCGCGGGCCGGAAGTAGTTAAAGTGCACCTCTGCCCAGACTATGGACATTACAACTGAACAATATTATAAACGCAACACTTTTGTTTTTGCCCCCATTTTTCATGAGCTGAACTCAAAGATCTCAGACTTTTTCTATGTACACAAAAGGCCGATTTCTCTCCAATATTGTTCACAAATCTGTCTAAATCTGTGTTAGTGATCACTTCTCCTTTGCCGAGATAATCCATCCACCTCACAGGTGTGGCAGATCAAGATGCTTATTAGACAGCGTGATTATTGCACAGGTGTGCCTTAGGCCGGCTACAATAAAAGGCCACTGTAAAATGTGCAGTTTTACTGTATTGGGGGGGGGGGGGGAGGGTCAGAAAACCAGTCAGTGTCTGGTGTGACCACCATTTGCCTCACGCAGTGCAACACATCTCCTTGGCATAGAGTTGATCAGGTTGGTGATTGGTTCCTGTGGAATGTTGGTCCACTCCTCTTCAATGGTTGTGCAAAGTTGCTGGATATTGGCAGGTCCTGGAACACGCTGTCCTATACGCCGATCCAGAGCATCCCAAACATGCTCAATGGGTGACATGTCTGGTGAGTATGCTGGCCATGCAAGAACTGGGATGTTTTCAGCTTCCAGGAATTGTGTACAGATCCTTGCACTAAGGGGCCGCGCATTATCATGCTGCAACATGAGATGATGGTCGTGGATGAATGGCACAACAATGGGCCTCAGGATCTCCTCACCGTATCTCTGTGCATTCAAAATGCCATCAATAAAATGCACCTGTGTTCCTTGTCCATTTTGTATTCAAAATTATTCAACCCCCACTGAAATTGATTGTTTTGGCCAGTTTGACATTGATTTTGATCATTCAGTCATCCTGCTTACAATGGAATCAAAGAGGCCGGTGTAGGTCAGACAAATAAAACATAACATTTATAATGAAATAACCACAAATGTCTTTTCTGTGCTCACATCATTATCAGTTTTATTCAACCCCCAAGTGACATTCAATCTTAGTACTTAGTACAACATCCTTTTACAGTTATAACAGCTTTTAAATGTGAAGCATAGCTTGACACAAGTGTCTTGCAGCGATCTACGGGTATCTTCGCCCATTCGTCATGGGCAAAAGCCTCCAGTTCAGTCACATTCTTAGGCTTGTGCACTGCAACTGCTTTCTTTAAGTCCCACCAGAGGTTCTCAATCGGATTTAAGTCTGGTGACTGTGATGGCCACTCCAAAATGTTCCAGCCTTTAATCTGCAACCATGCTCTAGTGGACTTGGAGGTATGCTTGGGATCATTGTCCTGTTGAAAGGTCCAACGTCTCCCAAGCCTCGGGTTTGTGACGGACTGCATCACATTGTCATCCAATATCTCCTGGTACTGAAGAGAATTCATGGTACCTTGCACACGCTGAACCTTCCCTGTACCTGCAGAAGCAAAACAGCCCCAAAGCATGATTGACCCCCCCCCCCCCACCATGCTTCACAGTAGGCAAGGTGTTCTTTTCTTCATAGGCCTTGTTCTTCCTCCTCCAAACATAGCGTTGATCCATGGGCCCAAACAGTTCTAATTTTGTTTCATCAGTCCACAGAACACTATCCCAAAACTTCTGTGGTTTGTCCACATGACTTTTGGCATACTGCAGTCGACTCTTCTTATTCTTTGGAGACCGCAAGGGGGTGCGCCTGGGAGTTCTGGCATGGAGGCCTTCATTACGCAGTGTGCGCCGTATTGTCTGAGCAGAAACTTCAGTACCCACATCTGACAAATCTTTTCTCAGTTCCTCGGCAGTCACATGGGGACTTTTCTCCACTCTCCGCTTCAGGTAGCGCACAGCAGTCGAAGTCAGCATCTTCTTTCTGCCACGACCAGGTAGCGTTTCAACCGTGCCCTTTGCCTTGAATTTGCGAATGATGCTTCCTATGGTGTCTCTTGGTATGTTTAACATCTTTGCAATCTTCTTATAGCCATTGCCCTTCCTGTGAAGAGTAATCACCTCTTCTCTTCCTGGACCATTCTCTTGACTTCACCATGTTTGTAACCACACCAGTAAATGTCTAGAAGGAGCTGAGTATCACAGTCATTTTAAAGCTGCCTAATTGGTGCTTATTAGGCTTTATTGCTGCTCCCTGACATCCACAGATGTTTTCAATACCTGATTGAAAACACTTCAATGAACCTCTGTTCTTCAGAGTGGTAGTCTTTAAGGGGTTGAATAATTGTGTCAATGAAGAATTCACAAAATAAACATTTACTACTGTATTACAAAACCAATTGATGTCATTTTAGTTGCATATGGTTCTTTAAGAAGTCCTTGTAGGATTTCATTCTGAATACAATTACAAATTTACACTAAATTCCCTAAAACCCTTTACAGCATTGGGGGGGTTGAATAATTTTGAACACAACTGTATATATATATATATATATTTATTTTTTTTTTTTTTTCAGACCAGAAAAAAAAAATATATATATATATATCATTTTTTTTTCTGGTCTGGTTTTCACATCAGTGTCTATTGCTATATATCCTCACTCTCTTCTTGCTATCTTTTGAGGGAACATTATATTTCCTATATTCTGCAAAAGATACTTACGTGTTTTCTTTCAGTGTCACTTTACCAAGTATGTTCAGCTACTCTCAATTACAAGTTTCCTCACCCGACTCCCCATCTCATTGCCGTGGGCCCTTGTCCCTTCAGCTCCCGGGTCAGACTTTTGGCGCCCCCACTGCATGGCAATGGTGCGTTTACCAGTGAATATAGCCTTATGTAAGTATGGTTTCCCCACTTGGGTCATACATTTGTTGAAAATCCATGCTTGCTGGCCAATTACAATATTCATTAGATCTGACATCACACATCATTTTCCATTCTTTTGACAGGCTTAACTATGTACATTTCTGATGAGTGGGCTACAGACTCACGAAACGCATCGAGTTTTATTACATGATATATCTTTATATGCAACAATGCTGTTGGAATTCCGTTATATTTATTATGCTGTGCTATAATTACTGTACATCTGTATGTAACAAAGTCTATTACAAGATACTCCTAAAACACTGCTGCTGTAATCTTGTCATGTTATGTCCTGCACCCATGCCTGTTGGTATATGCATGTCACTGCCTTATGTTTTTACTTATTAAATTCATTTTTTGTACATCAGTGACTCATGTATCCACCTCATTTAAAGTCCCATTAGGGCGTTCTCTCTTTTTTTCTGTGTTGATTTAGGGATGGAGGTGCATACAATAGACAGTACCAGAACATTTTTTAGTCTCTATCCCTGAAGATAGCTAAAAGTACCTGGCAACTAAAACTCAACGTTGGCTGAGTTTCAGTGGGGACCTTCTTTAGGCGATGCACATAAACTGTCCCTTTGAGAAGGTGGGCTGCTAAGTAGGAGCAGTCTCTAATGTGTTAGCAGTGTGTAACGGGTGTTTAATCATGTAGTTTAGCTCACAGCTCCTGTTAGGTGACTAGTCTGGTCCCAATGGCTTGGTGATCAGCAAGTCCCAGCAATCAGGTCCCAGGAGATCAGTCTCTCGGCCTGGATACTCAGACAAAGGAGAAATTCTCTCAGCTCCGGTCCCGAAAATGCAGCGACTCCCTCTCTCAAGCTTAGTTTCCAAGGGCAGCTTGGCAGACACAGCAACAGGTCCCCTTAGCTCCTCTCCTTGGCTCAGGTCCCTCAGATGTAAAGCACAGACCCTTGTAGTAGTTCTGTGCTCTACATTCTCCTCTCCTTGGCTCGGGTCCCTCAGTAGGTCTGTGCTCTACATTCTCCTCTCTGGACTAGACCCGATCTCTCTCAGTTTACCCAGGAAAACAATGAAGCTCTCCTCCTCCGGGTGCAGCAACTTGTGGGAACTAAAGTCCACAGCCTGTTAGCCTCCATTACCAAGTATGGTGCAGCGGCCCTTTAAGAACTACATCTCCAAGGATTCTCTTCTGCCTGCTTGCAAGTCCTCTCTGATGTTTCTATTGACTCTTACTCTTTCACCCTCTGATTTGGTTTGATTCACATACAGCATACGATTGCCTAGCTCTGCACACAATTTGGCAGTGCACCTGGTGGAGGGGGTGGAGGGGGTGGGGGGGGGCAAGCAGGGGATACATAGCCGGCGGCACCCAGGTACAGTCCCAACAAATTCTCATAATCTCAGGGCCAAAGCTGAACTGCAGGACTTATCTGTTTTTTAAACATACATTGGGCCACCCTGGTTACATCCATGTGTTGTATCCAGAGGGCTGCTGAGGATGATGAAATTCGCTGTAGCAATCTGGGCATCCCTACATCACTAAGTATGGTCATGTCCATATTTGGTCAATTACACCACCCAAAAGAGACCCCGCCCCTTTGTTTAAGGTCAGCTGTCACCCACCAGAGCTGTCATTCAAAGGCAAGCGGTTGTCGGGAAGGGATCATGTTGGCGGTCAGCAGGTGTTTTTCCTTTGGCAAGTCGGTGGGCGTGGTTCCTAGTGATTGATGTGGATCCAGATGATGTGATTGGAGGTGAATTGTGGGACTTTTTTTAAAGTTTGTGTGTTTATAATTTACTTTTCACTTTCTTGTTTACTATGTACCTCTTCACATTCACTTAGAAGGGGGGCAAGTATCTGGGGGTCTCCTTATTGTTTTAAAGGGGACTTCCAGATTCCGCCCTGCCCACAGACCCCCACAACTACCAGGCCAGGGTTGTGGGTAAGAGGCCCTTGTCCTCATCAAAATGGTGACCAGGTGCTTTGGCAGGGGGATCCCTTCTGGTGAGTTACCCGCCCTTATGTTGAGGGTACCCAGCCTGGTATAGATCAGGATGGGGAAGCATGCACACTAGCCCAACTCCCCTTACCTGGTCAGCCAGGCTGCATTCTCAGAGCGGTGGCAATGACAGCAGCACATGTAAATGAGCCCTAATAGTGAACCTGTTGCTTTGCCCTGCTTGGCAATATGATTAATATATTAAATATCCTCATCCCAATAAACATTATGTGTGTAAATATTGTGTTCACTGCTTTTTGGCAGTAGGTAATACACAGCACAAATCATGGTTTTTAAAATGAGCACTGGTGCATATATTATTTAGAGGTAATTGTTAGCCGCTAGTTTATTGTGCTTTAAAAGATTTGTACTGTTCTAGATTCTCTATGTGATTAGACTGCATGCATTATTTCTGCTAAATAGAAAATCGCTAACATTTGTCACTGGACGCTGTGTAACTAACAGGAAAAATAACACTAAGCCATAGCAAAGAAAACACAAACATTGAAGGTTGCACCAATATGATAAAAGGGTCCCTCTACCTAAGCATGGCAAAGGTGGAGGACCGTGAGCCAAGTCATGTACTGGCTTCTTATATCTCTTTTGGACTTCACTGGTGACATATCTCCATCATTAATCTTGACTCTTTTGTTACCTTGGAGCTCTTCTACCATAAGGGTCTTCTGATTTCCATTGCACTCTCTGAGATTTGTATACAAATCATATCTCACCAGAAGGGATCTCCTTGGCAAAGCACCTTGTCCCCATGTTGATGAGGACAATGGCCTCTTCCCCACAACCCTGGCCTGGTGGTTGTGGGGGTCTGTGGGCAGGGGGAATCTAGAAGCCTCCTTGAAAACAATAAGGGGGCACCAGATACCTGCCCCCTCCTATATGAATGAGTAAGGGGCACATAGTACCCCTACACGTACAATAAATCAAGTCTCCCGCTAACAGGGTTCCTCCAGAGGTTGCTAGGGGTTTCTTGAACACCAAACTATTTTTACTGATCAGATAAGTAACTACTGACACCAATGATTTCTGTAAGATGGACTTCCCGCTGAGCATCAAAGGAAGGAGCACTTTTCCCACTGACCATCAGTGTAATGGTGTTCTTCTCCCTCTAACCACCTTTGTAATGGAATCATTCCCCCTGCTGACAATCTTCTCCTACTAACCACCATTGTAATGGGACCATTCCCCCCACTAACCATCAGTGTAATGGTGTCCTTCCCTCACTAACCACCATTGTAATGAGATCATTCCCCCTACCTACTGACCATCAGTGTAATGGCGTTATTCTCCTTCTAACCACCATTGTAATGGGATCATTCCCCCTACTGACCATCAGTGTAATGGTGTTCTTCTCCCTCTAACCACCATTGTAATGGAATCATTCCCCTACTCACAATCTTCTCCTACTAACCACCATTGTAACGGGACCATTCCCCCACTAACCATCAGTGTAGTGGTGTCCTTTGCTCGCTAACCACCATTGTAATGGGATCATTCCCCCTACTGACCATCAGTGTAATGGTGTTATTCTCCCTCTAACCACCTTTGTAATGGAATCATTCCTCTACTGACAATCTTCTCCCACAAACCACCATTATAATGGGACCATTCCCCCACTAACCATCAGTGTAATGGTGTCCTTCCCTCACTAACCACCATTGTAATGGGGTCATTCCCCCTACCTACTGACCATCAGTGTAATGGTGTTATTCTCCTTCTAACCACCATTGTAATGGAATCATTCCCCTACTGACAATCTTCTCCCACAAACCACCATTATAATGGGACCATTCCCCCACTAACCATCAGTGTAATGGTGTCCTTCCCTCACTAACCACCATTGTAATGGGATCATTCCCCCTACCTACTGACCATCAGTGTAATGGCGTTATTCTCCTTCTAACCACCATTGTAATAGAATCATTCCCCTACTGACAATCTTCTCCCACTAACCACCATTGTAATGGGACCATTCCCCCACTAACCATCAGTGTAATAGTGTCCTTCACTCACTAACCACCATTGTAATTGACCATCAGTGTAATTGTGTTTATCTCCCACTAACCACCATTGTAATGGGACCACTCCCCTACTGACCATCATGTAATGGTGTTCATCTCCCACTAACCACCATTGTAATGGGACTCTCCTCCCACTGACCCCCAGTGTAAGAGGTCCTTTCCTTCATGTGTCTTTCATGTAAGGTGAGCTGTAAACAAAACTTGTAGGCAGGTGCAGGTTGACCTACCAACAAAAGTGGCGCTGTTGCATCTAGCTTGCAGGGAGAGTGGAGAACAGGAGGAATACTCATCCTCTTAGGCCTCCATACGAGTCAACAGGTGAACTGCTGTTCGATTGGACGCCTTCACCTAGGTGACCCCTGCGTCCATCTTTAGTGAGGGCAGAGCTTTCAAAAAGCCCTGGCTTGTTGCGGTTGTTGCCTATTCCCCATTCTTCGCGTGGTGAGGTCAGGGACAGGAACCTGCTGGTCAGGGAGAGTGAAACAAGTGCAGGGACGGGTTCCAGAAGAGGAGGGACAGAATAGCAGACATGGGAGTAAAGCCCCGTACACACGTACCGATCGTCGGCATACAAACGTTCGTCTTTTCTCCCCGGGATGTCGGTGTCTGTTGAAAAGTGCAAAGACTGCCCAAGAATTTTGTCCGCCGACTACAGCCGACTGCAGAAGTGATGTCATGTAATGGTTAACTTTCCCTGTGTTTTTTCTTTTCTGAGCATGCCCAGTCTTGCAAATCTGCGGTCTGTCGGCAGAATTCTGTACTGACTGGCGAACAATCGTCCGTTCTGGTGTCGGCATACAAAAATTTTCATGTTTGCAAGAAAGACTCTTGTCCGCAGAATGTGCGCAGACAGCTGTCGGAGGCACCATACTAACAAGCGTACAATCGGCAGATCTTTCGTCCGCCAACGTTTGTATGACGACGATCGGTACGTGTGTACGGGGCTTAAGTCACACATGTGCAAGTCACAAGCAAGTCTCAAGTCTTAACCTTTAAGTCTCAAGCAAGTCCCAAGTTACTCTGGCGAAAAGCAAGCAAGTCAAGTCGAGTCCCTGCTAGAAGTCAAGCAAGTCAAGTCATTTATTTTGGTCAAGTCACAAATCAAGTCAAAATCCTGATCTACCCCAATTTTCACCTTTAAATCAGTTAAAAGTCAGTGGTCAGGAAAGGTTTTATTTTATTTTCAACATTAAAAAAACTGCTTAGTGCTTTTTTCTTGGCATATTAAAGAAACACTTTGGATGCCCAAACAGCTCAAAATCCTTCGTCCGGTCATGTTTCAACACCACAGTCACTAAAAAAATGTTAAGTATTTCCATTGTTAAACAGCCAGTGTCCTAAAAATCAGAACACACTGAGGTGTTTTAAGTGACTATGGTGTCAGAAACATAACATGCACATTCATTTTGCTTTAACACATCTTGAGAAAATGCAAATATTTAATAACTTAAAAAAATAAAGTAATTTCGAGTCATATGTCTCAAGTCAAAGTCAAGTCTCAAATCATGAATACCAAGTCAAAGTCAAGTCGAGTCTTTTTATTAATTTTAGTCAAGCAAGTCTCAAGTCCTCAAACTGGTGACTTAAGTCCAACTTAAGTCAAGTCATGTGACTTGAGTCCCCCCACCTCTGGCATTACAACAGGGAATACGTGTAAAAGAGCTAAAATAAACCCTGGGTGGCTAAACTCCAATGTAAAAAGGAATGTAAAAACTAAAAAAAAGGCATTCAAAATATACAGGGCTGAGGGGTCATTGGCAGCATTCTAACATTACAAAGAATGCAATAAGTAATGTAAGAGTGCAATCAAGGCGGCTAAGATGGAACATGAAAGGCACATAGCGAAAGAGAGTAAAAAAAAAAAAAAAAACCAAGAGATTATTTAAGCATATAAACAATAAGAAAGTGAGGCCAGAACATATTGGCCCCATAAATGTTGACAAAGGGAATCTGGCTATAAAGGACGGAGAGAAGGCGAAGGTGCTAAATAAATTCTTCTCCTCAGTCTTCACAAAGGAATTGGGGGGATGCAGTAACCTAGACTGTAATGTTAAAGTTAATACCACATCACAGGAAGCACCCTCATGGTTAACAGAAGACAGACTCAGAACTAGAATTAAAAAACTTAACATAAGTCACCAGGACCAGATGGCTTACACCCGAGGGTCCTTAAGGAACTCAGCCAGGTGATAGCCAGACTATTGTTCATCATTTTTATGGATAATCTACTGATGAGAGTGGTACCAGCTGATTGGAAAAAAAACCAACGTGGTGCCAATTTTTAAAAAGGGGCCAAGATACATCCCTGGGAACTACAGACCAGTTAGCCTAACATCAATAGTATGCAAAAAAAATGGAGAGGATGATAAGAGGCTATATACAAGACTTTAGTAATAAAAACAGTATCATTAGTAGTAATCAGCATGGATTCATGAAAAATCGCTTTTGCCAGACCAATCTATTAACCTTCTATGAAGAAGTGAGCTGCCATCTAGATAAAGTAAGGCCTGTGGATGTGGTGTATCTGGATAAAGGAAGGTCTGTGGATGTGGTGTATCTGGATAAAGGAAGGCCTGTGGATGTGGTGTATCTGGATAAAGGAAGTCCTGTGGATGTGGTGTATCTGGAAAATTAAGGTCTGTGGATGTGGTGTATCTGGATAAAGGAAGGTCTGTGGATGTGGTGTATCTGGATAAAGGAAGGTCTGTGGATGTGGTGTATCTGGATAAAGGAAGGCCTTTGGATGTGGTGTATCTGGATAAAGGAAGGCCTGTGGATGTGGTGTATCTGGATAAAGGAAGGCCTGTGGATGTGGTGTATCTGGATAAAGGAAGGCCTGTGGATGTGGTGTATCTGGATAAAGGAAGGCCTGTGGATGTGGTGTATCTGGATAAAGGAAGGCCTGTGGATGTGGTGTATCTGGATACAGGAAGGTCTGTGGATGTGGTGTATCTGGATAAAGGAAGGCCTGTGGATGTGGTGTATCTGGATAAAGGAAGGCCTGTGGATGTGGTGTATCTGGATAAAGGGAGGCCTGTGGATGTGGTGTATCTGGATAAAGGAAGGCCTGTGGATGTGGTGTATCTGTATTTTGCAAAGGCATTTGACACAGTTCCCCACAAATGTTTACTGTACAAACTAAGGTACAGTACGTAGGTATGGACCATAGGGTGAGTACCTGGATTAAAAGCTGGCTTCAGGGGCGAATCTAAAGGGTGGTGATTAATGGGGAGTACTCGGAATGGTTGGGTGTGGAAAGTGGGGTCCCCCAAGGATCTGTCCTGGGACCAATCCTATTTAATTTATTTATAAACGACCTAGAGGATGGGATAAATAGCTCAATCTCCGTATTTGCGGACGATACTAAGCTAAACAGGGCAATAACTTCTATGCAGGATGTGGAAACCTTACAAGAAGACCTGAATAAAATAATGGGGTGGACATCTACATGGCAAAAGAGGTCTAATGTTGGAAAACGTAAGGTAATGCATTTTAAAATTTATTTAAGCATGACAAATGACAATAAGCATGTTCAGGTATTGTGGACGCAGCCGCCGTATTGTAAAGAGGTACAAATCAGAAACTTAACCTTAACCAATGGTAGACATAGCATGGTCAATCGTGTTGTCATATAGCAAAGTTGTTGAAGACAGTGTATTAGACCGACTCTACTTCTAGGTATTGGGGAAATGCCCCTTGAATGATGAAGTGACTGTTATAAATAAAGGATTGAGTAATAATCAGTTATATTATAGTAAGTACTAGAATAAGTAGGTTTTCCGGAGGATATGGGTGGGATGCATGTGAATGAAAAGGTACTTGTTATAAATGTCTACTAAGCTCATATTGGAGCCATGTCTTGGTAAAGATATTCTGGATTTTGTGACTGGTGTGGGCAGTGCTTTTATTCTCGGAAAAAAGGTGCAGGAACTCAGCCCCCTCCCCTAGGCCACGCCTGTCTCCACCCCTATCCACTCCTAGGACCGCCCCTTGTCTCCACACCTCCTAGCACCGCACCCTTTAGAGAACAGGTATAATTTGGGGGCTATACAAGTAATTTGTATTAAATTTGTTAATAAAACGTAATGTAGTAAAAGGTAAAAAGTAAACTCAGAGGCATTTCCAGATGATTTCAACCAGCCCATATCCAGCAAAGAGACAGCCTCATATCACTAAAGAGACAGAGCCATAACCAACAAATAAACAGCCCCATAACCAGCAAAGAGACAGCCCCATAACCAGCAAAGAGACAGCCCCATAACCAGCAAAGAGACAGCCCCATAACCAGCAAAGAGACAGCGCCATAACCAGCAAATAGACAGCCTCATAACCAGCAAATAGACAGCCCCACAACCAGCAAATAATCAGCCTCATAACCAGCAAATAGACAGCCCCATAACCAGCAAATAGACAGCCCCATAACCAGCAAATAGACCGCAGAAATAACCAGCAAATAGACCGCCCCATAACCAACAAATAGACAGCCCCATAACCAGCAAATAGACCGCCCCATAACCAGCAAATAGACAGTGCCATAACCAACAAATAGTCTCATAACCAGCAAATGGACAGCCCCATAACCAGAAAAGAGACAGCCCCATATCCAGCTCAGAAAAAGCCCCATAACCAGCAAAGAGACAGCCCCATAACCAGCAAAGAGACAGCCTCATAACCAGCAAAGAGACAGTGCCATAACCAGCAAATAGACAGCGCCATAACCAGCAAATAGACAGCCTCATAACAAGCAAATAGACAGCCCAATAACCAGAAAAGAGACAGCCCCATAACCAGCAAAGAGACAGTGCCATAACCAGCAAATAGACAGCGCCATAACCAGCAAATAGACAGCCTCATAACAAGCAAATAGACAGCCCAATAACCAACAAATAGACAGCCCCATAGCCAGCAAATAGACAGCCTCATAACAAGCAAATAGACAGCCCCATAACCAGCAAATAGACAGCCCCATAACCAACAAATAGACCCATAACCAGCAAATAGACAGTGCCATAACCAACAAATAGACAGCCCCATAACAAGCAAATAGACAGCCCCATAACAAGCAAAGATACAGCCCCATAACAAGCAAAGAGACAGCCCCATAACAAGCAAAGAGACAGCCCCATATCCAGAAAAGAGACAGCCCCCTATCCAGCTCAGAAAAAGCCCTACAACCAGCAAAGAGACAGCCCCATAACCAGCAAAGAGACAGCTCCATAACCAGCAAAGAGACAGCTCCATAACCAGCAAAGGGACGTCCCCATAACCAGCAAAGAGACAGCTCCATAACCAGCAAAGGGACGTCCCCATAACCAGCAAATAGTCAGCCCCATAACCAGCAAAGAGACAGCCCCATAACCAGCAAAGAGACAGGCCATTTCAGTTCAGAGACACTCACAGACCTCACATCCAACCAGCATTCCCAAAGCCCCACCCTGCATGAATAATTTAGTATGAAAAGCTGCACAGCTTCTCTGCAGTCAGTCTACAAATGTCTCGCTCTCTCTCTATTCACACAAATCTAAATCCAGGCTGCCACCATAAGGAGCATTCAGTCTGCAGGAAGAGGCGGAGTGTGGATGATATCACTCTGCCCTCCACTGTCTCAGGCATGCTGCAGCCGGAACTATATATGATCGCCACTTATGCAGCCGCCCATTCATGTTGTGGTCTCCCTGCTTCCCCGTCTGCGTCTTGCAGAGGTGGCAAAACGGCGTTCCGGCACTTTCTGCCAGAAAAAAAGCCCTAGGTGTGGGATTTTAAGGAGTTGAGAGAGGGACTGGAGCATAAGAGGTGGGGTAATTCTATAGGAGGGGAGTGGGGGGGGGCATGGGGTGGGGTTGGGGTGGTAATAATTAAATTTGAGGCAAACAGATAAAGAAGAAAGTGGAGATGGGAAGGGGATTAGCCCACACATGGGGGGTGTAGGAAATGTAGATGTGGCCATCCTCTTCCCCTACAAAATGTCTTTTTTTATGACCATTTATGTTTTTAATTTTGTATAAGTAAAATTTATGATGTTTTTTAACATATATTGTAATATTACATAGTTACATAGTTACATAGTTACATAGTTTGTGAGGTTGAAAAAATCCGTCCATCCAGTTCAACCTATGATGTGTGCGTGTGTTTGCTGTTAACCGTACATTGTATACCCCTGTATGTTGTACATTGTATACCCCTGTATGTTGTACATTGTATACCCCTGTATGTTGTACATTGTATACCCCTGTGTGTTGTACATTGTATACCCCTGTATGTTGTACATTGTATACCCCTGTATGTTGTACATTGTATACCTCTGTATGTTGTACATTGTATACCCCTGTATGGTGTACATTGTATACCCCTGTATGTTGTACATTGTATACCCCTGAACGTTTACATTGTATACCCCCTGTATGTTGTACATTGTATACCTCTGTATGGTGTACATTGTATACCTCTGTATGGTGTACATTGTATACCCCTGTATGGTGTACATTGTATACCCCTGTATGTTGTACATTGTATACCCCTGTATGTTGTACATTGTATACCCCTGTATGTTGTACATTGTATACCCCTGAATGTTGTGGTCTTTAAGGTGCCCATCTAATAGTTTTTTGAAACTATCAATGCTCCCCGCTGATACGACTGCTTGTGGAAGAGAATTCCACATCCTTACTGCTCTGACCGACCGTGAAGAACCCCTTACGTATTTTAAGGTTAAACCATTTTTCCTCTAGTTTTAGTGAGTGGCCATGTGTCGTATTGTATTCCCTTTCCCTAAATAGTTTGTTCCTTATGCTAGGGTCACCAGTACAGTATTTGTACATTGATATCATATCCCCCCTCAATCGTCTCTTCTCCAGAGAGAATAAGTTCAGTGCTTGTAATCTTTCCTCATAGCTGATGTCCTCCATTCCCCTAATTATTTTTGTTGCCCTTCTCTGGACTTTCTCCAGTTCCAGCACATCCTTCCTGAGGATCGGTGCCCAGAACTGGACAGCATACTCCAGATGTGGCCGGACCAGAGTCTTGTAGAGCGGGAGAATAATCTCTTTATTTCTGGAGTGAATCCCCTTTTTTATACATCCCAGTATTCTGTTGGCTTTGCTTGCTGCGGCTTGGCATTGCATGCCACTGCCAAGCCTGTTGTCTACCAATACCCCCAAGTCCTTTTCCATACTAGACTCACCCAGAGGTTCCCCCCCTAGTGAGTAGCTTGCTTTCGTGTTTCTGATGCCCAAGTGCATTACTTTACATTTTTCAACATTAAACCTCATCTGCCATGTAGTTGCCCACCCCGTTATTATATTATATTATTATATTATCAATAATATGTAATATTGACTTTTGGCACTTAAAAATCCCGACCCCCTTCCCACAATCTCTTCGGCAGGGAAGAACCTCTTTTCAATATATTCTATTTGCTGTAGGAGATCGTGCCAGCTTGTGTTGATAGGTTCCCCTCCCATCCTATCACATAATAATACATTACACAATGTTAGCGCCTCAGTAATGTGGCCCCTGATGCGGATTTATTTGTTGCCGTATTCATTCTGTTTTGTGGAGCAATAAACGTAAGAGCTTCTATTAATAAATGAGTATAAACAGTGCAATGCGTCTGCCATATGTTCCCCTCCAACATCCACTGAATGCTAAAAAATAAAAAGAAGCACCAATATATCATACAGCAAATGTGACATGCATCGCATCTAATTCTTCTAGAAGGCAAATATCTGAGACGCTTCATCCGTGGTTAACCAGAGACCAGAGAAGCATCATGGATATACAAGCGATCCATCATGACAGGTCTATAAAAGGAGACGGGATCATGTAATGTTTTATAAATGAATGTATATGCAAATCCGAGGCAAAACGCAGAGAGGGACCATCTGTTATCGCATTACGAGTGGAAGAGCGGGGGTGATAAAGTGCGCTGTCTGCACCACCACGACTCTTGTAATCTTGTTGGCATTGAGTCAGAATTTAGTTTCCGAAGGACAGAAGTCACCGCGCCGAGGATGTGACGGGGTTGTGGGATCGAGCGGGACAAGTAATGAGCGGAGATTTTATTTCTGGGCGGGAATTGGAAGTGACATTAAGTAAGACGTGGAAAATAACTCGTTCTTTCCCAGAGGAG
Source organism: Pelophylax lessonae (assembly GCF_965119305.1). Taxonomy (NCBI): domain Eukaryota; kingdom Metazoa; phylum Chordata; class Amphibia; order Anura; family Ranidae; genus Pelophylax; species Pelophylax lessonae. Next base: position 10,427,659 of record NC_138771.1, on the reverse strand, counting down.
CCAAGAGATAATAAGGCTGATTATCCGTATAATGGAGGACTTCCACCCAACATCGGTGCAGATCCAAGAAAGCTGGAGAAAAGAAAACGAGAACAGGGCTGGTGTTGTTGCACGCGGTGACCAATCAGAATTCTTGCTTAACCACTTTACCACCGGAGGATTTTGCTGTCTTACGTCCAGGCCACTTTTTGCGATTCAGCACTGTGCGACTTTAACTGACAATTGCGCGGTCGTGCGACGCTGTAACCAAACAAAATTTACGTCTTTGTTTTCCCACAAACAGAGCTTTATTTTGGTGGTATTTGATCACCTGTGCGATTTTTACTTTTTGCGCTATAAACAAAAAAAGAGCGTAAATTTTGAAAAAATAACAATATTTTTCACATTTTTTTATATAAAATTCCCCAAAAAAAATGTAAAAATCAAATTTTTTTTACATTTTTGGCCAATTTGTTTTCTGCTACATATGCTTGGTAAAAAAAAAAAATCACAATAAGCGTATTTTGATTGGTTTGCGCAAAAGTTATTGCGTTTACTAACTAAGGGAAAGATTTGTCATTTTTGGTGTTTTTTTTTTTTAACGAGTAATGGCGGCGATCTGCGATTTTTTTTGCGGGACTGCGACATTGCGGCGGACAGATCGCTCCTCATGGGGACCGAACGGCGGTCAGCAATGAACAAAGGGATACTATGTTCCTTTTATTTCGGAACACAGGTCTCTGTGTTCATTCAGCAAGGACATCCCCCAGACAGTTAGAAAGCACGCCCTAGGGCAGTGATGGAGATCCTTGGCACCCCAGATGTTTTGGAACTACATTTCCCGTGATGCTCAACTACACTGCAGAGTGCATGAGCATCATGGGAGATGTAGTTCCAAAACATCTGGGGTGCCAAGGTTCGCCATCACTTGCTCAGGCACACATTTAACCCTTTGAGCGCCCCTTGGTGTTAACCCCTTCACTGCCAGTGCCATTATTACAGTAAGGTCCCTTTCACACATACGGTCCGTTTGTCTGTTTTTCAGTTCTGTTTGTCCGTTTTTCATCCATCCGTTGACGGATGAAAAACGGACATCAGTGCATCTCTATGTAAAAAGGGATGATCATCCGTTTTCATCCGCTTCCGTCAAAGTCCGTTTTTTGGAACGGATGAATGCCCTATTTTTCATCCATCAAAAAAACGGATCGGACGAAAAACGGATGTAAATGGACAAATGGTCCATTTTTTTTATCCGTTTTTGCATTGGTAGTGGATGTAAAAAAAAGATGAAAAACAGATGAAAAACGGAACAAAAATGGATGAATAACGGATGGAAAACGGATGAAAAACGGATGGAAAACGGATGGAAAACGGATGGAAAACGGATGAAAAACGGATGGAAAACGGATTGAAAACGGATGGAAAACGGATGAAAAACGGATGGAAAACGGATGAAAAACGGATGAAAAATGGATGGAAAACAGATGAAAAACGGATGGAAAATGGATGAAAAACGGATGGAAAACGGTAGAAAAATGGATGAATAACGGATGGAAAACGGATGAAAAACAGATGGAAAACGGATGGAAAACGGATGAAAAACTGATGGAAAACGGATGGAAAACGGATGAAAAATGGATGGAAAACAGATGAAAAACGGATGGAAAATGGATGAAAAACGGATGGAAAACGGTAGAAAAATGGATGAATAACGGATGGAAAACGGATGAAAAATGGGTGAAAAACAGATGGAAAACGTAACAAAAATGGATGAATAACGGATGAAAAACGGAACAAAAATGGATGAATAACGGATGGAAAACGGATGGAAAACGGATGAAAAACGGATGGAAAATGGATGGAAAACGGATGAAAAATGGATGGAAAACAGATGAAAAACGGATGGAAAATGGATGAAAAATGGATGAATAACAGATGGAAAACGTAACAAAAATGGATGAAAAACGGATGGAAAACGGAAAAAAAATGGATGAATAACGGATGGAAAACGGATACATTTTGATGTGACTGAACTGATGAACTGTATGTGTGAAAGGGGCCTAACAATGCATATTTTTAGCACTGATTACTGCAGTAATGTCACTGGTCCCCTCAAAAGTGTCAAAAATGTCAGTTAGGGGTCCGATCTGTCCGCCGCAATGTCGCAGTCCCGCAAAAAAACGCAGATCGCCGCCATTACTAGTAAAATAAATTTTAAAAAAATATATTGTTTTTTCTTTTTTCAAAATTGTCACACTTTTTTTGTTTATAGTGTAAAAAATAAAAATCGCAGAGGTGATCAAATACCACCAAACGAAAGCTCTGTTTGTGGGTAAAAAAGAACGTCAATTATATTTGGGTACAGCATTGCGCGACCGCGCTATTGTCAGTTAAAGGAACGCAGTGCCGAATCGCAAAATAGGGCCTGGTCAGGAAGGGGGCAAATCCTTCCGGTCTTAAAGTGTTTTTTTGCGTTTCGGCACTGCATTATTTTAACTGACAATTGCGAGGTCATGCGACGCCGTACCCAGTGAGCCAATCACACAAGCAGGAAATTATGTTTCTGGGGGTGTGGTCAGTATACATTCTGTGTACAGAACGCCTCCAGGCGGCCATATTACATTTTCAAAAAATTACAGCAGCTGCAGATTAAAAAGAAAAGGTCATTTTTAACAACAATTTATTACAATGTGACATGTGTTGCAATAAATGCACTATATTATTTTTTTTGTTTATTTGCTATTTCCCCCCCCCCCCCCCCGCAGAAGTGGAGTTACCCTTTAACCACTTCTGGACCGGAAGGATTTACCCCCTTAATGACCAGGCCATTGTTTGCGATTCGGCACTGCGTTAGTTTAACTACCAATTGCGCGGTTGTACGACGCTGTACCCAAATAAAATTGATGTCCTTATTTCCTCACAAATAGAGCTTTCTTGTGGTGGTGTTTGATCACCTCTGCGATTTTTATTTTTTGCGCTAAAAAAAAAAACAATTCTGAAAAAAAAAAAAATATATATTTTTCACTTTCTGCTATATAACTTTCTCAAAAATAAAAATAAAATTGAAAATCAAAAATTTTCGTCATTTTAGGCCAATTTGTATTCCGCTGCATATTTTTGGTAGCGGCCGCGATTGCCACTGGGCACCCGCGATTGTTCCCCCTGGAGACAGAATGGTGGTCTGCTGTTCTGTCAGTAATGTACACAGGGATCCTCTTATTTAGGAACACAGGTTTCTGTGTTCATGCAGCAAGCCCCCCCCCCTCACAGTTAGAAAGCACCCCCTAGGGACACATTTAACCTCTCGATTGCCCCTGGTGTTAACCCTTTCCCTGCCAGTGTCATTAGTACAGTGACAGTGCATATTTTTATCACTGATTACTGTAGTAATGTCACTGGTCCCCCCAAAAGTGTCAAAAATGTCAGTTAGGTGTCCGATCTGTCCGCCGCAATGTTGCAGTCCCGCTAAAAATAGCAGATCGCCGCCATTACTAGTAAAAAAAAGTAAATATATAAATAAAAATTGCATAAATCTTTCCTCTAGTTTGTAAATGCGATAACTTTTGCGCAAACCAATCAAAATACGCTTATTGCGATTTTTTTTTTTACCAAAAATATGTAGCAGAAAACAAATTGGCCTAAAATGTTACAGGCTTTTCACCAAGCCAACATTTCTGTATTAAAGTATTTTTTTTTTTTTTTATTGGTCTTATGTAATATTCTAATTTTCTGAGATCCTGAATTTTGGGGTGTCACTCGCTGTAAGCCATAATCATCAAAATTAAAAAGAAGAAAAACGGCTTGAAATCTATCACTCTGTGTGTAACACACTTTTTGAATTGAATTACTGAAATAAATGTACTTTTTGATGATATTTTAATTTTCTGAGATGCACCTGTAAATATATCTATCTATCAGTATATATATATATATATATATATATATATATATATATATATATATAGTGTATGTATATATATAAAGATAGATAGATAGATAGATAGATAGATAGATAGATAGATAGATAGATAGATAGATAGATAGATAGATAGATAGATAGATAGATAGATAGATAGAGATACTGTGTATATACTGTACATACAGTCAGGTCCATAAATATTGGGACATGGACACAATTCTAATCTTTTTGGCTCTATAAACCACCACAATGGATTTGAAATGAGACAAACAAGATGTGCTTTAACTGCAGACTTTCAGCTTTAATTTGAGGGTATTTACATCCAAATCAGGTGAACGGTGTAGGAATTACAACAGTTTGTATATGTGCCTCCCACTTTTTAAGGGACCAAAAGTAATGGGACAATTGACTGCTCAGCTGTTCCATGGCCAGGTGTGTGTTATTCCCTCATTATCCCATTTACAAGGAGCAGATAAAAGGTCCAGAGTTCATTTCAAGTGTGCTATTTGCATTTGGAATCTGGAATCAAATCAGGTGAACGGTGTAGGAATTACAACAGTTTGTATATGTGCCTCCCACTTTTTAAGGGACCAAAAGTAATGGGACAGATTAACAATCATAAATCAAACTTTCACTTTTTAATACTTGGTTGCAAATCCAATTACAGCCTGAAGTCTGGAATGCATAGACATCACCAGACGCTGGGTTTCATCCCTGGTGATGCTCTGCCAGGCCTCTACTGCAACTGTCTTCAGTTCCTGCTTGTTCTTGGGGCATTTTCCCTTCAGTTTTGTCTTCAGCAAGTGAAATGCATGCTCAATCGGATTCAGGTCAGGTGATTGACTTGGCCATTGCATAACATTCCACTTCTTTCCCTTAAAAAACTCTTTGATTGCTTTCGCAGTATGCTTCGGGTCATTGTCCATCTGCACTGTGAAGCGCCATCCAATGAGTTCTGAAGCATTTGGCTGAATATGAGCCGATAATATTCCCCGAAACACTTCAGAATTCATCCTGCTGCTTTTGTCAGCAGTCACATCATCAATAAATACAAGAGAACCAGTTCCATTGGCAGCCATACATGCCCACGCCATGACACTACCACCACCATGCTTCACTGATGAGGTGGTATGCTTTGGATCATGAGCAGTTCCTTTCCTTCTCCATACTCTTCTCTTCCCATCACTCTGCTACAAGTTGATCTTGGTCTCATCTGTCCATAGGATGTTCCAGAACTGTGAAGGCTTTTTTAGATGTTGTTTGGCAAACTCTATTCTGCCCTTCCTGTTTTTGAGGCTCACCAATGGTTTACATCTTGTGGTGAACCCTCTGCATTCACTCTGGCGAAGTCTTCTCTTGATTGTTGACTTTGACACACATACACCTACCTCCTGGAGAGTGTTCCTGATCTGACACACATACACCTACCTCCTGGAGAGTGTTCCTGATCTGACACACATACACCTACCTCCTGGAGAGTGTTCCTGATCTGACACACATACACCTACCTCCTGGAGAGTGTTCTTCATCTGACACACATACACCTACCTCCTGGAGAGTGTTCTTCATCTGACACACATACACCTACCTCCTGGAGAGTGATCCTGATCTGACACACATACACCTACCTCCTGGAGAGTGATCTTGATCTGGCCAACTGTTGTGAACAGTGGCGGTTCTACATTAAATTGCTCCCCAGGCGAGACTCCCTCCCGGCGCCACCCCCCCCCCCCCCCCCAAAAAAAAAATAACATGACAAAACTTCACATTTTGTACACACACACCACACGTTTTATTGTAGTTATACTATGTCATTCCGTAACAGACCAATTTTTGCAAAAAATAAATGAATAAACTGCTCATAACTTAAATATACTCTGTACAAACCAATATTATTTAGGAAAAAGTATTTTAAATTATTAAGAATAATATACAAATAAAATATAGAAAAAATCACACTAAAGAAAATTAAATTATTTCACTGCAGAACAGAAAACACAAACTCCTATTGGAAAAGTGCCCAAAACACACTACAATAAGGAATTTTGTAATAGTTTCACTGGAAAAAAGTTAATGGTTCACAATGGTATTTAATAGAAACCATTAGAATTTCTGTGATGGTTTGTATATTAGGCTTTTACTGTGTTTTTTTTTAGCAAGGTAAGCATATCATCCATCATAAGCAAGAAGGCTAACAACAAAACCTGAGTTAACGTTAGACCACTAAGTAACACAATGACATGAATACCTTAATCATACAGAGAGAATATTGTTGCATACCTTTATCTTTTGCCCGTTTCTCCTCATCTTCTTTTCTTTTTTTCCTAAACTGGGCACCTGACAGCTTTGGCCTTTTTCTCTCCATCGCTGTGTTTACTAAGTAATCGGCAATCAACAGATTTCCCATCCCCCAATGCTGTCACTCACGACCAGAAGTCAAGACTGAAGCCTCGTACACACGCAACGATTGTTGGCCGACCGATCGGCCGTCTTTTGTCCAGTGTTGTTGTGTTGGTTGAAATGTGCCTAGACTGCACACGAATTTTATCGGCCAACAAAAACCAACTTCAGAAGTGATGTCATGTGCTGGTTTACTTTCCCTGTGTTTTTTCTTCTCTGAGCATGCCCAGTCTTGCTCTTCACATTTTTGTCTGCCGAAATCTGTACTGACTGACGAACAATCGGCCGTTCTGTTGACGGCCAACAAAAATTTTATAGCCTGCACACCAGATTTTGTTCGGCCGAAAAGTCGCAGTCGGTTGTCGGAAGCATCATACTAACAAGTCGACAATCGGCCGATCGGACGTTGGCCAAAAATTCACGGCCAACAATCGTTGCGTGTGTACGAGGCTTAAACCAATTCACCTCCACATCATAATCGTTTTTTATTACCTATTTTTATTAGCCATTTCACACAATTAAATAAATAAAAAAAATGTGCAAATTATTGGTCTGTGTTTAAAATATTTTGAATGAAATGTGCGTTATTTGTAAGAAAGTCAGGTGTGTCACTGACATAGTTTAGCCCCCCTCCTTGTCCGCTTCATTTGGGAGAGGTGAACTGTACTGTGCGCCCCCCCCCCCCGCCCCCACCCCGCCCCCCCGCCCCCCCCCCCGCCCCTCATCCCCTCCCTCCCCTCGTCCCTCATCCCCTCCCTCCCCTCTCTGCTCGCTCAGCCTCTGTGCGGCTCCTTCAGCAGCAGGGGCGGCGCAGGTATCATAGATAATAGAAAACCGCTTAGCGGCACAGATGATTTTTCTTTCCTCCAAGTTCGTTTCCCGCCCCCCACGTGTCATGAAAAAATGCCACCCCGGGCAGCTGCCCCGTTCGCCCATGCCTAAAACCGCCACTGGTTGTGAAGGGTGTTTTCTTCACCAGGGAAAGAATTCTTCGGTCATCCACCACAGTTGTTTTCCGTGGTCTTCCGGGTCTTTTGGTGTTGCCGAGCTCACCGGTGCGTTCTTTCTTTTTAAGGATGTTCCAAACAGTGGATTTGGCCACACCTAATGTTTTTGCTATCTCTCTGACGGGTTTGTTTTGTTTTTGTCAGCCTAATGCCCTGTACACACTATCAGATTATCTGAAGACTTACCAAAACCATATAATATGAGGTCAAACCTAAACACTTTCAATTTGTATGCAATCCGGCAGGCCCTTGCACTACATAGAAAAGGTAAATCTGAAGACAAAAGTCTTCAGATAATCTGATAGTGTGTACAGGGCATTATGATGGCTTGCTTCACTGATAGTGACAGCTCTTTGGATCTCATATTGAGAGTTGACAGCAACAGATTCCAAATGCAAATAGAACACTTGAAATGAACTCTGGACCTTTTATCTGCTCCTTGTAAATAGGATAATGAGGGAATAACACACACCTGGCCATGGAACAGCTGAGCAGGCGATTGTCCCATTACTTTTGGTCCCTTAAAAAGTGTGAGGCACATATACAAACTGTTGTAATTCCTACACCGGTCACCTGATTTGGATGTAAATACCCTCAAATTAAAGCTGAAAGTCTGCAGTTAAAGCACATCATGTTTGTTTCATTTCAAATCCATTGTGGTGATGTACGGAGCCAAAGAGATTAGAATTGTGTCCATGTCCCAATATTTATGGACCTCACTGTATATCATATATATATATATACACACGTATTGCGGTTGGTAAGTGGTTATTTTTTAAATTTTGACTGGGGTCTACCTTTAGTCATCTCCAAACTCACCGGTATGCACATACTGAAGCCGTACTTATACAAACATTTATCCTATTACTATAGACATTTTTTACCATGCTTTATAGTTGTCAGTCTAACCAAAGGAGAAACAGCTTGGAAGGGACAGAAATATTGCCGTGTCGGATTTATTCTAAATCATGTCAACAGATGGATTCACTGGTATGTTTCAGATTTATGGAAGTTATTTTGCCCTTTAGTTAACATTTTCCCCTCTGTCAATTTATGACTTGTTTATGTTTTTTGGACACTTTCTGCCATTTGATGGAAAACTCTCCAATGACCGGTCAACATTTTCCTACTGAACGGCCGGGTTTACAGAATACATCCAGCGTGCCGCTATTCTGCTTCACCATTAATGGATTGCTGAAGAAGCTGAGAGATGGGAACTTCTATAATATATATTTTGTGAAAAGGCATCAGTCTTAAGAAAAAAAATAAAATGAATTTGTCTGTAATGATATTTATCGCTTAGTCTGCCTTCAAAAGCCAAGACTTCTTATTCTTCCTTTTTCATTTTCGATTAAATTGTCTTTTGTAATTTATTGTTATTTTTTTGTTATTATTATTTAATTTTTTTATTTTATTTCATTCCTTTTTAATTTTTTATTTAACCACTTGCCTACTGGGCACTTTCACCCTTCCTGCCCAGGCCAATTTTTAGTTTTCAGCTCTGTCATACTTTGAATGACAATTGCGCGGTCATGCGATGCTGTACCCATAGGACATTTTTTATCATTTTTTTCACACAAATAGAGCTTTCTTTTGGTGGTATTTAATCACCACTGGGGTTTTTCTTTTTTGCTAAATCAACGAATAAAACTAAAAAATTCTGAAAAAAAAAAGCAATTTTTTTTATGGTTTGTTATAAAATTTTGCAAACAGGTAATTTCTCTCTTTCACTGATGTGCGTTGATGAGGCAGCACTGATAGGCACTTATGAGGCTACACTGATCGGCATTGATGGGCACTGATGAGGCTGCACTGATAGGCACTGATGAGACGACACTGATCAGCATTGATGGGCACTGATAAGGCTGCACTGATAGGCACTGATGAGACGAAACTGATCAGCATTGATGGGCACTGATGAGGCGGCATTGGTGGGCTCTGATGAGGCTGCACTGATAGGCAGGGCTGATGGGCACTGATAGGTGGCATTCATTGGCACTGATAGGTGGCACTGATAGGCGGCACTGATGGGCACTGGTAGTTGGCACTCTTGGCCACTGGTAGGCGGCACTGATAGGTGACACCGATGAGAAGACACTGATGGGCACTGATTAGCAGCACTGATGGGCCCTGATTGGCAGCATTGGTGGGCAGTGATTGGCAGCACTGGATTTTTGATTGGTATTTTGACTCTAATTTTTAAAATAAACCTATGATAAAAATTATAGACCCTTCATTTCTTTGTAAGTGGGCAAACTTACACCATCTGCAGGGGATCGAATAATAATTTTCCACACTGTATTGATGGTAGCTCCAATTTTGTATTTCATGCTATAATTGCGGTCATGTTTATCAAACCCGTACTGTCAGTAAAAATTACATCAACCTTAATATTAGTGCACACAAACACAATATATTACTTTTTTGTTTGTAAAATATTAAAAATGAAAAAGCCCATACTGCTATGTACTGGGTGTTTAGTAGGGATAGACCAATATGTTTTTTCCAGGGCCGATACCAATACCAATATTTTGGTCACAACGTATCGGTATTGGCCGATATGGGCCGATATTTTGTACATTTAAAGTTTTGAAAAATAAAGACAATTTTTTACACAAATCTGGTACTGAACATGTTAATTTTTGGCTGGCAGACACCCTGTGGTGGGTGGCTAGCTTGCTGGCACCCTGTGGTGGGTGGCTGGCTGGCACCCTGTGGTGGGTGGGTGGGTGGCTGGCTGGCTGACACCCTGTGGTGGGTGGCTGGCTGGCACCCTGTGGTAGGTGGGTGGCTGGCACAGGGGCTGTGGGTGGTTGGCTGGTTCAAGGCCTGTGGGCGGCTGGCTGCTACAGGGCCTGTGGGTGGCTGGCTGTCTGGCACCCTGTCTGTGTGTGGCTGGCTGTCTGTCACCCTGTCTGTGTGTGGCTGGCTGTCTGGCACCCTGTGGTGAGTGGCTGGCTGGCTGGCACCCTGTGGTGGATGGGTGGCTGGCACAGGGGCTGTGGGTGGCTGGCTGGTACAGGGCCTGTGGGTGGCTGGCTGACTGGTACAGGGCCTGTGGCTGGCTGGCTGGCTGGTACAGGTCCTGTGGGTGGGTGGCTGGTACAGGGCCTGTGAATGTGGGTGACTGTCTGGCACTGGGCTGCTGTGGGTGGGTGTATGGCTGTGATACACTCCCGCGAGACTAGTCCTGACTCCAGACGAGGCTTTCCAAGGCGAGGGAGATGGCCTAAGAAGGCAGAATGAAATCACAAAAATATTGGCAATATCGGCCAGTTCCGGGGCCGATACCAATATATCGGGGAAAGTGAATATCAGCCCCAGATATATCGGCCTTGCAGATAATCGGTCTATCCCTAGTGTTTAGTGTGCCTCTGTACCATTAAGGAGGGGTGGGCTCCTTCCAGGCTCACCTGCCCTCTACCTATCCATGGAAATGCATGTGCTTCTATTGTGGAGACTCTCAGAAGTTAGAGTTAGGACTACAAATTATACTGGGGTGCCTTGACGGGGCTCTGCAGCTTGCGTATGTATTTTCAAATGTGTGCAGACTAAACCCCTGTTCTTAACGCATATTTTTAGACAGGTCAATTCGATTAGTCACTGGCTGGTTGGTAAGTTTGCTAAGTGAGTACACCCCTCACATTTTTGTAAATATTTTATATCTTTTCATGTGACAACACTGAAGAAATGACACTTTGCTACAATGTAAAGTAGTGAGTGTACAGCTTGTATAACAGTGTAAATTTACTGTCCCCTCAAAATAACTCAACACACAGCCATTAATGTCTAAACCGCTGGCAACAAAAGTGAGTACACCCCTAAGTGACAATGTCCAAATTAGGCCCAAAGTGTGAATATTTTGTGTGGCCACCATTATTTTCCAGCACTGCCTTAACCCTCTTATGCATGGAGTTCACCAGGGCTTCACAGGTTGCCACTGGAGTTCTCTTCCCCTCCTCCATGACAACATCACAGAGCTGGTGGATGTTAGAGACCTTGCACTCCTCCACCTTCCGTTTCAGGATGCCCCACAGATGCTCAATAGGGTTTAGGTCTGGAGACATGCTTGGCCAGTTCATCACCTTTACCCTCAGCTTCTTTAGCAAGGCAGTGGTCATCTTGGAGGTGTTTGGGGTCGTTATGTTGGAATTCTGCCCTGCGGCCCAGTCTCTGAAGGGAGGGGATCATGCTCTGCTTCAGTATGTCACAGTACATGTTGGCATTCATGGTTCCCTCAATGAACTGTAGCTCCCCAATGCCGGAAGCACTCATACAGCCCCAGCCCATGACACTCCTGGTTGCTGCCGCACACGCTTGACACCATCTGAACCAAATAAGTTTATCTTGGTCTCATCAGACCACAGGAGATGATTCCAGTAATCCATGTCCTTAGTCTGCTTGTCTTCAGCAAACTTGTGGGCTTTCTTGTGCATCATCTTTAGAAGAGGTTTCCTTCTGGGACGACAGCCATGCAGACCAATTTGGTGCAGTGTGCGGCGTATGGTCTGAGCACTGACAGGCTGACCCCCCACCCCTTCAACCTCTGCAGCAATGCTGGCAGCACTCATACCTCTATTGCCCAAAGACAACCTCTGGATATGACGTTGAGCACGTGCACTCAACTTCTTTGGTTGACCATGGCAAGGCCTGTTCTGAGTGGAACCTGTCCTGTTAAACTGCTGTATGGTTTTGGCCACCGAGCTACATCTCAGTTTCAGGGTCTTGGCAATCTTCCTATAGCCTAGGCCATCTTTATGTAGAGCAACAATTCTTTTTTTCAGATCCTCAGAGAGTTCTTTGCCATGAGGTGCCATGTTGAACTTCCAGTGACCAGTATGAGAGAGTGAGAGCGATAACACCAAATTTAACACACCTGCTCCCCATTCACACCTGAGACCTTGTAACACTAACGAGTCACATGACACTGGGGAGGGAAAATGGCTAATTGGGCCCAATTTGGACATTGTGACTTGGGGGTGTACTCACTTTTGTTGCCAGCGGTTTAGACATTAATGGCTGTGTGTTGAGTTATTTTGAGGGGACAGCAAATTTACACTGTTATACAAGCTGTACACTCACTACTTTACATTGTAGCAAAGTGTCATTTCTTCAGTGTTGTCACATGAAAAGATAGAATAAAATATTTACAAAAACGTGAGGGGTGTACTCACTTTTGTGAGATGCTGCATATAGTTGTATATAAAATGCACTATTTATCATTCAAAAAGTCTTTCCCAGTGCTAAATCTTTCATCCAATTTCTAAATTGCTGCATTTGTACATTTCAAAAGCCAATATAAAGGAATAGAAGTGGTAAAAAAAAATAGCACTTGTGGGTTTAACCAATCATTTTTTTTGTATAATTCTCCTTTAAGGGGGAGTGGCAGGGGGTGTGTCCTATGCCTACATACTTTTGCTGATAGGTGTCCCTCGTTCCCATCTCAGAAACTTGGGAGGTATGCTGTCATACAGCTGACTCCACCTACACACAGTGGTTGGCGATAGGAGCCTGTGTGGACTTTGGGGGCTTTAAGAAAATGGTGGCCCCTGGATAGCCATGTATCTATAGAGGCCTCTAACAGAGTGACAACTACATGGGAACGCTAAGGGTGGTCTGCAGAAGTACATGCATTAACTTTAGCAAATTAGGCCCATAAGAAGTGTTATGTAAGGGGTAGTGAGGTACTTGGCGCCGCCGGTAACTGTATGTATGGCGCCAAGTACCTCACTCCTTACATATTCAAATACTGACCTCAAAGTCTTTATTTTTGAGGTAGGCAGCAGCCGTGTTATTTTACTTCTCCATAACGTGGATTCTCCTACCTCCATAAGAAGTGTTGTTCTTTCCTAAAGGCTGAATGAACAGCAGTCAACATACATAGGGGTCTGTACACAGTGGTGGCTGGTGCTCCATGGGCCAGGGGGGGGCGGCAGACGGACTACACCATACCCCCCCCCGGACCACACCAGCCCCCACACCATACCCCCACGGTCGCCGACACACTCACCCTGGACATCTGGAGGGCGGGCAGCAGCAGCTGCGGTGGCGGCGGAGGCTTCCCCCTCAGTCTCCTGCGTCTCCTCCCTCCTCCTTGGCCAATGGTATGGCTTCTCCTTTTGGCCAATAGGGAAACGGGTCTCAGGACCCACTTTCTGATTGGCAAGGAAGAGGATCCATGTGACAATAGCGAATATTCATTCACTATTGTCACACAACTCGGTGGGCTCGGTGCCTCCTGGGCTTTCCTGTCGTCAGGCGTCAGTGATGCAGGATTGCAAGGCGGCCTCCTGGTCGTCGGTGCACACTTTCACAAAGTTCTATAAAGTGGATGTGTTGGCATCCTTTGGCCACAAGGTTTTTGCAGGCTGCTGTTTAGAAGATCTGATCCTCTTTGAGGGTTTATTGTTTTTTTTTTCAGGTGGGCTCCCATTTACCTGGTTGGCTATTGTTTAGCCTTGGGAATTTCTTTTTCGTTATTCCCACCCCTCATGTTTGACACTGCTTTGGGACATCCCAATGGTTAAGAAGATGAGGAGCTGTGTCCATCAATGAACGAAAGAGAAAATAGGATTTTTGACTTACCGTAATATCCATTTCTCTGATGTTCATTGACGGACACAGCAACCACCCCTCTGTGGAGTTGTAATTCTTCTGACACTGCTTGTAACAAAACTGAGTACCTATAGCAGAGAGAGGGAGTATACCTCCTGGGACGGCCCATAGGCGTAGCCAGACTTTTTTTCTACCTGGTGTCCTACTCCTGTAGGTGGCAATATAACCCAATAGTTAAGAAGATCAGGAGCTGTGTCCATCAATGGACATCAGAGAAATGGATTTTACTGTAAGTCAAAAATCCCATTTTTGGGGGTTTTATGTAATCTCCAGGCCTAAAATTATTTTTTAACCACTCTACAACCGCTCACAGTAATATTACTGCGGCAGAGTGGTTCGTTATCGTCCAGCCACGTAGTATTAACGTGATTGGACACTCCCCCTTCTGGGCGGCGCTTGCGCGCCGCCGGAGGCTCGCTCCCGCTGTTTTCATTCACAGCGGGAGTCGGGCCAGAGGAGGAGCAGCGGCGATCGCCGCTGCTCTTACCGGATCGTCGGGGATCGAGTCTGGAGATCCGCCCGCTGTGTGTAAACACAGCGGGCGGATCTCCATAGTGACAGGGAGTGACAGATCGGACTGTTCAGCATAGCTGGACATCCGATCTGTCCATGACTCACTCAGTCCCCTCCCCCCCTACACGTCAGTAAGCACCAGGCATACATTAACCCCTCCCTCTCCAATAAAATTAACCCCTTCTCTGCCAGTGTCATTTTTACAGTAACAGTGCATATTTATAGCACTGATTACTGCAGTAATGTCACTGGTACCCCCAAAAGTGTCAAAAATGTCAGTCAGGGGTCCGGTCTGTCTGCCGCAATGTCGCAGTCCCGCAAAAAAAATCGCAGATCGCCGCCATTACGCGTTAAAAAAAAACACCAAAAATGACAGAAATCTTTCCCTTTGTTAGTAAACGCAATAACTTTTGCGCAAACCAATCAAAATACGCTTATTGCGATTTTTTTTACCAAACATAGGTAGCAGAAAACAAATTGGCCAAAAATTTTTTAAAAAATTGGTTTTTACATCTTTTTTGGGGGGAATTTCATATAAAAAAATGTTAAAAATATTGTTATTTTTTCAAAATAAACGCTCTTTTTTTGTTTATAGCGCAAAAAGTAAAAATCGCACAGGTGATCAAATACCACCAAAAGAAAGCTCTGTTTGTGGGAAAAAAAGGACGTAAATTTCGTTTGGGTACGGCGTCGCACGACCGCGCAATTGTCAGTTGAAGTCGCACAGCGCCGAATCGCAAAAAGTGGCCCAGACGTAAGACAGCAAAATCCTCCGGTGGTAAAGTGGTTAAACGGGTGCAAAAAACCCCCAGCTCTGGCAGCGAAAGGGTTAAAAGATAAGTCCACCTTCTGGAACAAGTTACATGTCCCACTCGTAAGATTTGTCGGTTAAAAAAAAAAAAGAAAACTGGCTCCTAACGTTTTTAGCTCCTAGATTCAAAGCAAATTTGTAAAGCCCTGCCATAGATTATCATCAACTTATAGTTCCAGTTTCAGTAGGGTGGGCTAATGTCAGGAGGTGTTCCTACAGGCCTAAGCAGGTTTCCTCTCTCATTCATCCTGAAATCACTTTTTGGTATTGCCAACTTACACCCACTGTTTACTTTATTAGGTGCACCTTGCTAGTAGCGGGTTGGACCCCCTTTGCCTTCATTCTTGGTGGCATAGATACAACAAGGAGTTGGAAACATTCCTCAGAGATTTTGCTCCATAGTGACATGATAGCATCACACAGTTGCTGCAGATTTGTCAGCTGCACATCCATGATGCCAATCTCCCGTTCCACCACATCCCAAAGGCAGACTTGTATAAAGTACTCGAAATTTCTACTTGAGTAAAAGTACAAGTGCTCGATCAAAACGTGACTTGAGTAGAAGTGGAAGTGCTCGCAGAAAAAGTGACTTGAGTAGAAGTACTAAAGTATTCAACATTTTTTGTACTTAAGTATTGCAAGTAGTTTTTTCAAAAAATTTGCTACTTAAGTACTAAAAGTAAAAAGTACCAGTAGTTTTGAAAAAAAATTTCTACTCAAGTACTGAAAGTAGAAGTACAAGTACTGTGTTATGTAGTTATTAAAGAAAGAAGTCAAAAGTTTGAACATCATATTGTTTTTTATTATTTCAAATGATTTATTCAAATGATTAACCTGTGTTTGTTAGTAGTTTCTTGATGCACTTTAAGCGCCGGTTCACATTACCGCGACGCTACTTGCAGGGGCGACCTCCGAGGTCGCGGTGCGAGCAGCGCGCCCCGCGACCTCGGAGCGGCCGCCATGGGCTTCATAACATTGAAGTCTATGGCGGTCGCCTCCTGGTCGCCCCAAAGAAGCTCCGGACCCTTTTTCTAGGTCGGAGTGACTTGTGTCGCTCCTATTAGAACGGGTCCACAGCTTCCCTATGGGAGGCGACCTGCGGCGACCTGTGAGGCGACCAGGTCGCCTCACAGGTCGCCCCCGTGTGAATCGGCACTAAGCGCTGTAGCACCATTTATTTATTTGTTTCATATTTTCTTTTTATTGGAAAGATTTGGTATAGCAGCTTTTATTATACACAGCCTTTATTTTCGTATGCGCTGATTTACAAATGACATTATACACATTTTTTTGAGCTTTATGTAACCTGCCATCTACTGTTCTGGCAGTGGTAATTTTTATAATTGTAACGAGTAACTATGCAGCACAAAAAAAAAATATCGGAGTAGAAGTATCGAAATCATCGAAAAAATGTAGTGAAGTAAAAGTAGAAGTAGGAGAAAAAAATTCTACTCTAGGAAAGTACAGATACCGCATTTCGGTACTTAAGTAGTTCTACTTCGTTACTATACATCTCTGCCCAAAGGTGCTCTATTGGATGAGATGTGGTGAGTGTGGAGGCCATTGGGGGACAGAGACCTCATTGTCATGGTGAAGAAACCAGTGGTGAGATGATTGGAGTTTTGTGACATGGTGCATTATCCTGCTGGAAGGAGCCATCAGAAGATGGGGACACTGTAGTCATAAAGGGATGGACATGGTCAGCAACAATACTCAGGTGGGCTGTGGTGTGTAATCCATCCTCAATGGGTACTAAGGGGTCCAAAGTGTGCCAAGAAAATATCCTCCACACCATTACACCACCAGCCTGAACCATTACCCCCCCCCTTCCCCCACACCATTACACCACCAGCCTGAACCATTACCCCCCCCCCCCTTCCCCCACACCATTACACCACCAGCCTGAACCAGTGATACAAGGCAGGATGGATCCATGAGCCAAATTCTGACCCCACCATCTGAATGTCGCAGCTGAAATCCACACTCATCAGACCAGGCAACGCTTTTCCAATCTTCTATTGTCCAATTTGGGCGATCCTGTGCCAATTGTAGCCTCAGTTTCCTAATACAATAATAACATTTCTGCGCAGTTTGTTTAGAACGAATGCAGCTAACACTAAAGTGCTGTACCCAACCAGCATAAAATAATACAAAAATCAGAACAGTGTAGCGCACTATATAAACTAATATATTGCTAAAAGAAAAGTCCAAGCAATTGGGTGTCCAAAACGAAGATCTTAACTGTGATGACTATCACTTCAAGGTGCGGTAGTAAATATCACTTGTGAATCACCGCCAACACCAGACACTCACCAGATGATATGGCTACCATTACAGTAGCTAAAATGCCTTAAACCTACATGACCAGGGATCGTTCTCGATGTCAGATGGAAGATAAACCTTCGCTGAATCACCGTATATCCAACTAGCAAATCACATATCACTAACTTCCTGTAACTAAGCGAATAAAGCCGATTGACCATTCCCGGTTCTTCTGCCCCGCTATTTCCGGTCACAGCTTTTTCAGGCAAATATTCAATCCTGCAGATTGGGGACACCATTATATAAAGGCATGCATAGATATTGGTGCCAATTATCCCTGTGACCACGTCCAATGGGACGAAGCGTATCAGAGTGACTATTTGGCACTGATGTCCCCTCTGCTGTGCGATTCTGGGTTGCCAGCAGCATTTTATGTGAGTGATATGTGATTTGCTTTAGTTTGCCACTGTTTTTATGGTTGCTTTTAAATAAACGTACTGCACTATGATTGTATCTTCTGTCTCTGGCCGAGCTGCTTCATTCCTAGTTGGATATACGGTGATTCAGCGGAGTTTTCTCTTCCATCTGCCATCCTGAATGCCAGGACAGGAAGGGGGTGAAAGTGCCTGGTATTGGGGGAGCAGGAAGGGGGTGAAAGTGCCCGGGAATTGGGGGGCAGGAAGGGGGTGAAGGTGCCCAATATTGGAGGGGACAGGAATGGGGTGAAAGTGCCCGGTATTGTGGGGGGGTGGGAAGGGGGTGAAAGTGCCCGGTATTGGAGGGCAGGAAGGGGTGAAGATGCCCGGTATTGTTAAGGGGGTGAAAGTGCCGGTATTGGGGGGGACAGGAAGGGGGTGAAAGTGCCGGTATTGGGGGGCAGGAAGTGGGTGAAAGTGCCCGGGATTGGGGGGGCAGGAAGTGGGTGAAAATGCCTGGTATTGGGGGGGACAGGAAGGGTGAAAGTGCCCAGTATTGGGGGGCAGAAAGGGGATGAAAGTGCCCACTATTGGGGGGCAGGAAGGGGGTTAAAGTATCTGGTATTGGGGGGACAGGAAGGGGGTAAAAGTGCAAGGTATTGGGGGGAACAGGAAGGAGGTGAAAGTGCCCAATATTGGAGGGGCAGGAAGGGGGTTAAAGTATCCGGTATTGGGGGGGACAGGAAGGGGGTAAAAGTGCCCGGTATTGGGGGGGCAGGAAGGGGGTGAAAGTGCCCGATATTGGGGGGGCAGGAAGGGGGTGAAAGTGCCCGGTATAGAGGGGCAGGAAGAGGGTGAAAGTGCCCAGTATAGGGGGGGCAGGAAGGTGGTGAAAGTGTCCGGTATTGGGGGGGCAGGAAGGGGGTGAAAGTGCCCAGTATTGGGGGGGACAGGAAGGGGGTGAAAGTGCCCAGTATTGGGGGGGACAGGAAGGGGGTGAGAGTGCCCGGTATAGAGGGACAGGAAGAGGGTGAAAGTGCCCAGTATAGGGGGGGGGCAGGAAGGGGGTGAAAGTGTCCGGTATTGGCGGGGCAGAGAGGGGGTGAAAGTGCTCTGTATTGGGGGGGCAGGAAGGTGGTGAAAGTGCCCAGTATAGGGGGGACAGGTAGGGGGTGAAAGTGCCCGGTATTGGGGGGGCAGGAAGGGGGTGAAAGTGCCCGGTATAGAGGGGCAGGAAGAGGGTGAAAGTGCCCAGTATAGGGGGGGCAGGAAGGGGGTGAACGTGTCCGGTATTGGGGGGGCAGAGAGGGGGTGAAAGTGCTCTGTATTGGGGGGGCAGGAAGGGGGTGAAAGTGCCCAGTATAGGGGGGGGCAGGTAGGGGGTGAAAGTGCCCGGTAAAATGACGAGTCGCCAAAATATTGATTAGCTCCTTCGAATTTTGAAGCATTTTTTTTTATTTTTTTGGATCTGAAATGTGCGGATTATTATTGAAGAAGTGCGGACACAGCGGTTTGTATACAGCACTGGCATCGTTCGTCACAATACTCCGCTGTTCTTCTGAAGATATCCCAAAGGCTACAGGAAACATTTCTCCTTAGGCACAAAATATTGTTCAGCCGCCTGTGAAGGTGGAAAGAAAAAAATTAAAAAACTTTTTTTTTTTTTTTTTCAGATGATCTTTTTTTCCCATTATCAGCTGCCTTTAAAAATACCCTCACCGGCCACTTTATTAGGTACACCTGTTCAATTGCTTGGTAACACAAATTGCTAATCAGCCAATCACTTGGCAGCAGCTTAATGCATTTAGGCATCTAGACGTGATGAAGACGACTTGCTGAAGTTCAAATTGGGCATCAGAATGGGGAATAAAGGGGATTTAAGTGAACATGGCGTGGTTGCTGGCAGTACCGGGAAAAGGTCATCTAGAGCCCAGGGCGAACATGCCAAATTGACCAGCTGGAAAACACACACCCCCATCCGCTGGTTGGTTTCCACACACTCACCTTCTACAATCCCCTTTTTCTCTTCAGTTTTGTTATACACAGGAATGGAGACGCTGAGCAGTGCTCGCCGGTGTCTCATCTAAAGTCCCAACATTGCCCAAATTGTAGATACAATGTATCTCTCCATCTCCTTGCAGAGAGAAATAAAAAGTGTGTGCAAAATAATAACAATAATAAAAAATTTAAGAAAAAAATCAATGTTTGATCTAGGTCAGTGCCAGGGTTAGTGTTTGGGTCAGGTCAAAGGTCAAGGTCAGGGGCAAAGGTCATTGTCAGTATATTTCGGACAGGATTGTTGTGGACAAAACCTTTTTTATACTAGTGTCAGTGCGTTTTACGTTGGATAAAAAAAAAAAAAAACCAACAACTAACATACACATATGCGGTATCATTTATTTTGGGTTGTTCCTTGGTGGTAGGTTATGGAAGTAACAAGAAATATACAGTTACATTTAAAAAAAAAAATTTTTTTTTTTTTTTACTATTTTGGGCCAGTTTTTTTTCTAAAAATAAAATAAAAAATCAGGAGAAATCCATTACCATTTACCACTAAATGAAAGCCCAGTTTGTCTTGAAATAACACGTTAGAATCCACCTGGATGAACAGAATATTGCAGCGTTGATGATCTGTACGGTTTTACTAACACGTGTCAAAGTTGCAAAATTGTGCTTAGGCATTAACTGCTTTCCGACCGCCCTCCACAGTTATACTGCGGCAGGGTGGCACTCCTGCGCTGACCGACGTAGGTATTGGTTGGTCGTACGCCTGCAGCTAGGGGGCGAGCTCCAATTGAAACACAGCAGACCGTTCTCTCTGGAATGATCCCAGAGCGCCTGTGATCCTTCTATGTAGGATCATAGGTCTCTATGATCATTTCCCAAGCCCCGCCCCCATACAGTTAGAAATACGCCCCCTAGGCTCACATTTAACCCCTTGATCACTGACTGTGTTAACCCCTTCCCTGCCAGTGTCATTATTACAGTAACAATGCATATTTTTAGCACTGATTACTGCAGTAATGACACTGGTCCCCCCAAAAGTGTCAAAAATGTCAGTTAGGGGTCTGATCTGTCCGCTGCAATGTCACAGTCCCGCTAAAAATCGCAGATCGCCGCCATTACTCGTATAAAAAAAAAACAATAAAAATGACATAAATCTTTCCCGTAGTTTGTAGACGCGATAACTTTTGCGCAAACCAATCAAAATACGCTTATTGCGATTTTTTTACCAAAAATATGTAGCAGAAAACAAATAGGCCTATTATGTTAAAAAATTTAGATTTTAAAAAATTTTTTATAGGGAATGTCATATAGCAGAATGTGAAAAATGTTGTTTTTTATTTTTTTCAGAATTGTTGCTATTTTTTTTCTTAAAGCGCAAAAAAATAAAAAGCGCAGAGGTGATCAAATACCACCAAAAGAAAGCTCTATTTGTGGGAAAAAAAGGACGTCAATTTTATTTAGGTACAGCGTCGCACGACCGCGCAATTGTCAGTTAAAGTAACGCAATGCCGAATTGCAAAATATGGCCTGGTCATTAAGGGGGAAATCCTTCCGGTCTTAAAGTGGTTAAAAAAAAAAAAACATTTTTTTAAATTAGTGTCAGTGTGTTTTAGATACTGTAGGATGAAAAAAAAAAGTAACAACTAACATACACATATGCGGTATCATTTATTTTGGGTTGTTCCTTGGTGGAAGGTTATGGTAGTAACAAGAAATATACAGTTACATTTTTTTTTTTACTATTTTGGGCCAGTTTTTTTCTAAAAATAAAATAAAAAATCAGGAGAAATCCATTACCATTTACCACTAAATGACAGCCCAGTTTGTCTTGAAAAAACGCGTTAGAATCCACCTGGATGCACAGAATATTGCAGCTTTGATGATCTGTACGCTTTTACTAACACGTGTCAAAGTTGCAAAATTGTGCTTAGGCATTAAGATTTGTTTTACCCTTAGGTGGGAAGGGGTTAATGAGAAATTGTCAGTAACAAACGTATTGGATGCTGATATCCGGAGTGACCCCGGGGATTCTCGGTGACCTCACTCAGTTTGGATACGTGGGATTTAAGTTGCAGATCCGTGGCGTGGGAGAGGGACCTGGGCTGAGATTCAACCTATTTTGGAAGTCTGGGCAGCAATGAAATAAAACAGAAGGATGATCAGATGGAGATTGTCATGGGAGGCGAATCTCCTGTCCAAAAATATACAGCTGACTAAATGTTAGCTTCTAATATAAAACCTGCTCGGTGCGCACTGCCAATGGTATACACCAGGGGGTGCTCTGTCCTACCAGACACAACCGGCAAAGGTCAGAGAGTAATGAGGAGCAACAGCCTGAAGAACTATTATGGTTCAGCCATACACAGCATAATGGAGTATATTCTGTTTCAAATGCTGCTTTATGCAGCCCTGTCCAGACAGTAGGATCACCTGCTGACTTAGCTTCATCCACAGGCAGCTTAACTCTTCAATAAGACACAAAAGTTGAATTCAATGCATTTTCTTTTTAGCTCAATGAAGTACAGAGGATGTTTTTCCGGTCGTTTTAGAATGCATGAAGATAAAAAACTTTAATGTGGTTCTAAAGGTTGTATTTTTTTTTAACTAACAAACATGTCATACTTACCTGCACTGTGTAATGGATTTGTACAGAGAAGCCCTGATCATCTTCTTTTTGGGTCCCCTGCCTGAATTCCTGGCTCCTCCCCCTTTGTCGAGTGCCCCCCAATAGCAAGTCTCTTGCTATGGAGCCACTCAAGCAGGCTTGCTCCTGTGAACAGACGTTGTCTATTCACACACAGAGCTCGGTTTGGCCCCACCCCCTGCTCTCTCTTCATTGGCTCACTAGCTGTGATTGACAGCAGCGGGAGCCAATGGCTCCCACTGCTGTGTAAGCCAATGAGGAAACAGAGGCCTGGGAGAACTGCTACTCTCATGCACATTGCTGGATCGAGATGGGTAAATTTAAGGGTGGGTGAGGGGGGGGTAAGGGGGGTTACATCCAAAAAAACCTTCTTTCTTTAGAACCACTTTAAAGACTTGCCTACTGGACACTTTTACCCCCTTCCTGCCCAGGCCAACTTTCAGCTTTTAGACCTGTCACACTTTGAATGGCGGGCTTGCAACGCTGTACCCATATTCATTTTTTTTATCATTTTTTTCCAACAAATTTTTTTTTTTTTTTTTTTGGTATTTAATCACCACTGGGGTTTTTCATTTTTTGCTAGAAAAAAAACAAAGACTGAAAATGAAAAAAAAAAAGTTTTTCTTAGTTTCTGTCAGAAAATGTTGTAAATGAGTAATTTTTCTCCCACACTGATGTGCACTGATGAGGTGGCATTGATGGGCACTGATGGGGGTGGCACTGATGATAAGGCACTAATATGCAGCAATGATGAGCACTGATTGGTGGCACTGATATGCAGCACTGATGGGCACTGATAGGTGGCATTGATTGGCACTGATAGGGGGCACTTATGGGCAATGATAGGTGGCACAGATAGGCGGTACTCATAGGAGGCACTGATGGGCAATGATAGGGGGCACTTATGGGCAATGATAGGTGGCACAGATAGGCGGCACTGATGGGCAATGATAGGGGGCACTTATGGGCAATGATAGGTGGCGCTGATAGGCTGCACTGGTGGGCACTGATATGCAGCACTGATGATCATTGAGGTGGCACTCATGGGCACTGAGAGTCGGCACTTATGGGCAATGATAGATGGCACGGATAGGCAGTCACTAATGGGTGTGATAAAACTTCTAAAGTGCTCAACGTGCCGATGATGTAAAAAATGTTGTTGATTATTTGGTAAAAAAATGTATATATATATATAAAATTAATTAAATATAGATATGAATTCTCAAAACATATACATACTCTAATAGTGCAATTCAACACCCAATAATGTGAATAGATAAGTAAAATTCATAAATGAGTAGAAAATCATATAATAAATAGTCCAAAGTGATAGTCCCAAAATGCAATATTCAGCAAGTAGCCAGTGAAAAGTTGTTTGATGAAGAAACAATCCAGAAGGTGCTCAAGTGCTGGAAATCAAATGCATGCTGCAATGGTGCGATGATATGGTGATTCACTCCTCTCCCCTAGGTAATTCCACTTACCGGACAACGTGGACCCTCAGACCATATAGCATAAGGGTCTCACAGGCAGAGTCCGGCATGTAATCCGGGCAATGATACTTTGGACTTGGATAGTGGCCAATACAGGATCCCCTATGAATTCTCAGCAGATGGTAGCCATATGGAAAGGAAAGAAGGAATCCCAATAGCGTAATATTGCTACAATAAATTTATTAATCTCAAAGTAAAGAACTCACATTTGATGCGATAAAAACAGATGAAATGGGTCGGTAGATCCCTGGGATGACGGTGGGCAGCGGGGCTAGCTTGGCTCCGGCGTGCGTTCCACCGCTACCGGAAGTGACGTTGCGAAGGGCTTGTAGCCAGAAATTGCGTCGACGCGTTTCGCCTCCCACTAGGCGTTCTCACAGACGTATTTCCGGCCACAGGACGGGCCATCTATTTATACCCCTCCGTACTATTCCTACTTATACACTTCCTTTTCTTGTTGGGTGTACCTGGCCTCATGAACACCCAACCAGGTAGTCATCTTTGGTATTTTTTCATACGGACTAATATAAATTAATAAATGAAAACAATGACAATACAATAAATCCCCTTGATACCTGAGCTTATATTTGGGCAAAAGTATCCCACCAGAATGCACATATAATACTATCAGATATCGGCCATCATATGGCTCCGAGTCTATCATTATAAATATATCCCAAACGGGGACACAATCCTCCCAAAGCTACAGGGAGAAAAAATAGGAATACTGTATGTTAAATAAAAAATAGAAATTCCATATATATGAATTTACTAAATATGTTAAAATATATTTAAAAATTATGAATAGGGACACTCAAAAATATTTTAAAATTATTTATAATTATAATGGGCTTTCTGGTATGGAATACCCATCTCCGTTTTCCCAGCCTCAATACATAGAATGCACAAATATTACTACATAATTCCATCATAAAACATGTTTGATATATAGATCTGCTGTAAAATATTTATATTGGAAAATCATTTAGTATAAAAAATAAAAAATATATATAAGTGTATGAATTGATATAATATGTAAATATTACCATAAAAAAGGGGGAGGTGTTAATATTCCCTCCTACAAAAAATCTATTTGTTGAATCAATTTTGTTAAACATGGACATTTGAAGGATCCAGAGAAGACTCTTCTCTAAAATCCAATGGAGGCTTCAGTCTCAAATATCATTCCTTACGCTTAAAGATGGAAAAAAGAATGTTAAAAAGTATATATTAAAAAACAGTAAAAAAACAGTAAAATCAATAAAAGTTCCCTACCAGTTGGATAAAAAGCAATTCAGATCGAAGTCTATATTTAACCCATGGGGGTGAAGGGTTTTTAAAGAATATATCCATCTTCCTTCGTTCCGTGAAATACCCTGGGTTAAATTTCCCCCTCTCCAGTTGGGTACCACCTTATCAATTCCGCAAAATTTTAATCCGGTAGGGTCCTTGTTATGAACCAGTCGAAAGTGGTTCGAAAGGCTGTGTTTTACCAGGAAGCCCATTGTAATTATAAATAATTTTAAAATATTTTTGAGTGTCCCTATTCATAATTTTTAAATATATTTTAACATATTTAGTAAATTCATATATATGGAATTTTTATTTTTTATTTAACATACAGTATTCCTATTTTTTCTCCCTGTAGCTTTGGGAGGATTGTGTCCCCGTTTGGGATATATTTATAATGATAGACTCGGAGCCATATGATGGCTGATATCTGATAGTATTATATGTGCATTCTAGTGGGATACTTTTGCCCAAATATAAGCTCAGGTATCAAGGGGATTTATTGTATTGTCATTGGTTTCATTTATTAACCACTTCCCGCCCGCCCTATTACAAATTGACGGCGGGAATGTGGTTGTGTTATCCTGACCGGACGTCATATGACGGCGGCAGGATAACACAGCTCTGGGCGCCCCCCGGGGGCGCGCAGAGCGGCGATCATTGATGCGAGGTGTCAGCCTGACACCCTGCATCTCCGATCTCGGTAAAGAGCCTCTGACGGAGGCTCTTTACCATGTGATCAGCCGTGTCCAATCACGGCTGGTCACATAGTAAATAGGAACAGCCGTTGATCGGCTTTCCTTAGTTCGTGCCTGACAGGCACGAGCAAAGGAGCGCCGATCGGCGGCTCCCCTGACAGGGGGGGGGGGGTCAGCACTGGTAATCAGATCATTGATTACCAGTGCAGACCCTCGGGGGGGGGGGATGCCACTAGATCCACCAGGGATGCCCACTATGACCCCAGGGATGCCCACTATGACCCCAGGGATGCCCACTATGGCCACCAGGGATGGCAATCAGGGCTCAGGGAGCCCCCCATTGCCCTCCCTATCAGTGATGCCCACCAGTGTCCTCCCTATCAGTGCTGCCCACAAGTGCCCATCATTGCTATCCTTTAGTGTCGCCCACCAGTGCCCATTATTGCCCACCAGTGCCGCCTATCAGTGCCCATCAGTGCCCATCAGTGCCGCCCATCAGTGCCACCCATCAGTGCCCACCAGTGCCGCCTATCAGTGCCCATTAGTGCCCGTCAGTGCCACCTATCAGTGCCCATCAGTGCCACCTATCAGTGTCCATCAATGCCGCCTATCAGTGCCCAGCAGTGCCGCCTATCAGTGCCCACCAATGCTGCATATCTGTGCTACCTATCAGTGCCGCATATCAGTGCCGCCTATCAGTGCCGCATATCAGTGCCGCATATCAGTGCCGCCTATCAGTGCCGCCTATCAGTGCCACCCCATCAGTGCCACCCCATCAGTGCCTCCTCATCAGTGCCTGTCAGTGCAGTCTCATCAGTGCTCATCAGTGCAGGAAAAAACTTATTTATTTACAAAATTGTATAACATAAACAAAAAAACTTTTTTTTTTTTCAAACTTTTCGGTCTTTTTTTATTTGTTTAGCAAAAAGTAAAAATCGCACAGGTGATCAAATACCACCAAAAGAAAGCTCTATTTGTGGGGGGAAAATGACATAAATTTGGTGTAGGTACAGTATTGCATGACCGCGCAATTGTCATTCAAATTGCAACAGCGCTAAAAGGGGAAAATTGGCCTGAGCAGGAAGGGAGGGAAGTGCCCTGTATTAAAGTGGTTAATTTATATTAGTCCGTATGAAAAAATACCAAAGATGACTTCCTGGTTGGGTGTACATGAGGCCAGGTACACCCAACAAGAAAAGGAAGTGTATAAGTAGGAATAGTACGGAGGGGTATAAATAGATGGCCCGTCCTGTGGCCGGAAATACATCTGTGAGAACGCCTAGTGGGAGGCGAAAAGCGTCGACGCAATTTCCGGCTACAAGCCCTTCGCAACGTCACTTCCGGTAGCGGTGGAACGCACGCCGGAGCCAAGCTAGCCCCGCTGCGCACCGTCATCCCAGGGATCTACCGACCCATTTCATCTGTTTTTATCGCATCAAATGTGAGTTCTTTACTTTGAGATGAATAAATTTATTGTAGCAATATTACGCTATTGGGATTCCTTCTTTCCTTTCCATATGGCTACCATCTGCTGAGAATTCATAGGGGATCCTGTATTGGCCACTACCCAAGTCCAAAGTATCATTGCCCGGATTACATGCCGGACTCTGCCTGTGAGACCCTTATGCTATATGGTCTGAGGGTCCACGTTGTCCGGTAAGTGGAATTACCTAGGGGAGAGGAGTGAATCACCATATCATCGCACCATTGCAGCATGCATTTGATTTCCAGCACTTGAGCACCTTTCTGGGTTGTTTCTTCATCAAACAACTTTTCACTGGCTACTTGCTGAATATTGCATTTTGGGACTATCACTTTGGACTATTTATTATATGATTTTCTACTTATTTATGAATTTTACTTATCTATTCACATCATTGGGTGTTGAATTGCACTATTAGAGTATGTATATGTTTTGAGAATTCATATCTATATTTAATTAATTTTATATATATATATATATATATACATTTTTTTACCAAATAATCAACAACATTTTTTGCATCATCAGCACGTTGAGCACTTTAGAAGTTTTATCACACCAAATCTGCGCTGTTTTTTCTTTTGCACTACCATTTATCAAAATCATTTTGATTTTATGCACAGCAGCACTTTTGGATACACTTCACGTATCACCATAGCGCAGCATTAATTTTTTCTTTAGTCACTAATGGGCACTGACGGTACTGAAAGGCAGCACTGATTGGCCTCACTGATGGGCACAAATTGGCATCACTGATGGCCACAGATTGGCATCACAGATGGGCACAGTGTGCCATCACTGATGGGCACTGTTGGGGCTGCAATGTAATCAGAGCACTGATGATCGGCTCTCTGTCAGTGTGAGGAGAGAAGAGCCAATAAACGGCATCTCCTTGTTTACATGTGATCAGCTGTGATTGGACACAGCTGATCACATAGGTAAAGGGCCACAGCTCTTTACTGATATGTGATGGCGCCGTGTCCCAGGGACACAGTGCGCCTGCGATCGTCGCTTTGTGTGCCCCCATGGGCGCACAATAACGGCATGACTGGGTGACGTTGGCTCAGAACAAGAGGTCACCCTGCCCGGCATCATCTGTCTATATGGCGGGGAGGAGGCAGTTCGGAAAGGTAGCCTATGACTGCATGTGTCTGTGCATAAGTGAACTCACAATGATGTTGTGTCATGCATTTTGAAAATGTATGATGGCCATTGAGAATGTAAACCAACTCTGTGTATCAGGGGCCTCCCAAACCTGAAGTGCCCTGGGCCCCCCATGGTCTAAATCTAGCCCTGCCTCCACCTGACCTTCTAGCACAAGTCCTCTCTTCTCACAAAGTGCCCTCAGTATACAGTATATCAGCTCCCTCACCTCATCTTATAGCACAAGTCCTATCCACTCCCCTAGCACATATTCAATGGGGGTGGGGGAGAAAGGCCCATTAATGGAGGGGGGAGGGAAGACTCATTGATGAAGGTTGGGGGAGTGAAGGCTCATTGATAGGCATAGGGGAGGAAGGCTCATTGATGGAGGAGAGGAGAGGAGGCACATTGATGGAGGTGGGGAGGGAAGGATCATTGATGGAGGTGAGGAGGGAAGGCTCATTAATGGAGGTGTGGAGGGAAGGTTTATTGATGTAAGTGGGAGGGAAGGCTCATTGATGGAGGTTGAGGGGGACATTTGTTGATGGAGGTGGGGAGGGAAATTCTCCTTGATGGAGGTGGGGAGGTAAGACTAATTGATGGAGGTGGGGAGGGAAGGCTCATTGAAGAAGATGGGGGAGGAAGGTCATTGATTGAGGTGGGGAGGAAGGCTCATTGATGGAGGTGGGGAGGTAAGACTCATTGAAGAAGATGGAGGAGGAAGGTCATTGATGGAGGTGGGAGAGGAAGGCTCATTGATGAAATGTAAATCAACTCAGTGTATGAGGGACCTCCCAAACCTGCAATGCCTTGAGCCCTCCATGGTCTACCATGGCCTCCACCCAACCTTCTAGCACAAGTCCTCTCCCTTCACAAAGTGCCCCCTCCCCAGTACATATCAGCTCCCACACCTCACCTTCTAGCACAAGTCCTCTCCCCTCCCAGAGCACCCCCTAGCACATATTCGACGACCCCAATCCACCTTCTATCACAAGTCCTCTCCTCTTCCAAAGTGCCCCCCAGGCCCCAGCACATATCCAAAACTTGGGTTTTGTTCAATCCATGCCCTTTAGCCACTCCTAATGTAATGTTTGACCATGCCCACTTTTGTTGTAGGCCGCAAGTCTCTAACCTTAAGTGTCCCTCATTCTTCAGTTTAAAAGTCAGGAGGTATGCTCCTGACTCCTGATTGCTAGCACCATACCAGGAGCTGTCAGTGATAGCTTGGTCTCCAAGCATGCTATGCACCACTGCAGAAGCAGGCCCACCTCAGTTAGGCCACCTTGGGAATGAGTTAATCTCATGTCCAGCTTGGGTTAAAAAAAAAAAAAAAAATATGAATAACTGAACAGCATGATTCATAAAAACCAACTCCCACTTCAATGCTCACCCCACCATCCAATACCGATCGTATTCTGGGTGAAATAGCGGACAGCATCATTACACCCCCAAGATAGAAGACAAAAGAGATCCGCGACATGACCAAACCGGACTGAAGACACTTGGAAGAACCTTTGTATTCTGACAAAAGGGGGTGTGAGGAGGGGTAAATGGGGTGGAAGGAATCTGAGTCCGGAGTCTGGCGTTCAATAAATACTAATCATCATTATTATAATAACTGTAAACCACAAGAAGACATTTTCTCACACAAATACAATATGAGAAACAATATTAGATTTTCCCAAAATGAATCTCTACAATATTTGTCTGGGACTGAATAAAATAGGAAGAAAAAATAAATAATAATGACAGAGGATAGGTATAATGTTCCTAACCCTAGAACCTCGGCACCCCAGATGTTTTGGAACTACATTTCCCATAATGCTTATGCACTCTGCAGTGTAGTTGAGCATCAAGGGAAATGTAGCTCCAAAACATCTGGGGTGCCAAGGTTCGCCATCACTGCCCTAGATGTTCGATGAAACTGGACTTGTACTGTTTTTTTTTAGAATCATTTTATACATACATTTTGCATATGAAAAACAAAAATTTTTTTGGCTCAAAATTAATCTCAATGATGGTCTGGGTCTAAAAATCATAAATAAAAATGACAAAGGATAAATATAAATGTTTAGGCAACCAAAACCTGTGTAACCTTTCCATGAATGTGGAATGGATTATTTGTACTTTTTTATACATACCTTTTGCATGTGAGAAACAATATATATATATTTTTTAATTAATCTCTACGATGGTCTGGGACTAAAAAAAAAAAAAAAAATATTAGGAAAGACTAATAATGAAAAAAGATCAGTAAAAATGTTTTACCACCCAAGATTTGTGTAGCCTTTTCATAAACATGAACTTCATTTTTTGTGTCATTTCATACATCCATTTTGCATAAAAAAAAAAACAATAATGTTTTTTTTTTTTTTTTCAAAAATTAATCTCTACAATGATTGTCTGGGACAAAAAAAAAAAAAAAAAACTCTAAAGAAAAATAAATAATAACAAAGGATCAGTGTAAATGTTTTACCACCCTAGGCTTGTGTAGGTTCTCCATGAACAATAACTTTTAGTCTATTTTAATATAGAATACATTATTTGCAAATTAGAAAAAAAAAAATTTTTCTCTAAAATTAATCTTTACAATGATAGTCTGGGGCTAAAAAAAATAAATAAAATAAAATAATAATAACAAAGGATCAGAACACATTTTACTACCCTAGCCTATGCATTTTTCATATGAGAAACAATATTAGGTTTTCTCTAAAATGAATCTCTGCAATATTGGTCTGGGACTAAAAAAAAAAATAAGAAGGAAAAATAAATAATATTGACAAAGTATCAGTATAATATTCCTCACCCAAGGCTTGTATTGGACTTGATTTTGTAGGATCCTTTATACATAAATTTTGTATATGAGAAACAATAATGTTTTTGCCCCAAAAGTAATCTTTGTTGGTCTGGGACTAAAAAACATTAATAATAAAAAAGAAATAAAAATGACAAAGGAACAGTATTAATGTTTTGGCAATTGTTTTTTTTTTGTACTTTTTTTTACAAATACGTTTTGCAGATGAGAAACTATATATATATATATATATATATATATATATATATATATATATATGTATTTCTAGTAAGTGCACTTTTAATGTGGGCATATTAATAAAATAATTGAAACTGAAACACTATGTACAGTATATCACAAAAGTGAGGACACCCCTTACATTTTTGTAAATATTTTATTCTAACTTTTCATGTGACAACACTGAAAAAATGACACTTTGCTACAATGTAAAGTAGTGAGTGTACAGCTTGTATAACAGTGTAAATTTGCTGTCCCCTCAAAATAACTCAACACACAGCCATTAATGTCTAAACCGCTGGCAACAAAAGTGAGTACACCCCTAAGTGACAATGTCCAAGTTGGGCCCAAAGTGTCAATATTTTGTGTGGCCACCATTATTTTCCAGCACTGCCTTAACCCTCTTGGGCATGGAGTTCACCAGAGCTTCACAGGTTGTCACTGGAGTCCTCTTCCCCTCCTCCATGATGACGTCACAGAGCTGGTGGATGTTAGAGACCTTGCGCTCCTCCACCTTCCAATTGAGGATGCCCCACAGATGCTCAGTAGGGTTCAGGTCTGGAGACATGCTTGGCCAGTCCATCACCTTTACCCTCAGCTTCTTTAGCAAGGCAGTGGTCATCTTGGAGATGTGTTTGGGGTCGTTATGTTGGAATACTGCCCTGCGGCCCAGTCTCCAAAGGAAGGGCATCATGCTCTGCTTCAGTATGTCACAGTACATGTTGGCATTCATGGTTCCCTCAATGAACTGTAGCTCCCCAGTGCCAGCAGCACTCATGCAGCCCCAGACCATGACACTCCCACCACCATGCTTGACTGTAGGAAGACACACTTGTCTTTGTACTCCTCACCTGGGCCTGACACCATCTGAACCAAATAAGTTTATCTTGGTCCCATCAGACCACAGGAGATGGTTCCAGTAATCCATGTCCTTAGTCTGCTTGTCTTCAGCAAACTGTTTGCAGGATTTCTTGTGCATCATCTTTAGAAGAGGCTTCCTTCTGGGATGACAGCCATGCAGACCAATTTGATGCAGTGTGCGGCGTATGGTCTGAGCACTGACAGGCTGACCCCCCACCCCTTCATCCTCTGCAACAATGCTGGCAGCACTCATACATCTATTTCCCAAAGACAACCTCTGGATATGACGCTGAGTACGTGCACTCAATTTCACTCACTCAGTCAACCATGACATTGCCTGTTCTGAGTGGAACCTGTCCTGTTAAATCGCTGTATGGTCTTGGCTACCGTGCTGCAGCTCAGTTTCAGGGTCTTGGCAATCTTCTTATAGCCTAGGCCATCTTTATTATTTTTTTCAGATCCTCAGAGAGTTCTTTGCCATGAGGTGCCATGTTGAACTTCCAGTGACCAGTATGAGAGAGTGAGAGCGATAACACCAAATTTAACAAACCTGCTCCCCATTCACACCTGAGACCTTGTAACACTAACGAGTCACATGACACCAGGGAGGGAAAATGGCTAATTGGGCCCAATTTGGACATTTTCACTTAGGGGTGTACTCACTTTTGTTGCCAGCGGTTTAGATATTAATGGCTGTGTGTTGAGTTATTTTGAGGGGACAGCAAATTTACACTGTTATACAAGCTGTACACTCACTACTTTACATTGTAGCAAAGTGTAATTTCTTCAGTGTTGTCACATGAAAAGATAGAATAAAATATTTACAAAAATGTGAGGGGTGTATTCACTTCTGTGAGATACTGTGTATATATATATATATATATATATATATATATATGTATGTATGTATGTATGTATATATATATA
Organism: Pelophylax lessonae; assembly: GCF_965119305.1. Lineage (NCBI taxonomy): Eukaryota > Metazoa > Chordata > Amphibia > Anura > Ranidae > Pelophylax > Pelophylax lessonae. The sequence goes on along the minus strand of NC_138771.1, from coordinate 10,394,160 downwards.
TATATATATATATATATATTTTTTTTTTTTTTTTTTCTTAATTAGGCTGTATAGTGATGGTTTGGGACTAAAAAAAAAAAAAAAGAAATAAATAATAGGAAAGAAAAAATAGTGTAAAAAGAACAGTAAAAAATGTTTTACCAACCAAGACTTGTGTAGCCTTTTCATAAACATGGATTTGATTTTTTAGTGTCATTTTATACATACATTTTGCATATGAGGAACAGTATTGTTTTTTCCACCGAAATCCCCCCCCCCCCCCCCAAAAAAAAAAAAATAAAACATTTTTTTTTGCAGCCCTGGGCTTGTGTAGCCTTTCCATGGTCCTGAATTTTAGTCTATTTCTAGTCTTTTTCTATATATGCATTTTGAAAATAAGAAACAATATTGGGTTTTTCCAAAGTAAATCCCTATAATGAAGGTCTGCTACTAAGGGAAAAAAATGCATTTTATAAACAAAGAACTATAAATTACAAAGAACCAATAAAATGTTTTACCAATAGTGTTGAGCGAACACGGACTGTATTATTCGTGTTCGTACCGAATAATTGGATTTTTTTTACCCGAACACGGACACGGACACTTTACTGTATGTTCGGGTAAAAATCCGTGTTCGGTCGTTTTATTTCCGGGTTTTGCATGCTTTGGCGCTCTTTTCATGGCGGGCTTTCAACAGCCAATCAACAATCGTTTAACTGGTGTGCCTTAAGCCATCCCAGCCATGCCTGCAAATGTCTTAGTAGCTGTGATTGGCCGTCTGAAGCATGTGACCAAGTCTTTATAAGTTCGAGGCAGCCGCCGCAGCAGCGTCATTCTGCTGCTTAGCTAAGGGACAGAGCACACATCAATGTGCTGGCTGCTGATTAGGGAAAGATAGGCAGGAAAAAACCATTTGTGTCCGGATAGAATTGAGGGACAGGTCGGAGTGTTTAGGCAGGGCGAGTTGTAGGCATTTTAGGGATAGAGTCTGCTGAATTATAGGGTCAGTGTCTTCTACAAACTACAATCGATATTGCTGTGTGGGGGGTGGGGTCTGCACTCAATCCTGATCTACGATCTCTTCTCAATCCTGTTAGGGACAGAGTCTGCTGAATTTTAGGGAAACTGTGTTCTACAAACTACAATCGATATTGCTGTGTGGTGTGGGATTGGAGATAGGCAGGTGTCAGTGATCCACATCCATTTTTCTGTGTGTGAGCTGCAGTGAACACAATCTTTTTGGGCTGCAGTGAACACAATCTTTTTGGGCTGCAGTGAACACAATCTTTTTGGGCTGCAGTGAACACAATCTTTTTGGGCTGCAGTGAACACAATCTTTTTGGGGTGCAGTGAACAAAATCTTTTTGGGGTGCAGTGAACACAATCCTTTTTGGTGTGCAGTGAACACAATCTTTGTGGGGTGCAGTGAACAAAATCCTTTGTAGGGTGCAGTGAACACAATCTTTTTGGGGTGCAGTGAACAAAATCCTTTTTGGGGTGCAGTGAACAACATCCTTTTTGGGGTGCAGTGAACACAATCTTTTTGGGGTGCAGTGAACAAAATCCTTTGTGGGGTGCAGTGAACACAATCTTTTTGGGGTGCAGTGAACACAATCTTTTTGGGGTGGAGTGAACAACATCCTTTTTGGGGTGCAGTGAACAAAATCCTTTTTGGGGTGCAGTGAACAAAATCATTTTTGGGGTGCAGTGAACACAATCTTTTTGGGGTGCAGTGAACACAATCTTTGTGGGGTGCAGTGAACACAATCTTTTTGGGGTGGAGTGAACAACATCCTTTTTGGGGTGCAGTGAACAACATCCTTTTTGGGGTGCAGTGAACACAATATTTTTGGGGTGCAGTGAACACAATCTTTGTGGGGTACAGTGAACAGAATCTTTGTGGGGTGCAGTGAACACAATCTTTGGGGGGTACAGTGAACACAATCTTTTTGGGGTGCAGTGAACACAATCTTTGTGGGGTGCAGTGAACACAATCTTTTTGGGGTGGAGTGAACAAAATCATTTTTGGGGTGCAGTGAACAACATCCTTTTTGGGGTGCAGTGATCAAAATCCTTTTTGGGGTGCAGTGAACACAATCTTTTTGGGGTGCAGTGAACAAAATCCTTTGTGGGGTGCAGTGAACAGAATCTTTGTGGGGTGCAGTGAACACAATCTTTGGGGGGGTACAGTGAACACAATCTTTTTGGGGTGCAGTGAACACAATCTTTGTGGGGTACAGTGAACAGAATCTTTGTGGGGTGCAGTGAACACAATCTTTGGGGGGTACAGTGAACACAATCTTTTTGGGGTGCAGTGAACACAATCTTTGGGGGGTACAGTGAACACAATCTTTTTGGGGTGCAGTGAACACAATCTTTGTGGGGTGCAGTGAACACAATCTTTGGGGGGGTACAGTGAACACAATCTTTTTGGGGTGCAGTGAACAACATCCTTTTAGGGTGCAGTGAACACAATCTTTGTGGGGTGCAGTGAACAACATCCTTTTAGGGTGCAGTGAACACAATCTTTGTGGGGTACAGTGAACAGAATCTTTGTGGGGTGCAGTGAACACAATCTTTGGGGGGTACAGTGAACACAATCTTTGTGAGGTGCAGTGAACACAATCTTTGTGGGGTGCAGTGAACACAATCATTGTGGGGTGCAGTGAACTCAATCTTTGTGGGGTACAGTGAACACAATCTCATACTTCTGAAGGTTTGAGGGTGCTGCCTGTTCCATACTCCCCCTACTCCTAGCCTTTTAGGGGTACAAACAATAGTAATTGGGGCCTAGTGTGGTTGTGTACGTGTGATATACATACACTTTTTTTGGATCATATTTTCTATTCCGCTATTTAATCAAAAACCTTTGGGGATCAGTTAAATTGGGGGATAGTCTGTGTTGGTACGTGTGAGAGAGATCCACCTTTCCAAGTTGTTGGGGTTCATCTCATACTTCTGAAGGTTTGAGGGTGCTGCCTGTTCCATACTCCCCCTACTCCTCATCTAGCCTTTTAGGGGTACAAACAATAGTAATTGGGGCCCAGTGTGGTTGTGTACGTGTGATATACATACACTTTTTTTGGATCATATTTTCTATTCCGCTATTTAATCAAAAACCTTTGGGGATCAGTTAAATTGGGGGATAGTCTGTGTTGGTACGTGTGAGAGAGATCCACCTTTCCAAGTTGTTGGGGTTCATCTCATACTTCTGAAGGTTTGAGGGTGCTGCCTGTTCCATACCCCCCCTACTCCTCATCTAGCCTTTTAGGGGTACAAACAATAGTAATTGGGGCCTAGTGTGGTTGTGTACATGTGATATACATACACTTTTTTTGGATCATATTTTCTATTCCGCTATTTAATCAAAAACCTTTGGGGATCAGTTAAATTGGGGGATAGTCTGTGTTGGTACGTGTGAGAGAGATCCACCTTTCCAAGTTGTTGGGGTTCATCTCATACTTCTGAAGGTTTGAGGGTGCTGCCTGTTCCATACTCCCCCTACTCCTCATCTAGCCTTTTAGGGGTACAAACAATAGTAATTGGGGCCTAGTGTGGTTGTGTACGTGTGATATACATACACTTTTTTTGGATCATATTTTCTATTCCGCTATTTAATCAAAAACCTTTGGGGATCAGTTAAATTGGGGGATAGTCTGTGTTGGTACGTGTGAGAGAGATCCACCTTTCCAAGTTGTTGGGGTTCATCTCATACTTCTGAAGGTTTGAGGGTGCTGCTTGTTCCATACTCCCCCTACTCCTAGCCTTTTAGGGGTACAAACAATAGTAATTGGGGCCTAGTGTGGTTGTGTACGTGTGATATACATACACTTTTTTTGGATCATATTTTCTATTCCGCTATTTAATCAAAAACCTTTGGGGATCAGTTAAATTGGGGGATAGTCTGTGTTGGTACGTGTGAGAGAGATCCACCTTTCCAAGTTGTTGGGGTTCATCTCATACTTCTGAAGGTTTGAGGGTGCTGCCTGTTCCATACCCCCCCCTACTCCTCATCTAGCCTTTTAGGGGTACAAACAATAGTAATTGGGGCCTAGTGTGGTTGTGTACGTGTGATATACATACACTTTTTTGGGATCATATTTTCTATTCCGCTATTTAATCAAAAACCTTTGGGGATCAGTTAAATTGGGGGATAGTCTGTGTTGGTACGTGTGAGAGAGATCCACCTTTCCAAGTTGTTGGGGTTCATCTCATACTTCTGAAGGTTTGAGGGTGCTGCCTGTTCCATACTCCCCCTACTCCTAGCCTTTTAGGGGTACAAACAATAGTAATTGGGGCCTAGTGTGGTTGTGTACGTGTGATATACATACACTTTTTTTGGATCATATTTTCTATTCCGCTATTTAATCAAAAACCTTTGGGGATCAGTTAAATTGGGGGATAGTCTGTGTTGGTACGTGTGAGAGAGATCCACCTTTCCAAGTTGTTGGGGTTCATCTCATACTTCTGAAGGGAGAGCTGCGCTAAATTGATGGAAAACCAGAGTCACCCAGTATGAACAAAATAAGGTAAACCCACAATAACAGATGGTACTATGTCAAATAAATTCTCCTGCAACACAGACACATGTATGTCACAAATTGTCAGCAGGCATAAATACAGATGTGAGAAATAGTCCATCAAAAGAGTCCATAAGGTTGGATAGGTGTCCAGTGAAAAGGGTGAAACCACACACCACTTTCAACGTGTCTAATTCCACAGGTGCCACATGCAAAGAGCTCAAGATCTGCTTACCAGAGCTCATAGAATTATGAGCATAACACACATGTCCACAAATGGGCCAACCAAAATCGACCATGTGTAGCGTAATACCACTATTCTTGGGCGGATGACCTCGAGCTGAAATAGGAGCCTCTCGGTGTTCCACGTTCCAAAAAAAGAAGGGTACGATAGCGTAGTACGTCCACACAAGTTTATTAAACATAGGTTAAAAGAAACACTTACATTGTAAAAAAGAACAAGCGCTTGTAATAGTCTAATGCCGCCCGACTTCCGGGTCGCGTCGTGGTGACGTCAGCACGCCTTCCCTACGCCGTTTCGTGACACCTCACGTCTTCCAGGGGATGCGGGCGGCGCGCTGACGCACCACTTAAATAACAAACAACAGACCACCTCCTCCGCTGTCACACGGGACGGAAGCCGCCATCTTAACTAATGGAATGCCACTACCCAAGAGGTTTAACACCAAGGCAGGCAAAAAAAACCCATAATCTCAAAAACAAAGCCACCGGAAGGGGCTAGGTCCGTATCGATATGCCATTTTAGACAGAAAGCTACATTGCAAAACAAACATCGTGTTGGTCCAAAAGCCCCCATGATGCTGCAATCAATTATACTGACAAACGATATGTAGTTAGCCTCAATATCATAAAAACTTCACAAATGGGCAAACGCCCAATCTGCCATACTAAATGCTGGCAAAGTGGAAAAGGGAACCTGATCCATATAGCATAATGACAATATTATGAATAGATACTAGTATTTAAATAAGTCTACCGGGGCAGACAAAAAAGTAATTTGGGCAAAAGTAAGGATAGATTAGATCGTAATCTCTATATTACTAGATACTGTCCAGGTCCTTCTAAAATAAATAAACAATAATCAAAGTTCACCTATGTGACATTACATGAAATGTCCACATAATGGGAATGTTAAAAAAGGGGGCCAATCTTTATCCCAAATCCATACAGCATAAACGCAGCATCATGAAAACCCATGGACACTACCCGATGCTTGTTGGTAAATACATGTAAATTACATAAATACATATAACAGCATTTTAAATATGTCAAGCATAGCCAAATAAATACACACTTTACGTGCGAACAAATGGAGGCAACCCCAAGTAAAAGGATCTGGAAGATTTTTAAATAAATAAGAAGATCCAAGCAGCAAAAATAAAAAAAAAAAAAAAAAAAAAAAAAAAGGTGAATAAATAAAAATTTAAATAAATAAAAAATTCCTTTTACAAGGAAGCATAATCCAAGGGACAAAAGGGGTTGAGAAGGATCAGATGAGTACATAGACCTCAAGAATTATCTATGAATGCGTTCACATCCGTATCAATATTCAAACCAAACGGAGTGAACGTCTTCATCTTGTAGATCCAGGTCATCTCAAGTTTGGACAATCCCCTGACGAAGGGTTCCCCTCTCCAATGTGGAGAAAATTTATCGATCCCGAGAAAGATAGTACCTCGAGGGTCCTTGTTATGCTTGATCCTATAATGATTGGAAACAGAGTGTTTCCTGAAGCCCTTCTTGATGTTAGCAATGTGCTCGTTGCAGCGCACTTGAAAGGCACGTTTGGTCCTGCCAATATATTGCAGGCCACACGGGCACTGCAACAAGTACACAATCCCTGTTGAAGTACAAGAAATACAGGGCTTGATAGGGAAGCTGACACCCAAGCTAGTAGAGCGAATATCCCTGGTATTTCTCTGTTTGCATGCATTATAATAGCAAGTTTGACAACGGTTACACTTATAGTAACCCTTGAGTTGATCAAAGAAAGTAGGCTTAGGCCCAGGTGCATCAAGAACGTTCGGTGCCAATTTGTCACGCAAAGTAGTGGCACCCCTAAAGATGACCCTGGGTTTCGTGGGTAAAACCTCTCTCAAGGTCCGGTCATTTTTTAGGATGTGCCAGTGTCGTTCTATGATGTTTTTTATCTTTCTATATTGAGTGGAATAGGTGGTCACAAAGGGAGCAGTGTAAGCAGGCTGTGTGATAGCTGATCTAGTAGAGCCAGTTAACATGGCAGATCTATCCATAGCCTCCACTGTATTGAGGGTCCCAGTGAGAAAAGATTCCTCATAACCCTTGTCCAAAAAACGGTCAGTAAGGACCTGTGCTTGACATACAAAGTCCTCGTGACGGGTACAATTGCGTTTGAGCCGCATATACTGCCCCTTCGGCACAGCTTGCAACCAGGGGGAGTAATGACAGCTGTCTGTCGGAATGTAGGCATTCCTGTCGGTTGCTTTGAAGTATGTTCTTGTAATAAACTTGACCTCATCACGAGAGATGGTCAGGTCCAAAAAGTTAATGGACTCCTGGCTGGCTTCAAAACTGAGCTTAATACCTCTGTTATTGTTGTTCAGTTCTTCCATGAACGCATCCAGCTCAGATCTAGGCCCATCCCATAGGAGGAGGACGTCATCAATGTACCTAGCCCAGAGCAAGATCTGAGGTTTAGCACTAATATAGATGACGTCCTCCTCCCACTGGGCCATAAAGAGGTTGGCGAGTGAGGGGGCATACTTCGCCCCCATCGCCACTCCTCTATCCTGGCGATAGTATTGCCCCCCAAACCAGAAATAATTAGATCTGGTGGCAAATTTGAGTAGATCCATAATCAACTGGGTCTGAAGTACAGGAATATCAGAGTCCCAGATAAGAGAATCCTCCACAGCCTTCAGTCCCAATTCATGCGGGATTATAGAATACAGGGAAGCCACATCTGCTGTGACAAGCCACAGGCCATCTACTGGGGCAATGGTTTCCAGCATGTTAATAACATGCCGAGTGTCCTTTATGTAAGATGGAATAAGCCGTACCAAAGGCTGAAGATACGAGTCTATATACCTCCCCACCCGGGACGTCACAGAGTCTATGCCACTGACAATGGGACGGCCCGGGGGGGAGGTCAGACTCTTATGTATCTTTGGTAAGTAGTAAATAATAGGCGTTCTTGGGGCCTTAGGTACCAAATAAGTCTTCTCTTTCTTATTCAAAATACCCAGAGAATGACCTTTGGACACAATATTTTCCAATTCTCTCTTATAACGGGTACCAGGGTCTTTTGGGAGGGGGGTATAGGTGTCGGAATCGCTGAGAATCCGCCTCATTTCAGACAGATAATCATCCCTATCCAACACTACTATACCACCCCCCTTGTCCGCTGGGCGGATCACCAGATCTTTATTCTGGCATAAGGTGTCCAGACCCAGGGTGAGTTTCTGGCTCAACCTGTTCTTGCGAACCTGGACATCGTTTAGATCCCGGATCACTACATCCCTAAACACCTTAAGGGAGGGTGCCAGGGCTCCAGGAGGATTAAATAAGGAGGCATTGGACAAATTGGAATGCTGGAAATGTGTGGGGACAGACTTCTTATCAGTTATAGGATTCCCCAACACATATTTTTGAATGTTGACCTTTCGGACAAATTTGTGAATGTCCATATAAGTTTGGAACTTATTTAATGGCCTAGGTGGAGCAAACTTAAGCCCTTTGTCAAGAATACTCATTTCAGAGTCTGACAAGGTCTGACGACTCAGGTTGAAAATACCAGCCCCACCTAGGTTCTTTTCTTTGCCCTTAAGTTGTAGCCTCCTCCCTCCTCTGGTGCCCCTTGGTTTTCTAACGGCCTTAGTGGGCCTTGTTTGACCCCTTGAAAACCCCAACCAGGGTAACTCTGTTGGACTGGTTCATCCTGGGAGGGGAATTGCTTGTTCAATGAGGTACAAGTACTTGTGCCCTCCCCAGGGTCTTCAATGGCCTGTGACCTAGGTTCAATCTGTCTCTCCATTGGGGCTTGATTGTCCCTTAATGGGTAGAACTGATTTTGAACCGGCACATTGGGCCTATATTCAAGACCGTCATCTCCATCCCGATCCCTAGAGGGCATGCGTTGACCCTGCTGCTCATATGATCTATAATCGGGTCTATGCCTCCACTGTTGGGATTGGCCATTACTCTGTCCATAATACTGACCATAGGGCCCCCTATTATCAGGAACAAAGTCGGGTCTGGGTCTCCACTGTTGGTATTGATTGTTACCATAATGTTGGTCCTGGGTTCCTCTATTATTAGGACCCTGAGGACGGTAGGGGGAATTGTTCTCCTTATAATGAGGTGACCAATTCCTATTGTATTGATTACCCTGTTTATTACCACGAAAATTACCTCTACCACGCCCTCTGGCTCTACCCCTAGAGGGGGACTTAAAAGGCTGATAGTATTCCCTCTGTGGTAGGCTTAGTTGGGGCGGGTTGGTTCCATTAACAGGATTCATGGGTTCAGCTCCCGTCCGGATGAGTGGTACTGTGGTTGTCTCAACCGAAACGGCAGGTACCAGTTTTTTTTGCCACTCAAAAACCGTGCTGGTCTTATAATCACCCAGGTCCCTATTAAATTTTTTCCGCTTTTTGATTTTTTGGTCCCTTTCCTCCTTTTCAAGAACCTTGAGGAGGTTGCCAGAACAGGCAATATATTCCTCATTGTCCTTGAGTGGGACCAACTTATCCTTAACCAACTTGATTTCTGTATCCAGTTTGGCTAGTTTAGCTGTTTTACGCTTAATCAAAAACCTCAACAAGTCCAAACCAGCCTCATTGAAATATTTGTACCATTGCTCAAGCTCCTCCTCCCCATTTTGGGGACTCACCTCCCAACGGAGGCTGCGGGGAACCATAGAATTTTTAATGTACACCTCAAGGAAGGCCAAATCCCATTGGGTATGGACTTCAGAGACCATCAGGTTTTTCAATCTTACGAACAGGCCATTAATATCATTGCTTTTCTCAGAGAAGGCTTCGAAGACTCCCTCTGTGTTTACAATCCTTGAGGCCCGATACTCAAAAATATCCATAAAGGCTTGTGAGCAGCAGTTAGCGTTCCAAGGTCAAAAATATAAAGTAAATAACCGCGCTAAGCCAAAGAAAAAGCAGCAGCTGTAGTGGGAGTCACTAAGTAGAAGATGTAAAGGGAGAGCTGCGCTAAATTGATGGAAAACCAGAGTCACCCAGTATGAACAAAATAAGGTAAACCCACAATAACAGATGGTACTATGTCAAATAAATTCTCCTGCAACACAGACACATGTATGTCACAAATTGTCAGCAGGCATAAATACAGATGTGAGAAATAGTCCATCAAAAGAGTCCATAAGGTTGGATAGGTGTCCAGTGAAAAGGGTGAAACCACACACCACTTTCAACGTGTCTAATTCCACAGGTGCCACATGCAAAGAGCTCAAGATCTGCTTACCAGAGCTCATAGAATTATGAGCATAACACACATGTCCACAAATGGGCCAACCAAAATCGACCATGTGTAGCGTAATACCACTATTCTTGGGCGGATGACCTCGAGCTGAAATAGGAGCCTCTCGGTGTTCCACGTTCCAAAAAAAGAAGGGTACGATAGCGTAGTACGTCCACACTCAAGGACAATGAGGAATATATTGCCTGTTCTGGCAACCTCCTCAAGGTTCTTGAAAAGGAGGAAAGGGACCAAAAAATCAAAAAGCGGAAAAAATTTAATAGGGACCTGGGTGATTATAAGACCAGCACGGTTTTTGAGTGGCCAAAAAAAACTGGTACCTGCCGTTTCGGTTGAGACAACCACAGTACCACTCATCCGGACGGGAGCTGAACCCATGAATCCTGTTAATGGAACCAACCCGCCCCAACTAAGCCTACCACAGAGGGAATACTATCAGCCTTTTAAGTCCCCCTCTAGGGGTAGAGCCAGAGGGCGTGGTAGAGGTAATTTTCGTGGTAATAAACAGGGTAATCAATACAATAGGAATTGGTCACCTCATTATAAGGAGAACAATTCCCCCTACCGTCCTCAGGGTCCTAATAATAGAGGAACCCAGGACCAACATTATGGTAACAATCAATACCAACAGTGGAGACCCAGACCCGACTTTGTTCCTGATAATAGGGGGCCCTATGGTCAGTATTATGGACAGAGTAATGGCCAATCCCAACAGTGGAGGCATAGACCCGATTATAGATCATATGAGCAGCAGGGTCAACGCATGCCCTCTAGGGATCGGGATGGAGATGACGGTCTTGAATATAGGCCCAATGTGCCGGTTCAAAATCAGTTCTACCCATTAAGGGACAATCAAGCCCCAATGGAGAGACAGATTGAACCTAGGTCACAGGCCATTGAAGACCCTGGGGAGGGCACAAGTACTTGTACCTCATTGAACAAGCAATTCCCCTCCCAGGATGAACCAGTCCAACAGAGTTACCCTGGTTGGGGTTTTCAAGGGGTCAAACAAGGCCCACTAAGGCCGTTAGAAAACCAAGGGGCACCAGAGGAGGGAGGAGGCTACAACTTAAGGGCAAAGAAAAGAACCTAGGTGGGGCTGGTATTTTCAACCTGAGTCGTCAGACCTTGTCAGACTCTGAAATGAGTATTCTTGACAAAGGGCTTAAGTTTGCTCCACCTAGGCCATTAAATAAGTTCCAAACTTATATGGACATTCACAAATTTGTCCGAAAGGTCAACATTCAAAAATATGTGTTGGGGAATCCTATAACTGATAAGAAGTCTGTCCCCACACATTTCCAGCATTCCAATTTGTCCAATGCCTCCTTATTTAATCCTCCTGGAGCCCTGGCACCCTCCCTTAAGGTGTTTAGGGATGTAGTGATCCGGGATCTAAACGATGTCCAGGTTCGCAAGAACAGGTTGAGCCAGAAACTCACCCTGGGTCTGGACACCTTATGCCAGAATAAAGATCTGGTGATCCGCCCAGCGGACAAGGGGGGTGGTATAGTAGTGTTGGATAGGGATGATTATCTGTCTGAAATGAGGCGGATTCTCAGCGATTCCGACACCTATACCCCCCTCCCAAAAGACCCTGGTACCCGTTATAAGAGAGAATTGGAAAATATTGTGTCCAAAGGTCATTCTCTGGGTATTTTGAATAAGAAAGAGAAGACTTATTTGGTACCTAAGGCCCCAAGAACGCCTATTATTTACTACTTACCAAAGATACATAAGAGTCTGACCTCCCCCCCGGGCCGTCCCATTGTCAGTGGCATAGACTCTGTGACGTCCCGGGTGGGGAGGTATATAGACTCGTATCTTCAGCCTTTGGTACGGCTTATTCCATCTTACATAAAGGACACTCGGCATGTTATTAACATGCTGGAAACCATTGCCCCAGTAGATGGCCTGTGGCTTGTCACAGCAGATGTGGCTTCCCTGTATTCTATAATCCCGCATGAATTGGGACTGAAGGCTGTGGAGGATTCTCTTATCCGGGACTCTGATATTCCTGTACTTCAGACCCAGTTGATTATGGATCTACTCAAATTTGCCACCAGATCTAATTATTTCTGGTTTGGGGGGCAATACTATCGCCAGGATAGAGGAGTGGCGATGGGGGCGAAGTATGCCCCCTCACTCGCCAACCTCTTTATGGCCCAGTGGGAGGAGGACGTCATCTATATTAGTGCTAAACCTCAGATCTTGCTCTGGGCTAGGTACATTGATGACGTCCTCCTCCTATGGGATGGGCCTAGATCTGAGCTGGATGCGTTCATGGAAGAACTGAACAACAATAACAGAGGTATTAAGCTCAGTTTTGAAGCCAGCCAGGAGTCCATTAACTTTTTGGACCTGACCATCTCTCGTGATGAGGTCAAGTTTATTACAAGAACATACTTCAAAGCAACCGACAGGAATGCCTACATTCCGACAGACAGCTGTCATTACTCCCCCTGGTTGCAAGCTGTGCCGAAGGGGCAGTATATGCGGCTCAAACGCAATTGTACCCGTCACGAGGACTTTGTATGTCAAGCACAGGTCCTTACTGACCGTTTTTTGGACAAGGGTTATGAGGAATCTTTTCTCACTGGGACCCTCAATACAGTGGAGGCTATGGATAGATCTGCCATGTTAACTGGCTCTACTAGATCAGCTATCACACAGCCTGCTTACACTGCTCCCTTTGTGACCACCTATTCCACTCAATATAGAAAGATAAAAAACATCATAGAACGACACTGGCACATCCTAAAAAATGACCGGACCTTGAGAGAGGTTTTACCCACGAAACCCAGGGTCATCTTTAGGGGTGCCACTACTTTGCGTGACAAATTGGCACCGAACGTTCTTGATGCACCTGGGCCTAAGCCTACTTTCTTTGATCAACTCAAGGGTTACTATAAGTGTAACCGTTGTCAAACTTGCTATTATAATGCATGCAAACAGAGAAATACCAGGGATATTCGCTCTACTAGCTTGGGTGTCAGCTTCCCTATCAAGCCCTGTATTTCTTGTACTTCAACAGGGATTGTGTACTTGTTGCAGTGCCCGTGTGGCCTGCAATATATTGGCAGGACCAAACGTGCCTTTCAAGTGCGCTGCAACGAGCACATTGCTAACATCAAGAAGGGCTTCAGGAAACACTCTGTTTCCAATCATTATAGGATCAAGCATAACAAGGACCCTCGAGGTACTATCTTTCTCGGGATCGATAAATTTTCTCCACATTGGAGAGGGGAACCCTTCGTCAGGGGATTGTCCAAACTTGAGATGACCTGGATCTACAAGATGAAGACGTTCACTCCGTTTGGTTTGAATATTGATACGGATGTGAACGCATTCATAGATAATTCTTGAGGTCTATGTACTCATCTGATCCTTCTCAACCCCTTTTGTCCCTTGGATTATGCTTCCTTGTAAAAGGAATTTTTTATTTATTTAAATTTTTATTTATTCACCTTTTTTTTTTTTTTTTTTTTTTTTTATTTTTGCTGCTTGGATCTTCTTATTTATTTAAAAATCTTCCAGATCCTTTTACTTGGGGTTGCCTCCATTTGTTCGCACGTAAAGTGTGTATTTATTTGGCTATGCTTGACATATTTAAAATGCTGTTATATGTATTTATGTAATTTACATGTATTTACCAACAAGCATCGGGTAGTGTCCATGGGTTTTCATGATGCTGCGTTTATGCTGTATGGATTTGGGATAAAGATTGGCCCCCTTTTTTAACATTCCCATTATGTGGACATTTCATGTAATGTCACATAGGTGAACTTTGATTATTGTTTATTTATTTTAGAAGGACCTGGACAGTATCTAGTAATATAGAGATTACGATCTAATCTATCCTTACTTTTGCCCAAATTACTTTTTTGTCTGCCCCGGTAGACTTATTTAAATACTAGTATCTATTCATAATATTGTCATTATGCTATATGGATCAGGTTCCCTTTTCCACTTTGCCAGCATTTAGTATGGCAGATTGGGCGTTTGCCCATTTGTGAAGTTTTTATGATATTGAGGCTAACTACATATCGTTTGTCAGTATAATTGATTGCAGCATCATGGGGGCTTTTGGACCAACACGATGTTTGTTTTGCAATGTAGCTTTCTGTCTAAAATGGCATATCGATACGGACCTAGCCCCTTCCGGTGGCTTTGTTTTTGAGATTATGGGTTTTTTTTGCCTGCCTTGGTGTTAAACCTCTTGGGTAGTGGCATTCCATTAGTTAAGATGGCGGCTTCCGTCCCGTGTGACAGCGGAGGAGGTGGTCTGTTGTTTGTTATTTAAGTGGTGCGTCAGCGCGCCGCCCGCATCCCCTGGAAGACGTGAGGTGTCACGAAACGGCGTAGGGAAGGCGTGCTGACGTCACCACGACGCGACCCGGAAGTCGGGCGGCATTAGACTATTACAAGCGCTTGTTCTTTTTTACAATGTAAGTGTTTCTTTTAACCTATGTTTAATAAACTTGTGTGGACGTACTACGCTATCGTACCCTTCTTTTTTTGGAACGTGGAACACCGAGAGGCTCCTATTTCAGCTCGAGGTCATCCGCCCAAGAATAGTGGTATTACGCTACACATGGTCGATTTTGGTTGGCCCATTTGTGGACATGTGTGTTATGCTCATAATTCTATGAGCTCTGGTAAGCAGATCTTGAGCTCTTTGCATGTGGCACCTGTGGAATTAGACACGTTGAAAGTGGTGTGTGGTTTCACCCTTTTCACTGGACACCTATCCAACCTTATGGACTCTTTTGATGGACTATTTCTCACATCTGTATTTATGCCTGCTGACAATTTGTGACATACATGTGTCTGTGTTGCAGGAGAATTTATTTGACATAGTACCATCTGTTATTGTGGGTTTACCTTATTTTGTTCATACTGGGTGACTCTGGTTTTCCATCAATTTAGCGCAGCTCTCCCTTTACATCTTCTACTTAGTGACTCCCACTACAGCTGCTGCTTTTTCTTTGGCTTAGCGCGGTTATTTACTTTATATCATACTTCTGAAGGTTTGAGGGTGCTGCCTGTTCCATACTCCCCCTACTCCTAGCCTTTTAGGGGTACAAACAATAGTAATTGGGGCCTAGTGTGGTTGTGTACGTGTGATATACATACACTTTTTTTGGATCATATTTTCTATTCCGCTATTTAATCAAAAACCTTTGGGGATCAGTTAAATTGGGGGATAGTCTGTGTTGGTACGTGTGAGAGAGATCCACCTTTCCAAGTTGTTGGGGTTCATCTCATACTTCTGAAGGTTTGAGGGTGCTGCCTGTTCCATACCCCCCCTACTCCTAGCCTTTTAGGGGTACAAACAATAGTAATTGGGGCCTAGTGTGGTTGTGTACGTGTGATATACATACACTTTTTTTGGATCATATTTTCTATTCCGCTATTTAATCAAAAACCTTTGGGGATCAGTTAAATTGGGGGATAGTCTGTGTTGGTACGTGTGAGAGAGATCCACCTTTCCAAGTTGTTGGGGTTCATCTCATACTTCTGAAGGTTTGAGGGTGCTGCCTGTTCCATACTCCCCCTACTCCTCATCTAGCCTTTTAGGGGTACAAACAATAGTAATTGGGGCCCAGTGTGGTTGTGTACGTGTGATATACTTACACTTTTTTTGGATCATATTTTCTATTCCGCTATTTAATCAAAAACCTTTGGGGATCAGTTAAATTGGGGGATAGTCTGTGTTGGTACGTGTGAGAGAGATCCACCTTTCCAAGTTGTTGGGGTTCATCTCATACTTCTGAAGGTTTGAGGGTGCTGCCTGTTCCATACCCCCCTACTCCTCATCTAGCCTTTTAGGGGTACAAACAATAGTAATTGGGGCCTAGTGTGGTTGTGTACGTGTGATATACATACACTTTTTTTGGATCATATTTTCTATTCCGCTATTTAATCAAAAACCTTTGGGGATCAGTTAAATTGGGGGATAGTCTGTGTTGGTACGTGTGAGAGAGATCCACCTTTCCAAGTTGTTGGGGTTCATCTCATACTTCTGAAGGTTTGAGGGTGCTGCCTGTTCCATACTCCCCCTACTCCTAGCCTTTTAGGGGTACAAACAATAGTAATTGGGGCCTAGTGTGGTTGTGTACGTGTGATATACATACACTTTTTTTGGATCATATTTTCTATTCCGCTATTTAATCAAAAACCTTTGGGGATCAGTTAAATTGGGGGATAGTCTGTGTTGGTACGTGTGAGAGAGATCCACCTTTCCAAGTTGTTGGGGTTCATCTCATACTTCTGAAGGTTTGAGGGTGCTGCCTGTTCCATACCCCCCCTACTCCTCATCTAGCCTTTTAGGGGTACAAACAATAGTAATTGGGGCCTAGTGTGGTTGTGTACGTGTGATATACATACACTTTTTTTGGATCATATTTTCTATTCCGCTATTTAATCAAAAACCTTTGGGGATCAGTTAAATTGGGGGATAGTCTGTGTTGGTACGTGTGAGAGAGATCCACCTTTCCAAGTTGTTGGGGTTCATCTCATACTTCTGAAGGTTTGAGGGTGCTGCCTGTTCCATACTCCCCCTACTCCTCATCTAGCCTTTTAGGGGTACAAACAATAGTAATTGGGGCCCAGTGTGGTTGTGTACGTGTGATATACATACACTTTTTTTGGATCATATTTTCTATTCCGCTATTTAATCAAAAACCTTTGGGGATCAGTTAAATTGGGGGATAGTCTGTGTTGGTACGTGTGAGAGAGATCCACCTTTCCAAGTTGTTGGGGTTCATCTCATACTTCTGAAGGTTTGAGGGTGCTGCCTGTTCCATACTCCCCCTACTCCTAGCCTTTTAGGGGTACAAACAATAGTAATTGGGGCCTAGTGTGGTTGTGTACGTGTGATATACATACACTTTTTTTGGATCATATTTTCTATTCCGCTATTTAATCAAAAACCTTTGGGGATCAGTTAAATTGGGGGATAGTCTGTGTTGGTACGTGTGAGAGAGATCCACCTTTCCAAGTTTTTGGGGTTCATCTCATACTTCTGAAGGTTTGAGGGTGCTGCCTGTTCCATACCCCCCCTACTCCTCATCTAGCCTTTTAGGGGTACAAACAATAGTAATTGGGGCCTAGTGTGGTTGTGTACGTGTGATATACATACACTTTTTTTGGATCATATTTTCTATTCCGCTATTTAATCAAAAACCTTTGGGGATCAGTTAAATTGGGGGATAGTCTGTGTTGGTACGTGTGAGAGAGATCCACCTTTCCAAGTTGTTGGGGTTCATCTCATACTTCTGAAGGTTTGAGGGTGCTGCCTGTTCCATACCCCCCCTACTCCTCATCTAGCCTTTTAGGGGTACAAACAATAGTAATTGGGGCCTAGTGTGGTTGTGTACGTGTGATATACATACACTTTTTTTGGATCATATTTTCTATTCCGCTATTTAATCAAAAACCTTTGGGGATCAGTTAAATTGGGGGATAGTCTGTGTTGGTACGTGTGAGAGAGATCCACCTTTCCAAGTTGTTGGGGTTCATCTCATACTTCTGAAGGTTTGAGGGTGCTGCCTGTTCCATACTCCCCCTACTCCTCATCTAGCCTTTTAGGGGTACAAACAATAGTAATTGGGGCCTAGTGTGGTTGTGTACGTGTGATATACATACACTTTTTTTGGATCATATTTTCTATTCCGCTATTTAATCAAAAACCTTTGGGGATCAGTTAAATTGGGGGATAGTCTGTGTTGGTACGTGTGAGAGAGATCCACCTTTCCAAGTTGTTGGGGTTCATCTCATACTTCTGAAGGTTTGAGGGTGCTGCCTGTTCCATACTCCCCCTACTCCTAGCCTTTTAGGGGTACAAACAATAGTAATTGGGGCCTAGTGTGGTTGTGTACGTGTGATATACATACACTTTTTTTGGATCATATTTTCTATTCCGCTATTTAATCAAAAACCTTTGGGGATCAGTTAAATTGGGGGATAGTCTGTGTTGGTACGTGTGAGAGAGATCCACCTTTCCAAGTTGTTGGGGTTCATCTCATACTTCTGAAGGTTTGAGGGTGCTGCCTGTTCCATACCCCCCCTACTCCTCATCTAGCCTTTTAGGGGTACAAACAATAGTAATTGGGGCCTAGTGTGGTTGTGTACGTGTGATATACATACACTTTTTTTGGATCATATTTTCTATTCCGCTATTTAATCAAAAACCTTTGGGGATCAGTTAAATTGGGGGATAGTCTGTGTTGGTACGTGTGAGAGAGATCCACCTTTCCAAGTTTTTGGGGTTCATCTCATACTTCTGAAGATTTGAGGGTGCTGCCTGTTCCATACTCCTCCTCCTACTGCTCAACCATCCTTTTAGGGGTACAAACAATAGTAGTTGGGGCCTAGTGTGGTGGTGTACGTGCGAGATACATACACTTTCTTTTTGATCATATTTTCTATTCCGCTATTCAATTAAAACCTTTGGGGATCAATTCAATTGCGAGATAGTCTGTGTCGGTACGTGTGAGATCCACCTTTCCAAGTTGTTGGGGTTCATCTCATACTTCTGAAGATTTGAGGGTGCTGCCTGTTCCATACTCCTGCTCCTACTGCTCAACCATCCTTTTAGGGGTACAAACAATAGTAATTGGGGCCTAGTGTGGTTGTGTACGTGCGAGATACATACACTTTTTTTGATCATATTTCCTATTCCGCTATTCAATAAAAACCTTTGAGGATCAATTGAATTGCGGGATAGTCTGTGTCGGTACGTGTGAGATCCACCTTTCCAAGTTTTTGGGGTTCATCTCATACTTCTGAAGATTTGAGGGTGCTGCCTGTTCCATACTCCTCCTCCTACTCCTCATCCATCCTTTTAGGGGTACAAACAATAGTAATTGGGGCCTAGTGTGGTTGTGTACGTGCGAGATACATACACTTTTTTTGATCATATTTCCTATTCCGCTATTCAATAAAAACCTTTGAGGATCAATTGAATTGCGGGATAGTCTGTGTCGGTACGTGTGAGATCCACCTTTCCAAGTTTTTGGGGTTCATCTCATACTTCTGAAGATTTGAGGGTGCTGTCTGTTCCATACTCCTCCTACTCCTCATCCATCCTTTTAGGGGTAGAAACAATAGTAATTGGGGCCTAGTGTGGTTTTGTACGTGCGAGATACATACACTTTTTTGGATCATATTTCCTATTCCGCTATTCAATAAAAACCTTTCTAGGGCAAGATCTTAAATTACAGAAATATGAGGAGACCGTCAAATAAGGGCCGTGGCCTGGGTCGTGGTGCTGCTGGTAGAGCTCCTGTTGCAAGGAGAGGACGTGGTCGATCTGTGCCAGCTACACGCACAAGTGAAACACCTTCCTCAAGTGTGAGTAGGCGACAGAACCTGCATCAGTATTTGGTAGGGCATCAAACGCCCCTAGAAGTGATGAGGCCAGAACAAGTTGAGGCGATAGTAGATTGGTTTGCTGCTGACAGTGCCTCCAGTTCCTTCACATTGTCTCCCACCCAGTCTACTGCAGAAAGGTCAGAGTTGGCACCTGCAGCCAATGTCCAACCGTCTTTCACCTCACCCCCTTGCAAATCAGGCCAGCAGTCTGAGCCCCAAGCCATACAGCAGTCTCTTATTCTTTTTGAGGACTCTGTCAGCAGGGTTTCCCAGGGCCATCCACCTAGCCCTGCCCCAGAAGTGGAAGAGATTGAGTGCAGCGATGCCCAACCACTTATTTCTCAAGATGAGTACATGCAAGGATCATCGCAGCACGTCTCCGATGATGACGAAACGCAGGTGCCAACTGCTGCGGCGTTCAGCATTGTGGAGACCGACAAGGAGGGCAGGGGTGAAGACTGGGTGGAAGATGATGTGGAGGACGATGAGGTCCTCGACCCCACATGGAATGAACGTCATGCAGGTGACCTGAGTAGTTTGGAGGAAGAGGCGGTGGTCGCACAGAGCCACCAGCACAGCAGAAGAGGGAGCAGGGTGCAGAAGCGGAGCGGCCGTGCCCTAGACACTACGCCCGCTACTGCCCAACGCAGCAAGGGAACGAGCGCACCAAAGTCAGCTCAAAGGAGTTCTCTAGCGTGGAAGTTCTTTAGAAAATGTGCTGATGACAGGACACGAGTGGTTTGCACCCTGTGCAATCAGAGCTTGAAGCGAGGCATAAACCTTCTCAACCTGAGCACAACCTGCATGATCAGGCATCTAAGTGCAAAGCACGAGCTGCAGTGGAGTACACACCTTCAAAACCAAGAAACGTCTCTGGCTCATCCTGCTTCCTCTTCTGCTGCAGTCTCGGCCGCTCCAGCCACATCTGTAGTGATACCGGCACCTGCCACCCCGCAAACAGACGATCTGTCAGCAACACCACCACCTGGGTCACCAACAACCATCTCCACAATGTCCCGTGGAAGCGTTCAGCTTTCCATCTCCCAAACACTTGAGAGGAAGAGGAAGTACCCCCCTACCCACCCGCGATCCCTGGCCCTGAATGCCAGCATTTCAAAATTATTGGCCTTTGAAATGCTGTCATTCCGTCTGGTGGAGACGCACAGTTTTAAAAACCTTATGTCGGTGGCTGTCCCACAGTACGTCGTGCCCAGCCGCCACTACTTTTCCAGGCAAGCCATCCCTTCCCTGCACAACCAAGTGGGGGAAAATATCAGGTGTGCACTGCGCAACGCCATCTGTGCCAAGGTCCACCTAACTACGGATACGTGGACCAGTAAGCACGGTCAGGGGCGTTATATCTCCCTAACGGCACACTGGGTAAATGCAGTGGCGGATGGGCCTGAGGCGGATAGCAATTTGGCGCATGTCCTTCCACCACCGAGGATTGCAGGGCGCTTCAGTTTGCCTCCTGTTCCTAACTCCTCCTACTCCGCTTCCTCATCCTCTACCGCCTCCTCATCCGGACAGCGTAACACCTTCACCACCAACTTCAGCACGGCCAGGGGTAAACGACAGCAGGCAGTTTTACAACTTGCCTGTTTGGGGGACAAACCACACACCGCGCAGGAGTTGTGGAGGAGCATGGAACAGCAGACAAATGAGTGGTTGCTGCCAGCGAGCCTCAAGCCCGGCCTGGTGGTGTGCGATAACGGGCGAAATCTCATAGCAGCTCTGGGCCTAGCCGGTTTGACGCACATCCCTTGCCTGGCGCAATGTGCTGAATTTGGTGGTGCAGAGGTTCCTTAAAAACTACCCCGATATGTCAGAGCTGCTGCAGAAAGTGCGGGCCGTTTGTGCGCACTTTCGGCGTTCTCACCCTGCTGCTGCTCGCCTGGCAGCGCTGCAGCGTAACTTCGGCCTTCCCGCTCACCGCCTCATATGTGACGTGCCCACAAGGTGGAACTCCACCTTGCACATGCTGGAAAGACTGTGCGAGCAGCAGCAGGCCATAGTGGAGTTTCAGCTGCAGCACGCACGCGTGAGTCGCTCTGCGGAACAGCACCACTTCACCACCAATAACTGGGCCTCCATGCGAGACCTGTGTGCCTTGTTGCGCTGTTTTGAGTACTCCACCAACATGGCCAGTGGCAATGACGCCGTTCTCAGCTTAACTATCCCACTTCTATGCCTCCTTGAAAAAACAATTCGGGCGATGATGGAAGAGGATGTGGCACAGGATGAGGAGGAGGAGGAGGATGAAGAGGTAACATTTCCAAGGCTTTCAGGGCAGTCATTCGCAAGGGGCTCCGAGGGTGGGTTCCTGCACACGCAAACGCCAGGGACGCAATTGTCCAGCAGGGGCACAGTTCTGGAGGATGAGGAGGATGAGGAGGAGGAGGAGCTGGAGGAGGAGATGGAACCATGTTCACAGCAGGGTGGCACCCAGGCCAGCTCATGGCCATCACTGGTGCGTGGCTGGGGGGATACAGAGGACACGGACGATACACCTCCCACAGAGGACAGCCTTTCGTTGCCTCTGGGCAGCCTGGCACACATGAGCGATTACATGCTGCAGTGTCTCCACAACGACCGCCGAGTTGCCCACATTCTAACTTGTGCTGATTACTGGGTGGCCACGCTGCTGGATCCCCGTTACAAGGACAACGTACCGTCCTTAATTCACTCACTGTAGCGCGATCGCAAGATGCGCGAGTACAAGCGCACGCTGGTAGACGCCATGCTGCTGGCATTCCCATCTGACAGCGGGGCCACAGTGGAAGCACAAGGCAGAGGAGGAGGAGGAGGAGGTCGCCAACGCAACCAGGGCACCGCCAGCACCTCAGAAGGCAGGGTTAGCATGGCCGAAATGTGGAAAAGCTTTGTCAGCACGCCACAACAAACAGCAGCACCAGCAGCTCAGATGGAACGTCTTAGCAGGAGGCAGCATTTTACCAACATGGTGGAGCAGTATGTGTGCACACGCCTACATGTAGTGAATGACGGGTCTGCCCCCTTCAACTTCTGGGTCTCCAAATTGGGCACATGGCCTGAGCTTGCCCTTTACGCCTTGGAGGTGCTGGCGTGCCCTGCAGCCAGTGTATTATCTGAACGGGTATTTAGCACGGCTGGGGGCGTTATAACAGACAAGCGCAGCCGCCTGTCCAGAGACAATGTGGACAAGCTCACGTTCATTAAAATGAACCAGGCATGGATCCCACGGGACTTTTCCGTACCTTATGCAGAATAGCAATGGATACCGACCTTACCCACCCATTGTTCCATTTTTGCTCTTTCTCACTCTTTTGGGGTGTACCCTCATTTAAAATTTTTGAAAAGAAGCAGTGTTGGCTACCTCGTCCTCCTCCTCAGGGCCAGATTAATGTAGGGGCTATTGGAGCTGCAGCTCCAGGCCCCTACCTTTTATATAGGCCCCGGGTTGGCCATATTCACTGTTACCGCTCTTCTGTCACTTGTAAACACAGAAGTCTGGCTTCTATGCTCGCTTCCCCAGGCAGCACCCTCAGAACCTCCCCACACAGCGTGAAGGCCGGACAAGGAGGGACAGTTGGCGATGCATGGATGTGTTTATGGGCTTCAGAGACAGCATCCCATGTTGAATTAGGCATGCATGGCTGCACCCTTCCTCCTCTGGGTGCATGGCAAGGCACGGCCCTTAAGGCCCTTCAAAATCCTCAGCACCAAGCCCATGATGCTGTTAATCCGGCCCTGGTCCTCCTCCACCGCCGCTTCCACCTACACCGCCCATAGGTGTGCGCAGCCTATTGCATTAAGGTGTGCACCCCAAAGTTGAAATACACATGCATGTGTTTGCCAGCAGGGAGAGTAATGTATCGGGGCCATGTACCTGTAGGCAAGGAGAAATAGAGCAGAGCAGGTCCCAGGGAGATCTTTCCCATCTCCTCACTGGCAATGCTATGTGCCCTAGGTGATTAGGGTGTGCCCAGGCACACCCAGCACACCCTGTGCGCACGCCTATGTCACCGCCACATCCACCACCACCTCAACCTCCCTCCTACTCCATATGGGCCTCGTCCTTCAGAGATGAAGAAGAACATTGTTTTATTTTTCTGTTTTTTTTTGTTGTTTTAAGTTATTTCCCTATCCACATTTGTTTGCAGAGCACTTGCCATGCTCTTAATTACGTTTTGCTGCCATTTGCAGCACTCTAGCCCTTTCCTTTGGTGTTTTAGAGCCATTTTAGTGCCTTAAAGTTCGGGTCCCCATTGACTTCAATGGGGTTCGGTGTCCGGGAAAAGTTCGGTAAAAGTCCGGGACACGGACCCGGACTTTTTTTTAAAGTTCGGCCGAACCCGTCGAACACGGACATCTAGGTGTCCGCTCAACCCTATTTACCAATGCTTGTATAGGTTCTCCATGAATGTGGACTTGATTTTTTAAATCTCTTTTTATACATACATTTTGCATATGAGAAACAATATTGTTTTTTTTTTTTTGTTTTTTTTTTTTTGTTTTTTTTTCAAAATAAATCTCTACAATGATGATCTTTAGACTAAAAAAAAAAAAAAAAAAAAAACAATAAAACGTGGACTTGACTTTTTAGTCTCTTTTTATCTATAAAGTTTGCAAGCGAGAACAATATTGGGTTTTCCAGTATTTATCTCTATGATGATGGTTTAGGACTAAAAAAAAAAAAAAAAAAAAACCTCTATTAAAAAAAAAGAAATAATAAGGACAAAGGATCAGTAAAGAAATGTTTTACCACCATACCCTAGTGTGGCCTTTTTATAAAAGTGGATTTGATTTTTTTATTATAATTTTTAGAGTAACTCTGCATATAAGGAACAATATTGTTCCCCCCCCCCAAAATTAACCTCTATAAAAATAAAAAAGTAATAATAATAATTACAAAGCATTGAAATACATGTTTTACCACCTTAGGCCTGTGTCGTCTTGACATGAAAATTGACTTTTCAGTCTCAATTTAAACATAAATTTTGCATTTGAGGAGCAATATAGTTTTCTTACCACAAAATGAACCCCTTTAAAAAAATAAAAGAAAAAGAAAAGAAATAATATTGACAAAGGATCATAGAAAATATTTTGCCACCGTAGTTAGGCTTGTTTAGCCTCTCCATGAACTTAGACTTCATTTTTTTAGTCTCTTTTTATACATACTTTTTGCATTATTACAAAATAAATCCCTATAATGAAGGACCAGTATCCAGGTTTTACCACCTTAGGCTTGTGTAGCCACTCCGTGAATGTGGATTTTTTTAAGTCTCATTTTATACATAAATTTTGCATATGAGAAACAATGTTGTATTTTTTTTTCCAAAATTAATCTCTATAATGATGGTCTGGCATTAAAACACCTGGCATATAATGTGAACAGGGCTATATTGATGCATATAACTAAAGCTTACTAAGCACAGTGGAGCAATAATGTTAATAAATTGGCACTGGTACAAGACTGGAAGCCAAGTTTAAATTGCATTTCATTATGTCAGTGAATTTTACAATTTAATCTGAGCGGTACAAAGTCATTTAGGCTTTCTAATTCTCTAAAACCCTTTAGACTGGAAGAATTAAGGGACAGCGGGTTTACTGAGATACTATGAAGGGTTAAAATGTATTCAAAGGAAAATTATTATTTTAGTATATTATATTGTATTATTTTTTATAATAATATAATATAATATCATTTAATATTCATATTTTATTATATTATATATTTTCTTCATTTGGACAATTTATTATATTATATTTTATTATTTTATATAGTAATAAAAATGGTATTATATAATGTAATAGATAAAATATAATATAATATAATATAATATAATATAATATAATATAATATAATAAGACTATTATTTTATTATATTATATTTTTTCATAGTGGATATTTTATTATATTATATTTTATTATTATTTTATATAATAATAATAGTTTTATATAATATAATCATAATATTATTTTATTATATATATTTTTTTTTCATTTTGGATACAGTGTGGAAGGGTTAGAATATCTCTCAGCTTTTTACTGCTGTCTGTGTCCTTAGTGGGGGGATTCACCCTCATGGGGTATATTTATAAAACATTTTCCAAGCTAAATTCCTGTGTAAATGGTGGCGGGGGGGGGGGGGGGGCGAAGTAGAGCAGTGAGGATTTGGGGGTTGTGCTACAAGGGGGCTTTGGAGGAGGGACTAGTGCTAGGGGAGATGATTTGGGAGGGGGGCAGGGATTAGTGCTAGGAGAGGCGATATAAGGGGGGTAGGGATTAGTGCTAGGAGAGACAATTTGGGGGGGGGGGGGTTAGCGCTAGGGGAGGCAATTTGGGGGGGTGGAGGGATTAGTGCTAGGAGAGGTGATATAAGGGAAGGGGGGGTAGGGATTAGTACTAGGAGAGGCGATATAAGGGGGGGTTAGGGATTAGTGCTAGGAGAGGCGATTTAGGGGGGGGGATTAGCACTAGGGGAGGCGATTGGGGGTGGGGGTGGTGGGATTAGTGCTAGGAGAGGCGATATAAGAGGAGGGGGGTAGGGATTAGTGCTAGGAGAGGCGATATAAGAGGAGGGGGGTAGGGATTAGTGCTAGGAAAAGCGATATAAAAGGAGGGGGGGTAGGGATTAGTGCTAGGAGAGGCGATATAAGAGGAGGGGGGGTATGGATTAGTGCTAGGAGAGGCGATATAAGAGGAGGGGGGGTAGGGATTAGTGCTAGGAGAGGCGATATAAGAGGAGGGGGGGTAGGGATTAGTGCTAGGAGAGGCGATATAAGAGGAGGGGGGGTAGGGATTAGTGCTAGGAGAGGCGATATAAGAGGAGGGGGGTAGGGATTAGTGCTAGGAGAGGCGATATAAGAGGAGGGGGGTAGGGATTAGTGCTAGGAGAGGCGATATAAGGGGAGGGGAGGGTAGGGATTAGTGCTAGGAGAGGCGATATAAGAGGAGGGGGGGTAGGGATTAGTGCTAGGAGAGGCGATATAAGAGGAGGGGGGTAGGGATTAGTGCTAGGAGAGGCGATATAAGGGGAGGGGAGGGTAGGGATTAGTGCTAGGAGAGGCGATATAAGAGGAGGGGGGTAGGGATTAGTGCTAGGAGAGGCGATATAAGAGGAGGGGGGCAGGGATTAGTGCTAGGAGAGGCGATATAAGGGGAGGGGAGGGTAGGGATTAGTGCTAGGAGAGGCGATATAAGGGGGGGTAGGGATTAGTGCTAGGAGAGGCAATTTAGGGGGGGGATTAGCGCTAGGGGAGGCGATTGGGGGGGGGTGGAGGGATAAGTGCTAGGAGAGGCGATATAAGGGGAGGCAGGGTAGGGATTAGTGCTATGAGAGGCGATATAAGGGGAGGGGGGTAGGGATTAGTGCTAGGAGAGGCGATATAAGGGGAGGGGGGTAGGGATTAGTGCTAGGAGAGACGATTGGGGGGGGAATTAGCGCTAGGGGAGGCAATTTGGGGGTAGAGGGATTAGTGCTAGGAGAGGCGATATAAGGGGGGTAGGAATTAGTGCTAGGAGAGGCGATATAAGGGGGGTAGGGATTAGTGCTAGGAGAGGCGATATAAGGGGGGTAGGAATTAGTGCTAGGAGAGGCGATATAAGGGGGGTAGGGATTAGTGCTAGGAGAGGCGATTTGGAGGGGGGGAATTAGCGCTAGGGGAGGCGATTTAGGGGCTGGAGGGATTTGTGCTAGGAGAGGCAATTTGAGGGGGGGATTTGTGCTGGGAGGGGAAGATTTGGAGGGGGGGGGGATTTATGCTCAGAGGGGAAATTTTTGGGGTAGAGGATTTGTGCTAGGAGTAGGGATTTTGGGGAAGGAGAAAATTTGAGCTGGGAGGGGGGGTTTGTAAATAAAGAGAGGGAATTTTTGCTTCGGAAGAATTTTGGCTTGCAAAGGGAATTTAGTCTTAGGGGGGTAGATGTGAAGATTGGGGGTATTTTTGCTGACACATAATGCTGAAACATTTTGGGGTAGGTAGGGAGGGGCACAGCTTCTCCCTGGGCTCCTGTCCCAGCACTGGTTATTAGGATATTTCCTCTCAAGGTTTAATGTTCTTTATTCATTATATTACCATGAGTAAGGAAAATATAGCATTATGATTAATGGGTACACTGTGATGGGGCACCTCATGTATGGAGACACTGTGATGGGGCACCTCATGTATGGAGACACTGTGATGGGGCACCTGATGTATGGAGACACTGTGATGGGGCACCTGATGTATGGAGACACTGTGATGGGGCACCTGATGTATGGGGACACTGTGATGGGGAAACCTGATGTATGGGGACACTGTGATGGGGTCACCTAATGTATGGGGACACTGTGATGGGGACACCTGATGTATGGGGACACTGTGATGGGGGCATCTGATGTAAGGGGGCACTGTGATGGGGGCACCTGATGTATGAGGACACTGTGATGGGGGAACCAAATGCATGAGGACACTGAGATGGGGGCACCTGATGTATGGGGACACTGTGATGGGGTCACCTAATGTATGGGGGCACTGTGATGGGGACAACTGATGTATGGGGGGTACTGTGATGGGGCACCTGATGTATGGGGACACTGTGATGGGGTCACCTAATGTATGGGGGCACTGTGATGGGGTCACCTAATGTATGGGGACACTGTGATGGGGTCACCTAATGTATGGGGACACTGTGATGGGGTCACCTAATGTATGGGGACACTGTGATGGGGACACCTGATGTATGGGGACACTGTGATGGGGACACCTGATGTATGGGGACACTGTGATGAGGACACTTGATGTATAGGGACACTGTGATGGAGACAACTGATGTATGGGAGCACTGTGATGGGGACACCTGATGTATAGGGACACTGTGATGGGGACACTTGATGTATAGGGACACTGTGATGGAGACAACTGATGTATGGGAGCACTGTGATGGGGACACCTGATGTATGGGGACACTGTGATGGGGGCACCTGATGTATGGGGGGCACTGTGATGGGGACACCTGATGTATGGGGGGCACTGTGATGGGGCACCTGATGTATGGGGACACTGTGATGGGGGCACCTGATGTATGGGGGCACTGTGATGGGGGCACCTGATGTATGGGGACACTGTGATGGTCACCTGATGTATGGGGGCACTGTCATGGGGGAACCGAATGTATGGGGACACTGTGATGGGGACACCTGATGTATGGGGGCACTTGATGTAAGGGGGTGCTGTGATGGTGACATGTGATGCAAGCTTGTAGGGGCCCTAGTGCATTCTTTTTCCCAGGGGCCCATGATGCTATTAAGCTAGCACTGCCGCACACTGCACATGTGCATCCATGGGCATCCAAGGGTGGGGGAGGGCAGAATAATACTCCACACATAAAGTAGCGGATATTGTCACTTCGTTTCTGGTTACTTGTTTCCCACTGTAGTTTTTTTTTTTTTTTTTTGCATCTCTGTCACTAGACTCGGGTTCTCAGGTGTGGGTGACCCATTCCGAGTCCCCCTCGCTTGGAATTATTTAATGTATTTGCTAATACACACCTCTGATCATTTTATGGTGTGTTTAAATGTGGCGAATGGAGGAGGATTTTCATTGTTTTATTAGGTTGAATTTTATTAAGGAATAAAATTATTGGTGCACGAATGTCACAAGCATTTGCCCAGCTGCCATGAATTCCAAAAGTATTTGTTTTCTTAGGACTTCCTATCATTGTCCGCTCCATCTAGAGGCCTCAACAAGGTATATTCCCTGACTAAAGTAATTTAGGAAAATACTGCATTATGGCCACAAGATGGAGCTGGCGATTATAGGAAACCAATTTTGTGAGGGCTGGGAAAATGCTTGTGCCATTGATCCAGTGAATTTTCTTTTTTTCTGCACCTTAAGAGTTTCCTTCTCTGGAACTAAGGGGGCCAAGCCCAACCCCTGAAGAACAACCCCCACACTGGCGTGTCCCAGAAGATTGCAGGGAGGGAGGGTGAGAGGAGAACTTCCGCTCAGGGCGCTGCGGCGCTCCGAGCGGAAGTGGGAGCGGGTACCTGTCAAAACTAGGTACCCGCTCCCCCCCAAAAAAAATGACATGCCAAATGTGGCATGTCGGGGGGTCAGGACTCCCTAAAGCGGAAGTTCCACTTTTGGGTGGAACTCCGCTTTAATGACCAGGCCATTTTTTTGCAATTCGGCACTGCGTTACTTTAACTGACAATTGCACGGTCGTGCAATGCTGTACCCAAATACAATTGATGTCCCCCCCCCCCCCCCCCACAAATAGAGCTTTCTTTTGGTGGTATTTGATCACCTCTGCAATTTTTATTTTTTTGCGCTATAAACAAAAAAAGAGCGACAATTCTGAAAAAAAAAAAAAAAAAAACAATATTTTTCACTTTCTGCTATATATAATTCCCCCCCCCCCCCCCCCAAAAATGTAAAAATTAATTTTTTTTCATCATTTTAGGCCAATTTGTATTCTGCTACATATTTTTGGTAAAAAAAAATATTAATAAGAGTATTTTGATTGGTTTGCGCAAAAGTTATCACGTCTACAAACAAAAAAACAAAACAAAAACACGAGCGATAATTCTGCAAAAAAAAAAAAAAAAGCAATATTTTTCACTTTTTGTTATATAACATTCTCAAAAAAAAAAAAAAAAAGTGTAAAAGTCAAACTTTTCATCATTAAGCCCCGGTTCACACTTATGCGATGCGGGAAGGCTGCGAATTCGCAGCCTGTTCCCGCATCGCACACGCACCCCCGGCAGTTCACACTGCCATATGCGATACGCTGGGGGTGTCAATGTAATCTTAACGACACCCCCAGTTTGATCGCATATCGCAGTGCGATCTTGCAGTTCGCACAGGATCGGATCGCACAAGCTGTGCGATTCGATCCTGATGCGGCTGCAAAAAAGAGTCCTGTGCGTCTTTGCTGCGGGTGCAGTGCGAATTTAACCATACAAAGTGTATGGCTAAACTCGCACCGCACAGCCGATCGCATGTAATGAAGGAGCAGTGCGCTCCGACATTACATGCGATCGCCGCAGCCGCATCAATGTGAACCGGGACTTTAGGCCAATTTGTATTTTGCTACATATTTTTGGTAACAAAAAATCCCAATAAGCGTATTTTGATCGGTTTGCGCAAAAGTTATCACGTCTACAAACTAGGGGAAAGATTTATGTAATTTTTATTGTTTTTTTTTTTTTTTACTAGTAATGGCGGCGACCTACAATTTTTATTTTTTGCGCTATAAACAAAAAAAAAGAGCGACAATTCTGAAAAAAAAAAAAAAAAAACAATATTTTTCACTTTCTGCTGTATAACACTCCCGAAAAATAAATTTAAAAATCAAATTTTTTGAACTTTTTAGGCCAATTTGTATTCTGCTACATATTTTTGGTAACATAAAATACCAATAAGCGTTTGCACAAAAGTTATCACGTCTACAAACTAGGTGAAAGATTTATGTAATTTTTATTTATTTATTTATTTATTTTTTTACTAGTAATGGCGGCGACCTGCGATTTTTATTTTTTGCGCTATAAACAAAAAAAGAGTGATAATTCTGCAAAAAAAAAAGCGCAATATTTTTCACTTTTTGCTATATAACATTCCCAAAAAAAAAAATTGTAAAAGTCAAACTTTTCATCATTTAAGGCCAATTTGTATTCTGCTACATATTTTTGGTAACAAAAAATCCCAATAAGCGTATTTTGATTTGTTTGGGCAAAAGTTATCACGTCTCCAAACTAGAGGAAAGATTTATGTCATTTTTATTGTTTTTTTATTTTTTTTACTAGTAATGGTGGCGATCTGTGATTTTTATTTTTTGCGCTATAAACAAAAAAAGAGCGACAATTCTGAAAAAAAAAATATATATTTTTCACATTCTGCTATATAACATTCCCCAAAAAAAATGTAAAAGTTTAATTTTTCATCATTTAAGGGCAATTTGTGTTCTGCTACATATTTTTGGTAAAAAAAAATATTAGTATGTGTATTTTGATTGTTTTTTTTGCAAAAGTTATTGCGTCTACAAACTAGAGGAAAGATTTTTGTCATTTTTATTTATTTATTTTTACTAGTGATTAGTGTTGAGCGAACACGGACTGTATTATTCGTGTTCGTACCGAATAATTGGATTTTTTTTACCCGAACACGGACACGGACACTTTACTGTATGTTCGGGTAAAAATCCGTGTTCGGTCGTTTTATTTCCGGGTTTTGCATGCTTTGGCGCTCTTTTCATGGCGGGCTTTCAACAGCCAATCAACAATCGTTTAACTGGTGTGCCTTAAGCCATCCCAGCCATGCCTGCAAATGTCTTAGTAGCTGTGATTGGCCGTCTGAAGCATGTGACCAAGTCTTTATAAGTTCGAGGCAGCCGCCGCAGCAGCGTCATTCTGCTGCTTAGCTAAGGGACAGAGCACACATCAATGTGCTGGCTGCTGATTAGGGAAAGATAGGCAGGAAAAAACCATTTGTGTCCAGATAGAATTGAGGGACAGGTCGGAGTGTTTAGGCAGGGCGAGTTGTAGGCATTTTAGGGATAGAGTCTGCTGAATTATAGGGTCAGTGTCTTCTACAAACTACAATCGATATTGCTGTGTGGGGGGTGGGGTGAATCTGCACTCAATCCTGATCTACGATCTCTTCTCAATCCTGTTAGGGACAGAGTCTGCTGAATTTTAGGGAAACTGTGTTCTACAAACTACAATCGATATTGCTGTGTGGTGTGGGATTGGAGATAGGCAGGTGTCAGTGATCCACATCCATTTTTCTGTGTGTGAGCTGCAGTGAACACAATCTTTTTGGGCTGCAGTGAACACAATCTTTTTGGGCTGCAGTGAACACAATCTTTTTGGGCTGCAGTGAACACAATCTTTTTGGGGTGCAGTGAACAAAATCTTTTTGGGGTGCAGTGAACACAATCCTTTTTGGTGTGCAGTGAACACAATCTTTGTGGGGTGCAGTGAACAAAATCCTTTGTGGGGTGCAGTGAACACAATCTTTTTGGGGTGCAGTGAACAAAATCCTTTTTGGGGTGCAGTGAACAACATCCTTTTTGGGGTGCAGTGAACACAATCTTTTTGGGGTGCAGTGAACAAAATACTTTGTGGGGTGCAGTGAACACAATCTTTTTGGGGTGCAGTGAACACAATCTTTTTGGGGTGGAGTGAACAACATCCTTTTTGGGGTGCAGTGAACAAAATCCTTTTTGGGGTGCAGTGAACAAAATCATTTTTGGGGTGCAGTGAACACAATCTTTTTGGGGTGCAGTGAACACAATCTTTGTGGGGTGCAGTGAACACAATCTTTTTGGGGTGGAGTGAACAACATCCTTTTTGGGGTGCAGTGAACAACATCCTTTTTGGGGTGCAGTGAACACAATCTTTTTTGGGGTGCAGTGAACACAATCTTTGTGGGGTACAGTGAACAGAATCTTTGTGGGGTGCAGTGAACACAATCTTTGGGGGGTACAGTGAACACAATCTTTTTGGGGTGCAGTGAACACAATCTTTGTGGGGTGCAGTGAACACAATCTTTTTGGGGTGGAGTGAACAAAATCATTTTTGGGGTGCAGTGAACAACATCCTTTTTGGGGTGCAGTGATCAAAATCCTTTTTGGGGTGCAGTGAACACAATCTTTTTGGGGTGCAGTGAACAAAATCCTTTGTGGGGTGCAGTGAACAGAATCTTTGTGGGGTGCAGTGAACACAATCTTTGGGGGGGGTACAGTGAACACAATCTTTTTGGGGTGCAGTGAACACAATCTTTGTGGGGTACAGTGAACAGAATCTTTGTGGGGTGCAGTGAACACAATCTTTGGGGGGTACAGTGAACACAATCTTTTTGGGGTGCAGTGAACACAATCTTTGGGGGGTACAGTGAACACAATCTTTTTGGGGTGCAGTGAACACAATCTTTGTGGGGTGCAGTGAACACAATCTTTGGGGGGGTACAGTGAACACAATCTTTTTGGGGTGCAGTGAACAACATCCTTTTAGGGTGCAGTGAACACAATCTTTGTGGGGTGCAGTGAACAACATCCTTTTAGGGTGCAGTGAACACAATCTTTGTGGGGTACAGTGAACAGAATCTTTGTGGGGTGCAGTGAACACAATCTTTGGGGGGTACAGTGAACACAATCTTTGTGAGGTGCAGTGAACACAATCTTTGTGGGGTGCAGTGAACACAATCATTGTGGGGTGCAGTGAACTCAATCTTTGTGGGGTACAGTGAACACAATCTCATACTTCTGAAGATTTGAGGGTGCTGCCTGTTCCATACTCCCCCTACTCCTCATCTAGCCTTTTAGGGGTACAAACAATAGTAATTGGGGCCTAGTGTGGTTGTGTACGTGTGATATACATACACTTTTTTTGGATCATATTTTCTATTCCGCTATTTAATCAAAAACCTTTGGGGATCAGTTAAATTGGGGGATAGTCTGTGTTGGTACGTGTGAGAGAGATCCACCTTTCCAAGTTGTTGGGGTTCATCTCATACTTCTGAAGGTTTGAGGGTGCTGCCTGTTCCATACTCCCCCTACTCCTCATCTAGCCTTTTAGGGGTACAAACAATAGTAATTGGGGCCCAGTGTGGTTGTGTACGTGTGATATACATACACTTTTTTTGGATCATATTTTCTATTCCGCTATTTAATTTAACTGGGCCTCCATGCGAGACCTGTGTGCCTTGTTGCGCTGTTTTGAGTACTCCACCAACATGGCCAGTGGCAATGACGCCGTTCTCAGCTTAACTATCCCACTTCTATGCCTCCTTGAAAAAACAATTCGGGCGATGATGGAAGAGGATGTGGCACAGGATGAGGAGGAGGAGGAGGATGAAGAGGTAACATTTCCAAGGCTTTCAGGGCAGTCATTCGCAAGGGGCTCCGAGGGTGGGTTCCTGCACACGCAAACGCCAGGGACGCAATTGTCCAGCAGGGGCACAGTTCTGGAGGATGAGGAGGATGAGGAGGAGGAGGAGCTGGAGGAGGAGATGGAACCATGTTCACAGCAGGGTGGCACCCAGGCCAGCTCATGGCCATCACTGGTGCGTGGCTGGGGGGATACAGAGGACACGGACGATACACCTCCCACAGAGGACAGCCTTTCGTTGCCTCTGGGCAGCCTGGCACACATGAGCGATTACATGCTGCAGTGTCTCCACAACGACCGCCGAGTTGCCCACATTCTAACTTGTGCTGATTACTGGGTGGCCACGCTGCTGGATCCCCGTTACAAGGACAACGTACCGTCCTTAATTCACTCACTGTAGCGCGATCGCAAGATGCGCGAGTACAAGCGCACGCTGGTAGACGCCATGCTGCTGGCATTCCCATCTGACAGCGGGGCCACAGTGGAAGCACAAGGCAGAGGAGGAGGAGGAGGAGGTCGCCAACGCAACCAGGGCACCGCCAGCACCTCAGAAGGCAGGGTTAGCATGGCCGAAATGTGGAAAAGCTTTGTCAGCACGCCACAACAAACAGCAGCACCAGCAGCTCAGATGGAACGTCTTAGCAGGAGGCAGCATTTTACCAACATGGTGGAGCAGTATGTGTGCACACGCCTACATGTAGTGAATGACGGGTCTGCCCCCTTCAACTTCTGGGTCTCCAAATTGGGCACATGGCCTGAGCTTGCCCTTTACGCCTTGGAGGTGCTGGCGTGCCCTGCAGCCAGTGTATTATCTGAACGGGTATTTAGCACGGCTGGGGGCGTTATAACAGACAAGCGCAGCCGCCTGTCCAGAGACAATGTGGACAAGCTCACGTTCATTAAAATGAACCAGGCATGGATCCCACGGGACTTTTCCGTACCTTATGCAGAATAGCAATGGATACCGACCTTACCCACCCATTGTTCCATTTTTGCTCTTTCTCACTCTTTTGGGGTGTACCCTCATTTAAAATTTTTGAAAAGAAGCAGTGTTGGCTACCTCGTCCTCCTCCTCAGGGCCAGATTAATGTAGGGGCTATTGGAGCTGCAGCTCCAGGCCCCTACCTTTTATATAGGCCCCGGGTTGGCCATATTCACTGTTACCGCTCTTCTGTCACTTGTAAACACAGAAGTCTGGCTTCTATGCTCGCTTCCCCAGGCAGCACCCTCAGAACCTCCCCACACAGCGTGAAGGCCGGACAAGGAGGGACAGTTGGCGATGCATGGATGTGTTTATGGGCTTCAGAGACAGCATCCCATGTTGAATTAGGCATGCATGGCTGCACCCTTCCTCCTCTGGGTGCATGGCAAGGCACGGCCCTTAAGGCCCTTCAAAATCCTCAGCACCAAGCCCATGATGCTGTTAATCCGGCCCTGGTCCTCCTCCACCGCCGCTTCCACCTACACCGCCCATAGGTGTGCGCAGCCTATTGCATTAAGGTGTGCACCCCAAAGTTGAAATACACATGCATGTGTTTGCCAGCAGGGAGAGTAATGTATCGGGGCCATGTACCTGTAGGCAAGGAGAAATAGAGCAGAGCAGGTCCCAGGGAGATCTTTCCCATCTCCTCACTGGCAATGCTATGTGCCCTAGGTGATTAGGGTGTGCCCAGGCACACCCAGCACACCCTGTGCGCACGCCTATGTCACCGCCACATCCACCACCACCTCAACCTCCCTCCTACTCCATATGGGCCTCGTCCTTCAGAGATGAAGAAGAACATTGTTTTATTTTTCTGTTTTTTTTTGTTGTTTTAAGTTATTTCCCTATCCACATTTGTTTGCAGAGCACTTGCCATGCTCTTAATTACGTTTTGCTGCCATTTGCAGCACTCTAGCCCTTTCCTTTGGTGTTTTAGAGCCATTTTAGTGCCTTAAAGTTCGGGTCCCCATTGACTTCAATGGGGTTCGGTGTCCGGGAAAAGTTCGGTAAAAGTCCGGGACACGGACCCGGACTTTTTTTTAAAGTTCGGCCGAACCCGTCGAACACGGACATCTAGGTGTCCGCTCAACCCTACTAGTGATGTCAACGACCTGCGATTTTTATTTTTGCACTATAAACAAAAAAAGAGCGACAATTCTGAAAAAAAAAAACTGTATTTTTCACATTCTGCTATTTAACATAACATTCTCAAAAAAAATAAAAAATCTAAATTTGTTAACATTTTAGGCCAATTTGTATTCTGCTACATATTTTTGGTAAAAAAAGAAAATAAATCCCAATAAGAGTATTTTGATTGGTGTGCAAATTTTATTTTTTGCGCTATAAACAAAAAAAGAGCGACAATTCTGAAAAAAAAAAACTAAATTTTTCACATTCTGCTATATAACATTCCCATCAAAAAAATTAAAACTATTTTTTTTCATAATTTTAGGCCAATTTGTATTCTGCTACATATTTTTCTTAACCGGTTGCCGACCGCCGCACGACTATATACTGCGGCGGTCAGCCCCG
This sequence comes from Pelophylax lessonae, assembly GCF_965119305.1. Lineage (NCBI taxonomy): Eukaryota > Metazoa > Chordata > Amphibia > Anura > Ranidae > Pelophylax > Pelophylax lessonae. Next base: position 10,357,405 of record NC_138771.1, on the reverse strand, counting down.
GCCAGGCAGAGTGACGTATCGGTACGTCACTCGCCTGTCACTGACTTGCGAGCCTATCGCGGGCGGGCGCGCGCCCGCCGAGGCGCGCGCCCGCCGCGGCTCGTTCACAGGCAAGTCAGTGCGTGTGACCGGCGGACTCGATGTCCGCCAGTCACACTGCGATCGCTCCTGTGAAGGGAGAAAGACAGAGCAGCTTGTGTAAACAAGCTGCCTGTCAGTTCTCCCTGTGTAAAAGTGAAGATCTGTCCGTTCTACTATGTAGAACGGTTGATCTTTGCTTTTACACCAATAGGAATGTCCCTACACAGTAGAAAGCACGCCCCTAGGACACACTTAACCCCTCCCTGTCCAATAAAGTTAACCCCTTCCCTGCCAGTGTCATTTTTGCAGTAACAGTGCATATGTATAGCACTGATTACTGCAGTAATGTCACTGGTAACCCCAAAAGTGTCAAAAATGTCAGTCAAGGGTCCGATCTGTCCGCCGCAATGTCGCAGTACCGAAAAAAAAAATCGCAGATCGCCGCCATTACGCGTTAAAAAAAAAAACACCAAAAATGACAAAAATCTTTCTCTTTGTTAGTAAACGCGATAACTTTTGCGCAAACCAATCAAAATACGCTTTTTGCGATTTTTTTTACCAAACATAGGTAGCATAAAACAAATTGGCCGAAAAATGTTAAAAAATTTTGATTTTTACTTTTTTTTTTGGGGAATTTCATATAAAAAAATGTGAAAAATATTGTTATTTTTGCAAAATTTACGCTCTTTTTTTGTTTATAGCGCGTGATCAAAAAATCGCACAGGTGATCAAATACCACCAAAAGAAAGCTCTGTTTGTGGGAAAAAAAGGACGTCAAATTCGTTTAGGTACAGCGTCGCACGACCGCGCAATTGTCCGTTAAAGTCACGCAGTAAAAAATCGCAAAAAAACCCCTGGTCCTTTAGCAGCCAAATCCTCCGGGGCTTAAGTGGTTAAAAAAAAAATCCCAATAAGCATATTTTGATTGGTGTGCAATTTTTATTTTTTTGGCGCTATAAACAAAAAAAGATTATTACAAAAGTTATCACGTCTACAAACTAGGTGAAAGATTTATGTCATTTTTATTTATTTATTTTTTTACTAGTAATGGCGGCGACCTGCGATTTTTATTTTTTGCGCTATAAACAAAAAAAGAGCGACAATTCTGAAAAAGAAAACGGAAAATTTATATCAAATACTTACCGTAATTTTCCTTTCCTGATGGACTCCATGGCAGCATACGTATCGGGTTTGGCCCCGCCTCCAAACCTACCCATAGGACCTCACTCCCATAAATCTTTGCTCCTGTTCAGCACACGTGTTCTGTAACTATCCTCCACAGAAATCCGGGAGGGAACTCCTGCTGCCATGGAGTCCATCAGGAAAGGAAAATTACGGTAAGTATTTGATATAAATTTTCCGTTTTCCTGACAGACTCCATGGCAGCATACGTATCGGGAAATAACTCGCCGTACACACAGGGTGGGCAGGTGCTGAACAGAAAAGTTTAATGCATTTTGTCAAACAGACAGGACTTGCAAACCAAAATTCACAGACGAAAGAGCCGCTGGCTCAACACAGTAATGGGATAGGAACGTGTTAATAGAGGACCACGACGCTGCTCTGCAGATGACTTCAGGAGCCACATGTCTGGATACTGCCCAGGAGGTAGAGATGCTCCGCGTCGAATGAGCTGTAACTACTGCTGGAGGGGTCAAGCCCTTAGCCCTATAAGCCCACTGGATGGTCTGGATGATCCAAGAGGAAATGGACCTCGTCGAGGCTCTTGAACCTTTGTTTTTTCCATAGAAGGTAACAAAGAGATGTTCTGATTTTCTGAAAGAGGAAGTGGCATCTAAATATTTCTTAATACATTTTCCAACATCCAGAGGATGAACCAAAGAATCTTCCTCTTCTAGTCTAAAGGTTGGTAATACTGTTTCTATGTTTTCATGGAAGACAGAAGTCCTTTTTGGTCTCGCATCCAGCATGGGAATGAGCACCACTCTGTCAGGAAAAAATGTTAAGAAAGGCTCTTGTGTCCCAAAGGACCCAATTTCCGACACTCTTTTTGCTGAGGTTACAGCTACCAGAAACACTGTTATCAGTGTAAGCTCTCTTATGGTCAAAGAATCAGACCTGTCTTGAATCTGACCCGCCAGGAAATCCAGAACTAGTGGCAGATCCCACTTGGGAAACCTGGGTTTTCTCTGAGGTCTGATTCTCACTGCCCCTTGGAAGAACTGACGAATTAGGGCATGAGTGGCCCAGGAGATCCCTGTAAAAGCGGAAATAGCCGAGACCTGGACTCTGAGCGAACTCACTGATAGAGGCAAGTCCAGACCTGATTGGAGAAAGCTCAATACATCCTGGATCTTAATTGAAGATTGAGGATCAGGCCTTGTAGTCAACTGTGCAGAAAATTTATCCCAGATTCTCTGATAAACCCTGTTCGTTGAGCTTCTTCTAGCACTAAGCAATGTCGAGATTGCCGTTTCTGGACAGCCTAAAGCCTGTAACCTCCTCCTCTCAACATCCAGACCCTGAGATGTAGACGGTCTGGGCACGGATGGAGTACAGACCCCTGGGACAACAGATCCGGTCTGAAGGGTAGCGGGATTGGGTCTCGAACACTGAGTAGCGTCAGAAGGGGAAACCATGGCCTGTTCGGCCAGAAGGGAATTACCGCCACTACCTCCACTGGCTCCGACCTGAGTCTCCGAAGAAACTGTAGCACAATCGGAATTGGTGGGAAGGCGTATGCCCTGTGGAATCTCCACTGATCCGAGAGTGCATCTATCCCTGATGCTTGTGGATCTCTGAATCTTGAATAGTACCTCGGCAGTTTGTGATTGCAGGGAGAAGCGAAGAGGTCTACCTCTGGAGAGAGCCCCAATGTTAGGATCCAGTCGAACGTTTCCTTGTGAAGGGACCACTCGTTGTTGTCCAGATCCACTCTGGACAGGAAGTCTGCTTTGACATTCTGGACTCCTGGAACATAAACCGCTGAAAGATTCGAGAGATTTTTCTGTGCCCAGGACATAATCGGCTCCACTTCCCTCAATAGGGACCAGCTGCGTGTTTCCCCTTGCTTCCTGATGTATGCCACTGCTGAGGTGTTGTCCAGACGCAGCATGACAGGTTGGTCTTTTGTCAGGTGAGAAAATGCCCGAAGAGCTTGGAATGCTGCTCGGAGTTCTAGTATGTTGGATACTATTCCTCGAGTGGAAAACTCCCACCTGCCCTGTGCCACCTCCGACAGACAGTGGGCACCCCAGCCTATGTTGCTGGCATCCGAGGTAACCACTACCCACGGAGCTGGCTTCAGAGAGTGGCAGTTCAGCAGGTGGTCTCTGCCCAACCACCAGGGGAGACTCGCTCTCATTGAAGGGGTTAAGAAGATGCGTTGATCCAGATGCCACGTATCCCATTGCTGAAGGAATCCCTTCTGAAAGGGTCTCATCCTACACAGGGCCCACTTCACCATGGGGACTACTGCGACCATAGTCCTGATCACCTTCAGGCATTGACGTGCCTGAAGATGAGAGGATGAGAGGGCAAACTGAATCCTGTCCCGAAGTGTCCCTATTTTTTCCTCTGGAAGAGAGATAGTTGCCTTCTCTGTGTCGAACAGAGCGCCCAAGTAGATCAGGGACTGAGTTGGAATCAGGTGACTCTTCTCCTTGTTGAGTAACCAACCAAACTTCTGGAGAGTGGACACGACCTGCTCCAGATGAACTAATAGTTGGTCTCTGTCTTGGGACAACAGGAGGAGATCGTCCAAATAGTGGTGAAGACGGATACCTTTCAATCTCAGTAGGGCTACCACGGCCAATAAGATTTTTGAAAAGGTCCGTGGAGATGTTGAGAGCCCGAATGGGAGACAGATAAACTGAAGATGTAATCCTCCCACTTCGAACCGGAGAAACCTTTGAAAATCTTCGTCCACAGGGACATGAAAGTAGGCGTCTTTCAAGTCGATGGACACCATCCAATCTGCCGGCTGGACTGACTGCTGTATGGACAACAGGGTCTCCATTTTGAACCTTTCTTTTTTTATGAATTTGTTCAAGAAGGTCAAATCTATTACTGGTCTCCATGATCCGTTCTTCTTTTGGACCAGAAAGAGCGGAGAATATATTCCTTGGCCTCGCTCGGACTCTGGAACGGAGATGACAGCCCCTTGAGCAATGAGAGCTTCGACGTAAGAAAACAAAATCTGACGCCTTTCTTCTAGGAATGGTATGGCAGTAGGCAGGAACCTTGAGCCTGGCCTCTCCTTGAAGACCCACTTGTGGCCTGAAGACACCGTCCTGACGGCCCAGGGGTCCTGAATCGAAGCCGCCCAGACATGCCGGAAGGAGCGTAGACGCGCACCCACCCGACATGTCTGAGCGGGCCCACCTTCAAAAGGACTTAGTGGGCTCACGGTCCCCCGAGGAGACATTCTTTGTCGTCTTCCTGGAAGACTGTCTGGATCTCCAGTTCCGGTTGAACTCCCGACCAGGTCTATAAGACCGAGCTTCCCTGGCCCGGTCAGGAACAAATTTTCTGGCAGGCTGTCCTTTCTTGACGTTGAACTGGCGCCGATCCTGGGGAAGAAACCCAGACTTACCGCCTGTAGCCCGGGTTATGGCCTCGTCAAGTTTATTCCCGAAAAGGGAGGACCCCTCAAAGGGAATACGGCACCAAACTTGCTTTGACGCCGGATCCGCAACCCAAGGGCGGAGCCAAAGAGCTCTCTTAGCTGTGACCGAGGACAGCATAACCCTTGCCAATAGACGGATCAGGTCTATGGAAGCCTCCCCAAGGAACGACGTGCCCAGCCTAAGCTCCTGGATTGGAGCGCTTCTGGCCACCTCCTCCGACACCGATCTGACCGATTCGTCTACCACATCAGCCCAAGACTCCATGGCTTTGGATAGAGCGGCTAAAGCCAGGACTGGCTTACAGGCCATACCTGCTGTAAGGTAGATTCTTTTCAAATCAGAGTCCATCCTTCGGTCCAACGGGTCTTTAAATGAGACCGTATCCTCTAAGGGAAGGGTCACGTGCTTGACCAGTCTCATGACTGCTGCGTCAACTAGGGGAGGAGACTCAAGATGTTTCACATCATCCTCTTTGAAGGGGTAAAGTTTAGCCATCTTGGATACTAAGGAATTCTTTCGTTCCACCTTTCTCCACTCCTCCAAGATAATTTCACCCAACTCTCCCAGGAAGGGAAAATTAACACGCTCCTTATTGAGCTGTTTAAAGTACTTCTTCTGCTTGAGAGGGGGAACAGCTGACTCTTCCCAATTTAAGGTCTCTCTGACCGCTTTAACCAGGGAAGGCACCAAGGTATATTCAAAACCCAAGCAGGGATCCTCATCTTCAGAGTCGCTACCTGACAAGAGCATCGACTGATGGCTTGTGTGGGCCGACTCGAAATCTTCCTGTACCTGGAGTGCTACAGGGGAAGGGCTTGGGGAAGCCATTGCAGTGTCTTGAGAACGACTGACACCCATCTCTGCCAAAGAGTCCTTTACTACTCTCTTGACCAAAGCCTCAATGCGTTGATCGGAAGTATCCCTTTCTCCCGCAGCCTGGGAGAAACATCTGTCACAGAAAAGCTTCCTCTCCGGGACACTAGCGCCACAGCCCCTGCAACCTGCTTTGTCAGGTCTCCGTGCGTGGCTGGCTGAAGTAGACGCTTTGCGATGATGTGAGCCCGAACGGGACTTTCCTGTAGAGTGCCGGTGGCGAGAGCTCGAGCGCCTTTCACTTCTTTGAGAAGAGTGCCTAGTCTCTGAACGAGGAGGGCTGTAACAAGAGAAAAAACAGAAAAAACAGACAGGAAGCTAGGAACACTTAAGTTCCTACCCCCACCCCCTATAACCCACAACCCCACCAAGAAGCCCCAAATACCTGTTAGGGGCGGGCTGACCACCGGAGGGCAAAGTAGCTTCCATTCTGATGCTGACCTACAAGAATGAGCCGGACAGCATGTCAGAAAAACCAGCAAAGCGGGGGGGGGGGGGTTGCTCCCAAACTGGGGCCAGTACTCACCAGGAACCAAGGTTAGCAGGCAGAGCGGCAGTGCACAGCAAAACGACCACAAAACGAACGGTCTTCGTATGTGTAACACCCAGTATCAGCAGTGTGTACAAACACAACACTGCTGACAGCTCTGGGGTTTAAATATGGCGCCTGGTGACGTCATCAGCGATCGCCACCGATGCCAGCTCACTGCGCATGCGCCGTGCTTACACTGCGCCTGCGCGAGAACCAAGCCTCGTTCCCGAGGCGCCGCACATGCGCAGTAGCGCGCACCGGAGGCCGGTCAGGAAGTGAATCGCTGACCGGCCCCGGACCACTAGCCACCAGGGAAAGCAGGAGAAAAACCAGGTAAGACATAAAGGCACTAGCAAGCAATAATATAAACAAAATAGCTGCCATGGAGGACTTTGTACTCACGAACCGCAGATCACCAGGGATGGATGCACACACCGGACTTATCTCATTCTTAGGGTACCGGCCACCCGCAGCAGCTGGGCTTTTTGGCCAAGGCTGCATACATCTTCGCCCCTACTCCATACCCCGCAGCAGCTGGGGCTTATTGGAGAGCTCCATACCCGACTGGTAGAGCCATCCATCGCCCGGAATCCATCTTCAGGTAGGATATCAGGTAATCCTTTGGAGGACAAAAAAAGAACACGTGTGCTGAACAGGAGCAAAGATTTATGGGAGTGAGGTCCTATGGGTAGGTTTGGAGGCGGGGCCAAACCCGATACGTATGCTGCCATGGAGTCTGTCAGGAAAAACTATTTTCACATTCTACTATATAACATTCCCATCAAAAAAATTAAAAAATCTATTTTTTTCATCATTTTAGGTCAATTTGTATTCTGCTACATATTTTTAGTAAAAAGAAAAAAAAAATCCCAATAAGCGTATTTTGATTGGTGTGCAATTTTTATTTTTTTGGCGCTATAAACAAAAAAAGAGCGACAATTCTGAAAAAAAAAACGGAAAATTTATATCAATACTTACCGTAATTTTCCTTTCCTGATGGACTCCATGGCAGCACACGTATGGGTAGGCTCCGCCTCCTCTCCTACCCTATAGGACCCCACTCCCATAAATCTTTGCTCCATACCAGGAGCCGTGTTCCATAACTAGAACTACTCCAGCAGATGGGAGGGGACTCCTGCTGCCATGGAGTCCATCAGAAAAGGAAAATTACGGTAAGTATTTATATAAATTTTCCGTTTTCCTGACAGACTCCATGGCAGCACACGTATGGGAAATAACTCGCCATACACACCCGGGCGGGTAACTGCTGGTTTAATAGAAAAAGGTTTAATTTGCACCGTCAACAGACAAGACTTTTAAACCAAAGTTGACCGAAGATAAAGAAGCCGGTTCAACACAGTAATGCGACATAAAGGTATGAATTGATGACCAAGAAGCCGCTCTGCAAATCACGTCAGGAGCTACATGAAGAGAAGCTGCCCACGACGTAGAGATCCCTCTAGTGGAATGAGCTGTCACCACCTCTGGAGGAGCCAGTCCCTTGGCTTTATATGCCCACTGGATGGTCTGAACTATCCAACTTGCTATAGATCTTGAGGAAGCTTGTTTGCCCTTGTTTTTTCCACAGATGAGGACAAAAAGATGGTCTGACTGGCGGAAAGGAGCTGTAGTCTCCAGATATAGCCGAAGAGTTTCCCCCACGTCCAAAGGATGGACAGAATTTTCATCTTGAGATTTGAACGTGGGTAGGACAATTTCCTGGTTGACATGGAATACCGACATTACTTTCGGATTGGAGCCAAGCATCAGAACCAATACTACCCGATCAGGGAAAAACGTAAGGAATGGTTCCTTGTAACCCAAGGCACCGAGTTCAGAAACCCGTTTGGCCGAAGTCAGTGGCGGCCGGTGCATAGGGGGCGCCAGGGCGCCGCCCCCCCTGAAAAAAGGAAGAAAAAAAAAAAAGATAAAAAAAAAAAAAGATTGCAAAACGAGCAATAAAGTTTGAAAAAAAAAAAAAAAATTGCGTTCGCCGCCGCCGCCGCCAGCCGATGTGGAGGGGGTGGGGGGGTGGGGTTACCACCCAGAAGAGGCGCCGATTGGCTGCCTTCTGGGGGCGTGGGGGGCGTAACCTGGGCGCAAGGCAGATTCCTTGGAAACCCCCACTTCGTGGATTCCTGGCTGTGATTGGTCCAGCCTCCAGCCTGGACCAATCACAGCATCCAGGACATCCAACGCTGACCCCGCTGACGTCACTCGCAGCAGTGGACCGGACCGCGGGCGATGGAGTCGGGTGGACACCGGACGGGAGTGACGGCGGCACCGGAGAGGAGACCAGACCACCGGAGGTCATCTGCTGGAAGAAGACATCACCACCGGTGAGTCCTCGTGGTCCTCCTGTCCTGTCAGTCCTCCATGACCATCCATCCAGCTTTTCCACCGCCATCCCCCTATGCTCTGCCTCATCCCATGAGTCATGGGATGAGGCAGAGCAGAGGGGGATGGCGGTGGAAATGCTGGATGGATGGTCATCATGGGCCATGACCATCCATCCATCCATCCATCCATCCAGCCTTTCCACCGCCATCCCCCTCTGCTCTGCCTCATCCCATGACCATCCATCCATCCATCCAGCCTTTCCACCGCCGTCCCCCTCTGCTCTGCCTCATCCCATGACCATCCATCCATCCATCCAGCCTTTCCACCGCCATCCCCCTCTGCTCTGCCTCATCCCATGACCATCCATCCATCCAGCCTTTCCACCGCCGTCCCCCTCTGCTCTGCCTAATCCCATGACCATCCATCCATCCAGCCTTTCCCACCGCCATCCCCCTCTGCTCTGCCTCATCCCATGACCATCCAACCATCCAGCCTTTCCACCGCCATCCCCCTCTGCTCTGCCTCATCCCATGACCATCCATCCATCCAGCCTTTCCACCGCCGTCCCCCTCTGCTCTGCCTAATCCCATGACCATCCATCCATCCAGCCTTTCCCACCGCCATCCCCCTCTGCTCTGCCTCATCCCATGACCATCCAACCATCCAGCCTTTCCACCGCCATCCCCCTCTGCTCTGCCTCATCCCATGACCATCCATCCATCCAGCCTTTCCACCGCCGTCCCCCTCTGCTCTGCCTAATCCCATGACCATCCATCCATCCAGCCTTTCCCACCGCCATCCCCCTCTGCTCTGCCTCATCCCATGATCATCCAACCATCCAGCCTTTCCACCGCCATCCCCCTCTGCTCTGCCTCATCCCATGACCATCCATCCATCCAGCCTTTCCACCGCCATCCCCCTCTGTTCTGCCTCATCCCATGACCATCCATCCATCCAGCCTTTCCACCGCCATCCCCCTCTGCTCTGCCTCATCCCATGACCATCCATCCATCCAGCCTTTCCACTGCCATCCCCCTCTGCTCTGCCTCATCCCATGACCATCCATCCATCCAGCCTTTCCACTGCCATCCCCCTCTGCTCTGCCTCATCCCATGACCATCCCTCCCACTGCCATCCCTCTCTGCCTCATGCCCTCATCCCTCCCACCGCCATCCCTTTGCCTGATCCCATCTCTCCCACCACCATCCCTCTGCCTGATCCCATCTCTCTCACCTCCATCCCTCTGCCTGATCTCATCCCGCCCACCGCCTGATCCAATCTCTCCCACCTCCATCCCTCTGCCTGATCCCATCTCTCCCACCACCATCCCTCTGCCTGATCCCATCTCTCCCACTGCCATACCTCTGCAGGGGGCATGTACGCTGGTCACTGTATTGAAAGGGGGCATGCACGCTGGTCACTACATTGAAAGGGGGCATGTACGCTGGTCACTACATTGAAAGGGGGCATGTATGCTGGTCACTACATTGAAAGGGGGCATGTATGCTGGTCACTACATTGAAAGGGGGCATGTACGCTGGTCACTACATTGAAAGGGGGCATGTACGCTGGTCACTACATTGAAAGGGGGCATGTATGCTGGTCACTACATTGAAAGGGGGCATGTATGCTGGTCACTACATTGAAAGGGGGCATGTACGCTGGTCACTACATTGAAAGGGGGCATGTACGCTGGTCACTACATTGAAAGGGGGCATGTACGCTGGTCACTACATTGAAAGGGGGCATGTACGCTGGTCACTACATTGAAAGGGGGCATGTACTGTGTGGTCTGTGCTAGGGGGTCTGTACTGTGGGGTTTGTACAAGGGGCCTGTACTGTGGGGTTTGTGCCACTCTGTCAGTGTATCCCATAATAGGGCCCCTGCTCCCTATTATGGGATATACTAGTACTGATGGAGCCCTTAATATGTGATATATTGGGAGAATTGGTTCACGCAAGCAAAATACAGGGGACAAAATGGGTGGGGTCTATAAGGGGTGTGGCTTCTGAGAAATAGGAGGGGCCAAAATAGAAGGGCGGGGTCTTGCGCCCCCCCATCTTAAAACTTCACCAGCCGCCACTGGCCGAAGTAATAGCCACCAGAAAGGCTGTTTTCATGGAGATGTTTTTAAGGAAGAATGGATCCTTCTGATTCAAGGTGAGCGAGGAAAGAAACTCCAAGACCGTAGGAAGATCCCACTTAGGGAACCTGGGCTTTCTAGGAGGTCTTAACCTAGTAGCGCCTCTGAAGAACTGGCGAACCAGGGAGTGTTTCGCCCATGCAGTCCCAGTGAAGGCCGAAATGGCTGAAATTTGGACCCGAAGGGAGCTTACTGCCAATGACAGGTCCAGACCGGACTGGAGGAAGCCCAAAATATCCTGGATTCCTGGGTCAGAGACAGAGCTAGATCTGCTATCCACATAATCCTTAAACTTGGACCAGATTTTTTCATAGACCTTGTTCGTGCCGGGTCTTCTGGCACTCATCATTGTAGCGATTGCCTCGTTTGGACAACCGAGCGCTTTCAATCTTTCCCTCTCAACAGCCATGCCATGAGATGAAGCTGTGCTGGGCAGGGGTGAAGAATAGGCCCTTGGGACAGAAGGTCCGGCCTGACTGGCAGAGGTATCGGGTCCCGACAGCTCAGCTGGAGCAACAGAGGAAACCACGGTCTCTTTGGCCAGAAGGGAAGAATCGCTATGATCTGCACTCTCTCTGTCCTGAGTCTGTGAAGAAACTTGAAGATGACTGGCACTGGAGGAAACGCATAGGCCGTTTGAAAATTCCAATGATCCGTCAGGGCGTCTACCCCGTAGGCCTGGGGATAACGCCACCTCGTGTAGAATCTCTCCAGTTTGGCATTGCTTGGAGATGCGAACAGATCTACCTCTGGATGGTAACCTAGAGACATGACCCATATGAAGGTCTCTGGATGGAGTGACCACTCGTTGTTGTCCAGAGCAGACCTCGAGAGGAAGTCTGCCTGGACGTTCTGGGCACCCGGAAGATAGGCGGCTGACAAGTTGGACAGATGTCTTTGAGCCCAATCCATAATAGGTTTCACTTCTTTCAGAAGAGAAGGACTGCGGGTGCCCCCTTGTCTCTTGATGTAGGCGACGGCTGTCGTATTGTCCAGTCTTAGGAGGACCGAGGCATCGGTCGCCAGATGCTGAAAGGCCTGGAGAGCACAGAACGCTGCCCGAAGCTCCAGCACATTCGAGACCACCCCGTATGTAGGGAAGTCCCATCTGCCCTGGGCCACCTCCGACAGGCAATGCGCTCCCCATCCCGTCCTGCTGGCGTCCGAGGTCATGACCAACCAGGACGCTGGAACGATTGAATGGCAGTTTAAAAGATTCTTTCGCTGAAGCCACCAGGTTAAGCTGTCCTTCATGGACGTAGTTATCCGAATGAGGACTTCTGGATTCTCGAAATTCCATTGTTGGAGGAATCCCATCTGAAAGGGCCTCATCTTCCACTGTGCCCACTTCACCATGGGAGCCGTAGAAACCATGGTCCCAATTATCTTCATGCACTGGGACGCCCGGAGATGAGAGGCTGATAATGCCGGACGAATCCTGTTGCGAATTGTCGGAATCTTCTCGAATGGAAGGGAGATAGTGCGTCTGGAAGTGTTGAAGAGGGCCCCTAGGAAGACCAACGACTTTGTGGGTTCCAGATGACTTTTTTCCAAATTCAGGAGCCACCCGAACTCTTGAAGGGTGGAAATTACTTGAGATCTGTGAAGCAGAATTTGATCCTGATGTTCTGACAGAAGGAGCAAGTCGTCCAAGTAATGGTAAAGACGAATCCCTTTTGCTCTGATCAGGGCTACTACAGCCAGTAAGATTTTGGAAAAGATTCGAGGTGATGTGGTAAGCCCGAAAGGGAGACAGGTAAATTGAAGATGCACCTGACCCACTGCGAATCGGAGAAATTTTTGCATTTCTGCTGCGACTGGGACGTGAAAGTAGGCATCTTTCAAGTCTATGGATATCATCCAATCCTCTGGCTGTACCACTTGCCGAATTGTAAAAAGTGTTTCCATCCTGAACCTCTCTTTCTTGATGAAGGTGTTTAGGTGTGTTAGGTCTATAACCGGCCTCCAAGAGCCGCTTTTCTTCAAGACCATGAAGAGCGGAGAGTAGATGCCTTGGAACCGTTCCTCGGTTGGGACAGGCACTGCCGCACCCTGGGCAACCAGGGATTCTACATATGTAAGAAGAGTTGACTTCTTCTCTTCTGAACGGGGTAAGGCCGTAGGAATGAAGCGAAGAATGGGGCTTCTGTCGAAAATCCACACATGTCCGTGTGATACGGTTCTGACGGCCCATTGATCTTCGATCGAGGCTGCCCAGACGTGCGCAAACTGAAGCAAGCGTGCGCCTACCCGCACCGTCTGGACAGGCTCGATATCAAAAAGACTTCATCGCCTCTCGGCTTGCTGAAGATTTTCCTTTGGAGAACTTCTGCCCTGTAGACTGAGGGCGCTTCCAGTTCTTCCTGAGCTCACGACCGGGCCTGTAAAAACGGGCCTCTCTGGCACGATCAGGATTTTGTCTGTTTTGAGGTCTTCTCTGATCTATCAACCGGCGATCCTGGGGAAGGAAACTAGATTTACCACCAGTGGCACGGGTAATAGCACTGTCCAGTTTATTACCAAAGAGGGAGGAACCCTCAAAGGGAATTTTGCACCAGGCCTGCTTAGAGGCAGGGTCGGCCAACCAGGGGCGCAACCACAAGGCGCGTTTGGCCGTGACAGAGGACAGCATGACCCGCGCCGCCAAGCGGATTATATCAATGGATGCCTCACCCAAGAAAGCCGTTGCCAGTCTCAACTCCTGAAAGGCTGAACTCCTGGCCATCTCTTCGGAGACACTCTGAAGTGTAGCCTCCACGCTGTCTACCCAGGCTTCCATTGCCTTGGATGTGGCTGCCAAAGCCAGAGCCGGCTTACACGCCATACCTGCGGAGAGATAAATCTTCTTAAGATCTGTGTCAATCCGCCTGTCAAGAGCGTCTTTGAATGAGACTGAGTCTTCCAATGGTAAGGTTACGTGTTTCACAAACCTCATCAAGGCCGCATCCACCGTGGGAGCGGAGTCTAGATGTTTCACCTTATCATCCTTATAGGGATACATTCCGGAGACCTTAGATGACAAAGAGTTTCTCTTTTCAACTCCCTGCCACTCGTCTGTAATAATTTCTCCCAATTCCCTTAGGAGGGGAAAATGGGAACGCTCTTTTTTGAGATGTTTGAAGTATTTCTTCTGCTTGGCTGGGGACTCAGCTGGATCTTCCCATTTTAATGCCTCCTTAACCGCCTTAACTAGCGGTGGGACCATAGCAAGTTCAAAACCTACATTCTGGTCTGCCAAATCATCTTCACTGTCTGTAGAATCTTCTGACAGACGACTTGGTTGTGAAGTACCTGGCTCCACTTCATCCCTTGGGAGGAAACCAGGAGCCTCTGAAGAGTGACCCGAAAGCCTGCTCGAATCCCAATCTCTAAGGGATTCTTTTACAATCCGCCTGACCATAGCCTCCACTGGTTGTGCAGTGTCTTGCTTTTCCCTCAAAACCCTGGAATAACAGGTATCACATAGGGATCTATCCTCAGGGATATGGGCTCGACAGCCCCAGCATGATTTCCCTGAACTGCGGTCAGAATGGCGGGATTGCCGCGGAGCGACTGAACTGGAAGTGTGCTCATGTCGTTTAGACCTGGAGCTAGACCTATGACTAGACTTTGATGAAGAATGCCGATGGGCTGAAGGAGAACGATCCTTTGATCCAGAAATAGGGCGTTGGTCAGACCTAAAAGGGCTAAATAGGGAAAGAAAAACACACTTAGGCTCCATTCCACCAGCCAACGCAAGCAGGTAAGGGTTAAGAAAAACTAGCTCACCTGTTGCGCAGGGACTGGCCACCGGGGGGTGGTGAAGCATCCATTTGCAGATAGAAGCAAAAGCCTGCACAGGAAGAAAGTAAGCATACATGTACTGACTTTCGTCTCCACACCAACCCTTTTACCCCAAATGGCACCTGGATCAATGCATGACTCACCGCTGAAGAGCAGAGAAACAGCACGGGGAAGCCACCGCAACGCCCGCAGACATCCCATTGTAAACAGGAATGACAGCTGCTTAAATCTCCCGGGCGCCGCAAAGCCACGCCCCAAACGACGCAATATCGTCATAGGAGATCGGGAGCGATGCGCGCGCATGCGCAGACGATACCAGGGCCAAGCCTCATCCTGGACAACCAATTGAAGGTCCAGCGAGGCAGGGGGAGGAGCCTAAGCGACGATCTGGAACGCAGGAGCGCTCCACCGCACAAACAGGAAATGCAATGAAACCAAAAGAAAGTTTTATACTTTACCACCATGACGATAAACGAACAGTCTCAGGCCTGGATGAATTCATGCGTGTGTGACAGGGCACCAGGGCCTATCCGCTCAATAGCAAGGACGTATTGGCCATCAATGCAGCCCACCTCTCATTCAGGATTTACGGCATCTTCAGCATTTTAAAATAATATTGCCCGGGTCCACCCGATAAATATCGAGATTGCTGGACATAAAACAGGAGGCATCCGACATCAACAAGGTCCACACGCCACCAGCTCGCCTGAAACCGATAGACGTCCTATAAGGTAAGACTTCCTTCTCGCAGGAGGAGGACGAAAAAGGAACACGGCTCCTGGTATGGAGCAAAGATTTATGGGAGTGGGGTCCTATAGGGTAGGAGAGGAGGCGGAGCCTACCCATACGTGTGCTGCCATGGAGTCTGTCAGGAAACTATATTTTTCACATTCTGCTATATAACATTCCCATCAAAAAAATTTAAAAATCTATTTTTTTTCATCATTTTAGGTCAATTTGTATTCTGCTACATATTTTTGGTAAAAATAAAAAATCCCCATAAGCATATTTTGATTGGTATGCCATTTTTATTTTTTGCGCTATAAACAAAAAAAGAGCGACAATTTTGAAAAGAAAAAAAAAAATACTTTTCCCATTCTGTTATATGACATTCTAAAAAAAAAAAAAAGAAAATTAAAAATCTACATTCTTTAACATTTTAGGCCAATTTGTATTCTGCTACATATTTTTGGTAAAAAAAAAAAATATCAAGCAGAATACAAAATTGGCCTAAAATGATGAAGACATTTTATTTTTTTACATTTTTTTATTAGATATGTTTTGTATCAGAAAGCTTTTTGGAAAAAAAAAAGAAAGTAAAAAAAAAAATATATATACTGTATATTTTTTCAAAATTTTATTTTTTTATTTTTTTTGTTAACCATTTGCCAACCGCCCGCCGCATATATACTGCGGCAGGCCGGCTCAGCTGCATGAATTACCGTACCTGTACAGCGATCCACGGGAATGATCCCGGGGGTGAGCGCGCACTGCCGGTGGCTCTCTCACCCCCACTCAGCAGTGAGGACTCCGATGCACGGGGCCAGTGGCCGCGATTGCCACTGAGAGAGAAGGGTAAAACACAGCTGACTGTTCTTCTCTCTGGAATGATCACATGTGTCTAGGATTATTTCACAAGTCCCCCCCCCCCACAGTTAGAAAGCACTCCCCTAGGCTCACATCTAGCCCTTTGATCACCCCTGGGTTAACCCCTTCCCTGCCAGTGTCATTATTACAGTAACAGTGCATATTTTTACCACTGATTACTGTAGTAATGTCACTGGTACCCCCAAAAGTATCAAAAATGTCAGTTAGGGGTCCGATCTGTCCACCGCAATGTCACAGTCCCGCTAAAAATCGCAGATCACCGACATTACTAGTAAAAAAATAAATAAGTAAATGAAAATGACACAATTTTTTCCCCTAGTTTGTAGACACGATAACTTTTGTGCAAACCAATTTAAAATACCATTATTGGGATTTTTTTTTACCAAAAATATGTAGCAGAATACAAATTGGCCTAAAATAATGAAAAAAATAGATTTTTAAATTTTTTCTTTTTTCTTTGGGGAATGTTATATAGCAGAATGTGAAAATGTTTTTTTTTTTTTCAGAATTGTCGCTCTTTTTTTGTTAATAGCGCAAAAAATAAAAATCACAGGTGGTTGACATTACTAGTAAAAACCACAAAAAAATAATAAAAATGACATAAATCTTTCCCCTAGTTAGTAGACGCGATGAGTTTTGCGCAAACCGATCTAAATACGCTTATTGGTATTTTTTTATATTTTTCAGAAAGTGAACAATATTGTTTTTTTTTCAGAATTGTCGCTCTTTTTTGGTTTATAGCGCAAAAAATAATAATCGCAGAGGTGATCAAATACCACCAAAAGAAATCTCTATTTACGGGGGAAAAAAGAAGAATATACATTTTGTTTGGGTACAGCGTTGCACGACCGCACATTTGTCCATTAAAGTAACGCAGTGCTGTATCGCAAAAAATGGCCTGGTCATTAAGGGGGGTAAATCCTTCCGGTCCAGAACTGGTTAATAGCGAGGAAAAAAAAAATACCGTAATTTGTAGATGCTGTAACTTTTGCGCAAACCAATCAATATACGCGTATTGGGATTTTTTTTTTTTTTACCGTAAACATGTAGCAGAATACATACTGGTCTTAAATTTATGAAAAAATTAGTTTTTTTTACATTTATTGGATATTTTATTTTAAAATGTTTTTTATATTTAAAAAGTAAAAAATATTGTTTTTTTTCCCAAAATTATCGCTCTTTTTTTGTTTATAGCGCAAAAAAGAAAAAAAACGGCAGAGGTGATCAAATACCACCAAAAGAAAGCTCTATTTGTGGGGAAAAAAAAGAATATAAATTTTATTTGGGTTAATAGCGCAAAAAAAAAAAATAAAAAATAACGTAGATTGTAGATGCTGTAACTTTTGTGCAAACCAATCAATATACGTGTTTTGAGATTTTTTTTTTTTTTTACCATAAACATGTAGGAGAATACATACTGGTCTTAAATTTATGAAAAAAAATAAACATTTTTTTACATTTATTGGATTTTTTATAGGAAAAAGTAAAAAAATATATATATATATATTTTTTTTTAAATTATCGCTCTTTTTTTGTTTATAGCGCAAAAAAGAAAAAAAAAAACGGCAGAGGTGATCAAATACCATCAAAATAGCAAAATACATACTGGTCTTAAATTTGTTAAAAAATTCGATTTTTTTTTTACATTTATTGGGTATTTTATTTAAAAAAGTTTTTATATATTTAAAAAGTAAAAAATATTGTTTTTAATTTTTTTTCAAAATGATCGCTCTTTTTTTGTTTATAGCGCAAAAAATGAAAAAACGGCAGGGGTGATCAAATACCACCTAAAGAAAGCTCTATTTGTGGGGGAAAAAAAGAATATAAATTTTGTTTGGGTACAGCGTCACATGACTGCGAAATTTATTAATTAAAGTAACGCAGTATCGCAAAAAATAGCCTGGTCACGGAGGTGGGCTAAGATTTTTATTTTCCTATTTTTCTTTATCTCTAGTCAGTCCTGGGATCTCGCCCACACGTTGAGTGGTGTGCCTCTGATAGTTGTTCCCATGTAATGATGTAGCTATCACGAGCCATCTGCAGATGGGCAATCAATAACCTGGAACTATTTTAGGTCATTTTCCACCTGTACACGACGCACAGCTCATGAACTCTGCATGAACCCCGCACACACACAAAACCACGGCACATAAAAAGAGTCGGCTGCATTTGGCATTTCATTTCATTCGCCACTTCCTTTTCATTTTATTTTGCATTTACATAGCACCACGGAGAGTTTCAATTCATGCATCCGCATCCACGGTGCTGGTATAGCAGCATAAGTCATCAGTTGAGGTTCCACGCGTTCTCGATTAGTCAGTAACAAGCAATAAAAACGAGGCTCAGATCAAAATGGAATGTAAATGGTGCTGGTGGGAGCTTGCACAGACAGGTCGGTGAAGTACGGTCATGTGACTTCCACTCGGCATGCACCATACTAGACTCAACGTCTACGCATCGTCTACGCAACGTCTACACCTTGCCAACCTTAGACTGGCTCCCCGTTTTCACTCACAGAGATCTTATGTATTTTAATAGTGGGGACGTTATGCTGAGTACATGCCGGCGGCGGCTCCATGCCGATGCAACAGCAGGTCCTCAAAATCGACTTGCTGCTCACTCTAGCCGTCGAACAGTTTGTAAAGTCCCTTGGCGCTCCGTAGGAAGAGGACGGGCTGGGGACCGGGGAAAAATACTTCCATTCGCAGACTCCGTCAGACTTGGTGATCTTGTAGAAGTTTTCTCCGGAACCCACCGGTATCCTCACTACTTCTCTGTGCTCGTCCGGACTGCGGTGGACGGGGCTGCTCAGGATGAACCCCGAGGAGTACTTAGCGGAGGCCTGCCTCCGATGCGAGCAGCGGGCGTGCAGAATGTTCTGGAAGGCCTTCCGGAACTCTCGGCTGGAACACGGGTAGATGACGGGGTTGATGCAGCTGTTAAAATAGCCGAGCCAGAAGGTGATTTTGAAAATAGTTACCGAAGGTTTGGCTGGAGGGTAAAGAGAGCCTGCAAGAAAAAGAAAACCAAGTGAGCGTTACTAAACACATATACAGGAACCCAAAAATTCATATGTAATTGCCGAATTTTCTCAACGTTATACTCAGAGGCTCTTAAAAAATCACTTTGTCTGATGAGACCAAGATAAACATATTTGGTTCAGATAGTGTCAAGCATATGTGGCGGCAACCAGGTGAGTACATAGCCTAGTGTGTCTTCCCTACAGTCAAGCATGGTGGTGGGAGTGTCATGGTTTGGGGCTGCATGAGTGCTGCCGGCACTGGGGAGCTACAGTTCATTGAGGGAACCATGAATGCCAACATGTACTGTGACATACTGAAGCAGAGCATGATCCCCTCCCTTTGGAGACTGGGCCGCAGGGCAGTATTCCAACATGATAACGACCCCAAACACACCTCCAAGATGACCACTGCCTTGCTAAAGAAGCTGAGGGTAAAGGTGATGGACTGGGCAAGCATGTCTCCAGACCTAAACCCTATTGAGCATCTGTGGGGCTTCCTCAAACAGAAGGTAGAGGAGCGCAAGGTCTCTAACATCCACCAGCTCAGTGATGTCATCATGGAGGAGTGGAAGAGGACTCCAGTGGCAACCTGTGAATCTCTGGTGAACTCCATGCCCAGGAAGGTTAAGGCAGTGCTGGAAAATAATGGTGGCCACACAAAATATTGACACTTTGGGCCCAATTTTGACATTTAAAGTGAGAGTGAGAGCGATAACACCAAATTGAATGCATCTGCACCCCATTCACACCTGAGACCTTGTAACACTAACGAGTCACATGACACTGGGGAGGAAAAATGGCTAATGTGGCCCAATTTAGACATTTTCACTTAGGGGTGTACTCACTTTTGTTGCCAGCAGTTTAGACATTAATGACTGTGTTGAGTTATTTTGAGGGGACAGCAAATTTACACTGTTATACAAGCTGTACACTCACTACTTTACATTGTAGCAAAGTCTCATTTCTTCAGTGTTGTCACATGAAAAGATAGAATAAAATATTTACAAAACATGTGAGGGGTGTACTCACTTTTGTGAGATACTGTATATATAATTCTTTTTTTTGAGTGGGGTTACATTAATTTCTAGCAAAAAATGCAAATTTTAACATGTACACAAAAAAATTAAACATTTCCTCCGGTTGGCAAGTGGTTAAATCTGTGGACAGAAAGATGAGGTTCATTTTTGTATCGCATGTGCACCTATTTATACAATGATATGACCTCTGACCTGAACATTTCCCCATTCCCTTTCCCCTGATGCTGGAGAAATAACTATTTTAGAGCAGCTTGGCACGGATGTTACATTCCAAACAGAATTCACTAAACAAGACAATTTAATCAGCATTACTGGAGTCCCCATAGTGCAGTTCATTGGATGGGCTCAGCGATCGGTGACGGATGGCTCCCTCTAAATGCCCAATATCATCCCCCAATTAAATGACTGCGGAGGGTCGTATGCGTTGCACTTCGCTCCGTCTTATGAAGTGTCTCATCATTTCTGAGAAATTCGGAGGAGTCGGGAACGTGATGGCGTTCTTCGTGGTGCCCACAGAGCAGAATATATGTCACCAGCTGCCTATATCTCTCTATAACGGCACGCCGTGACATACCCGGAATGAGAGCTGGCAGCCATGCAAATTTTGGAGAAGGAAAGTGTTGTACTATATAATGTTTATTATCCTACTGTGTACCGTTTAGTAATATTTTATCATCTCCTGCTCAGTGATCCGCTTGGTGATCCTCCTCCAGGGGGGGGGGTATCATATTTGTTCGAGCCTTCCCTAATTTTGTGTAATGCTGCCGAAGCTTTCAGACCTGTTATGCAGAGAAGGTATTGTCATGGACCTTGGAAGGCGGAGGTGTTCCTCCTTGAAATCTGTTACACAGTGGGGGGGGGTCTTCTGCTTTGTCTGAAGGCTCCAGACGGCTCCATTGTTCTGTGTCTGGCTATTGTGTACATTGATTGCTCCCTGGGGCTTCTGTCTCATTACACATAACAGTCCTTCTAATCAAGCTATGGGACCAATCCCTGCTGACTCATTTTCAAGTCCTCATTTGCATGGCTAAGGAGGACCTGAAGGAGAACGACATGAACTTTACAATTGACCAATAGGAAAGCGGTTGGTGGGGGCGGGATGTTTCAAATTCTGTATAAAAGTGTGTTGTGTACTTCCAATAAAGGTCTTCCTGTTTGAACTTACATACAGCCTGCTTGGTGTTTTTTCTAATGGATTCCGAACGGCACATAGCTGTAGTTCGGATCCCGAAGCCTTGGTTGACCGAACCATCAGACGTTGCAATCTGCAAGCGTACTCACTAGAAGCAGAGGAGTGTCGGGAGAGCGGAAGCAAGCGAGCAAGGGTCTCGTTACAGGTATACAGCGGGGAAAATAATTATTTGGTCCCCTGCAGATTTTGTAAGTTTGCCCACTTACAAAGAAATTAAGGGTCTATAATTTTTTTTTAACCATAGGTGTTGTTTAAATGATAGAGACAGAATATCAACCAAAAATCCAGAAAAACACAAATGTTATAAATTTAGTTGCAGTTCAGTGAGTAAAATAAGTATTTGATCCCCAAGAAAAACATAACTTAGTAGTTGGTGGAGAAACCCTTGTTGGCAAGCACAGAGGTCAGACGTTTCTAGTAGTTGGTGACCAGGTTTGCACACATCTCAGGAGGGATTTTGGTCCATTCTATTTTACAGATCTTCTCTAAATCCTTACGGTTTCTTGGCTGTCTCTTGGCAACTCGAAGTTTCAGCTCCCTCCATACATTTTCTATAGGATTAAGGTCTGGAGACCACTCCATGACCTTAATGTGCTTCTTCTTGAGCCACTCCTTTGTTGTCTTGTCGGTATGTCTTGGGTCATTGTCATGGTGGAAGAACCATCCATGACCCATCTTCAGTGTTCTGGCTGAGGGAAGAAGGTTCTCATCCAAGATTTTACAATACATGGCCCCATCCATTGGCCCTCAATGTGGCAAAGTCGGCCTGTACCATAAATTTTCTATAGAATTAAGGTCTGGAGACTGGCTAGGCCACTCCATGACCTTAATGTGATTCTTCTTGAGCCACTCCTTTGTTGCCTTGGTGGAATGTTTTGGGTCATTGTCATGCTGGAAGAACCATCTATGACTCATCTTCAATGTTTTGGCTGAGGGAAGAAGGTTCTCATCCAAGATTTTAAAATACATGGCCCCGTCCATTGGCCCCCCCAGTGTGGCAAAGTTGGCCTGTACCTTTAGCGGAGAAACAGCCCCAAAGCATCATGTTTCCACCTCCGTGCTTGACTGTAGGGATGGTGACTGTAGGCATGGTGTTCTTAGGGTCATAGTCAGCATTTTTCTTCCTACAAACACAGCGAGTCAAGTTAATGCCAAAGAGCTCAATTGTGGTCTCATCTGACCACAGCACTTTCTCCCAATCTTTCTGCCCTTGTGTTTCTCTCTCTGTGAATGGAGAGGAAAGAAACATTGTATCTCTCTCTCCTTGCAGAGAGAAACAAACAACTGTGTAAAAAAAAATAATAATAGTAATAAAATAAAAAATAAAGAAAAAATACCTAGATCAAGGTACGATCTAGGTCAGTGCCAGGGTTAGTGTTTGGGTCAAGTAAGGGTCAAAGGTCAGGGTCAGTACATTTTGGACAGGATTTGAAAAAATACAAAAATCATTTTTTAAATAATAAAAAATAAAAGAAAAAAATACCTAGATCAAGGTAGGATCTAGGTCAGTGCCAAGGCTAGTTGGCATTGGCATGACTGTACATGTGCCTTCTTCAGGGGAGGGACTTGCAATGTTTGGAGTAATAAAAATGCGGACTATCACCCGAAGAGCACCATCCCTACAGTCAGGCACGGAGGTGGAAACACGATGCTTTGGGGCTGTTTCTCTGCTAAAGGTACAGATCGACATTGCTGCATTGAGGGGCCAATGGACGGGGGCCATGTATTGTAAAATCTTGGTTGAGACCCTTCTTCCCTCAGCCAGAACACTGAAGATGGGTCATGGATGGGTCTTCCAGCATGACAATGACCCAAAACATACCGCCAAGGCAACAAAGGAGTGGCTCAAGTAGAAGCATATTACGATCATGGAGTGGCCTAGCCAGTCTCCAGACCTTCATCCTATAGAAAATGTATGGAGGGAGCTGAAACTTCGAGTTGCCAAGAGACAGCCAAGAAACCTTAAAGCCTAACTCCACTTTTTTTGAGAAATAAACATTCCCCTCTGGGTGATCTCTGTACATTGCAAGGATTTTAACAAATTTTGTTGCAGATTCCTACCTTTTGTTATTCTGAAGAAATCATTGTTTGTTCCTCTGTGCTGAGTGGGTCTAATGGGAGTGGTTTCATAATTATCAATCAGCTGTGCAGTTGCAGGGCTCTAATGAGGAAATCTGCTGGGCCTGCATCCCTTTAGACATGCTGCTATTGGGAGGATCTCACCAAAAATGACATTTTTGTTGCAGGGGATGCCAGAAATCTGACTTGTATCTTGATACAATGGTGAGCCAATCACACAAGCAGGAAATGATGTTTCTGGGGGTGTGGTCAGTATACATTCCGTGTACAGAACAGCTCCAGGCGGCCATATTGCATTTTCAGAAAATTACAACGGCTGCAGCTTGAAAAGTAAACTTAATAACATTCAATTATAATATGATTTGTGTCACAATTGTATTCGCTATATTGTTTTTTCTTTATTTGCAGATTTTTTCCCCCACAAAAGTGGAGTTTTAAGGATTTAGAGAAGATCTGTAAAGAAGAGTGGACCAAAATCCCTCCTGAGATGTGTGCAAACCTGGTCACCAACTACAAAAAAACTTTTACAAGGGTTTCTCCAACTCGGTTTATAATATTTGTATCATGTGCTTTTTTTCTGGATTTTTGGTTAATATTCTGTCTCTATCATTTAACCACTTACCGCAAAGTAATGTATATTTACGTCGGCAAACTTTGCGGTGTTATACCTAGGTGATGCTTCTAGTTAGAGGCATCACCCCGATACCGTTGTTTAGAGCCGACGGTCGGCTTTCCGGCGGTAATGACCAATGCGGCTCGGGAGCCGCTCGTTCATTACCCCGGCGAGCGGGAGGGGACACCCCTCCCACCGCCTTCTGCGGCTTTGCCCGGGTCTCCCTTCGCACCGGGAGACCCGAGCACCCAGCCCGCACGTCCGCCGGCTGGATGGAGTCCTGATCAAAGCCGGAAGCGGCTTCGATCGGGTCTCCGATGACGTAACCTGGAGGCGCCGTCCATGACGTCACGTCCGGGTTACTCTGCTGCTAAAGGCGGCAAATTAAAAAAAAACGAATGTATTCAAAAATGCTGTTTTCGGCGTTTTGAATACATGGATGTGCAGTGGAGGGGTTTGGGGTCTTTTAGACCCTCGATCCCTCCATAAAGAGTACCTGTCACTGCACGAAAGAAAACGTATATGGAAGTCGAGCCGCGAATGAAATCGCTGTTCAAACCACACATGAGGTATTGCCGCGATCGCCAGAGCGTGAGCAATAATTAAAAAAAAAGAGCTACACTCTAACTCTAAAATGGTAACCTTTAAAAAATTTTAAAGCATTGCCTATTGAGATTTCTATTGACCGTAGTTTGTTGCCATTCCACGAGTATGCGCAATTAAATAAATAATAAACTGTAACATGTTGGGTATCTATTTACTTGGCGTGACATCATCTTTCACAATATACAAAAAAAATGGGCTAACTTTATTGTTTAGTTTTTTTTTAATGCAGTGAAATGTGATTTTTTGAAATTTTTCCAAAACAATGATGTTTTAAAGTCCATTGTGCAAATACCGCATGATAAAAAATATTGCAATGACCGCCATTTTATTCTCCAGAGTCTTTGGTAAAAAAAAAAAAATATATATATATATATATATATATATATGTATATGTTTGGGGGTTCTAAGTAGTTTTCTAAGAAAAAATACTGATTTTACTTTGTAAAAAAAAGTGTCCGAAATAGGCCTGGGGCTTAAGTGGTTATAATACACCTATGATAAAAAATAAAGACCCTTCATTTCTTTGCAAGTGGGCAAACTTACAAAATCTGCAGGGGATCGAAAAAAGTTATTTTCTCAACTGTAAAACTTGTGCAAAGTATGAATAAAAAGAAAGAAAAAAAGTGCCGCAACCCATCACAACGATAACCTTTCTTTGGTTTAGTTAATTCAGAATGATGAAAAACAAATGCTGCTAAATTTTGGAGTATCATTTTCTTTTTTTTAGGGTATTGAGTTCCCGATGGGATGAAGCTGTGCTCGAAAGTTTGTCTCCCCTGGCAGAAATGGTGAAATGTTGGCATTGATAATGAAAATATGACGGATCGTGCCAAAAAAACCCCAAAAAAACTGTCTTTTATTTAACCCCTTTACACCTAAGAGTAAAACAGATGTTAATGCCTAAGCACAATTTTGCAACTTTGTCATGTGCTAGTAAAACATTACACATACTAATTTGTACATTCAGGTGAATTTTCACGACAAATTGGGCTTTCATTTGGTGGTAATTGGTCACGGCTATCTCCTGATTTTTATAATAATAATTTTATTTTAATAATTTTAATAATAATTTTTTATTATCAAAGGGAAACTGGCACAAAATAGTAAAAAAAAATAATTATTTTTAATTTAGCTGTATATTTCTTGTTACTACCATACTATACCACCAAAGAACAACCCAAAATATAATTTTCTGCTCCCAACGATTGCAGCGATACCACATACGTGTATGTTAGTACCTGTAGTACAGCCCAGAAACAATAGTGCGCATTTTCCTCTTTTTTATCCCACCTAAAACATACTGAGACTGACACTAATTAAAAAAATGCTTTTAAAAAAATAAATCCTATTCAAAATATACTGACCCTGACCTTTGATCCAAACACTAACCCTGGCACTGACCTAAATCAAACCTTGTTCTAACTTATTTTTTATTTTATTTTTTATTATTATTATTAAAAAAAAAATGTAAATCCTGTCCAAAGTATACTGACCCTGACCTTTGACCCTTACTTGACCCAAACACTAACCCAGACACTGACCTAGACGAAACCTTGAGCTAGGTATTTTTTCTTTTATTTTTTTAATATTATTTAAAAAATGTTTAAAAAAAATTCTGTCCAAAATATACTGACCCTGACCTTTGACCCACTACTTGACCCAAACGCTAACCCTGGCACTGACCTAGATCATACCTTGATCTAGGTATTTTTTATTTTATTTTTTATAAAATTATTTTTTTTAAAACCTGTCCAAAATATACTGACCCTGACCTTTGACCCTTACTTGACCCAAACACTAACCCTGGCACTGACCTAGATCGTACCTTGATCTAGGTATTTTTTATTTTATTTTTATAAAATTTGTTTTTTTTTTTAAATCCTGTCCAAAATATACTGACCCTGACCTTTGACCCTTACTTGACCCAAACACTAACCCTGGCACTGACCTAGATCGTACTTTGATCTAGGTATTTTTTATTTTATTTTTATAAAATTTGTTTTTTTTTTAAATCCTGTCCAAAATATACTGACCCTGACCTTTGACCCTTACTTGACCCAAACACTAACCCTGGCACTGACCTAGATCGTACCTTGATCTAGGTATTTTTTTATTTTATTTTATATTAGCATTTTAAAACGTTTTTTTTTTTAAATCCTGTCCAAAATATACTGACCCTGACCTTTGATCCAAATAATAACCCTGCCACTGACCTAGATCAAACCTTGTTCTAGGTATTTTTTATTATTATTATTTAAAAACATTTTTTAAATCCTGTTCAAAGTATACTGACCCTGACCTTTGACCCTTACTTGACCCCAACACTAACCCTGGCACTGACCTAGATCACAGCTTGATCTAGGTATTTTTTATTTTATTTTTATTATTTAAAAAATGTTTTTTTTTTTTTTTAAATTCTATCCAAAATTTACTGACCCTGACCTTTGACCCTTACTTGACCCAGACACTAACCCTGGCACTGACCTAGATCACACCTTGATTAGGTATTTTTTCTTTATTTTTTCTTCTATTTATTATTATTATTATTATTTTTTTTACACAGTTATTTGTTTCTCTCTGCAAGGAGAAAGAGAGATACAATGTATCTTTCCTTTCCATTCACAGAGAGAGAGCAACACATGGGCAGGCTTCACAGTGACTGATCACTGTGATAGTCAATCAGAGGCTATCACAGCGATCAGGTAACCTGTGATGTGATGAGGGGCCCTCTAATACGATGGGGAGGCCTTTGTTGTGAAGGGGGACCTCTGATGTTAGGGAGGGACTTTAATGTGATGAGTGACCCTCTTATATGATGGGGGGGACCTCTGATGTTACGAGGGGCCCTCTAATATGATGGGGGGACCTCGGATGTGAAGGGGGGACTTCTGATGTGATGGGGAAACTCTGTGGTAATGGTGAAACACTGAAGTTATGAGGAGACCTGTGATGTGATGAGGACCACCTGATGTGAAAGTAGGACCTCCCGTGTGAAGGTGGATCTCTGATGTGATGGGGGGACCTCTGCTGTGATGGGTGGATCTCTGATGTGAAGAGAAGGCCTCTGATGTGATGGTGGACCTCCTGATGTAATGGGGGACCTCTGATGTGATGGGGACCTCTGATATGAAGAGAGAGCCTCTGGTGTGATGGGGGACATCTGATGTGATGGAGGAACCTCTGATGTGATGGGGGGATCTCTGATGTGATGGGGGGACCTTTGATGGGAGAGAAGAAGCTCTGTTAAGATGGGGAACCTCTGATAAGATAGGGAGCATCTGATAAGATGGGGAACCTCTAATGTGATGGGAGGACCTCTGATGTGACGAGGGACATCTGATCTGACGAGGGACATCTGATGTGGTTGGGGACATCTGAGGTGTTGAAGGAACCTCTGATGTGATGAGGGTACTTTGTGGAGATGGGGGACTTTGATGTATTGTGGAGCCCTCCTAATAGGATTGGGGGGGGGGCTTGACTTGAAGGGGGACCTCTGATGTGAAGGAGAACTCTAATGTGATGAGGGGCCCTCTAATATGATGGGAGGACCTCTGATATGATAGAGTGCCCTATATTATGATGGGGGGACCTTTGATGTGAAGGGGGGGGGGGGCTTCTGATGTGACGCTGGGCCCTCTAATATGATGGGGGGGGGCCTCTGATGTAAAGGAGAACTCTAATGTGATGAGGGGCCCTCTATTATGATGGGAGGACCTCTGATATGATAGAGTGCCCTATAATATGATGGGGGGACCACTGATGTGAAGGAGGGACTCTGATGTGATGAGGGCTCTCTAATATGATGGGGGGACCTCTGATGTGCAGATGGGACCTCTGATGTGAAGGGGGGGGATTCTGATGTGATTAGGGGCCCTCTAATATGATGGGGGGACCTCTGATGTGAAGGAGGGACTCTAATGTGACGAGGCACATTCTAATATGATGGGGGGACCTCTGATGTGAAGAGGGGGGGGGTTCAGATATTAAGTTAATCTCATCAAGGAGGTTGTGTACATTGTCCCAGGTTCAGGTTTCCCATTGATAAAAAACATTTATATTTTTTTTTTACATTTTAAACTGGGGGGCCTCCAGAATTTGCATATATGTAATCACTTCCCGCCAGCCGTATAGTAAAATGAAGGCGGACGGGATGCACTCTCGTTCTGGGACGACGTCATATAATAGCGTCCCAAAACTGCCGCTCTCGTGTACCCCCAGGGCCGCGCTGTCTTCCTAGGACACGACACAAACCTGATTTTGGTAATGACCCGATGACGCGGCTCCTTACCCATGTGAGCGGCTGTGTCCAATCACATGGAAACAAGGAAGTGCTGTTTATCAGCTCTCCTCAGTTTACTCTGACAGAGTGTAAGGAGTTTTTTTGAAAAGTTGATGGCTGGGCTGGACTGACCCGCTCGATAGAGGGTCTGTGGGTGGGTGGTAGGCAGTGCCGGGACAAGGTCATTCTGTGCCAAGGATGCCAAACTGCACCCCCCTTTCCCTTAGGGTTAGGGTCAAGGCGCCCCCCCATCCCTGCAATAAACCATTGCGTCCAGGGCAACTGTCCCTCCTGCCTATCCCTTGTCCCGGCCCTGGTGGTAGGTGAGTGAGGGCCACTGTGGGAAATTAACTCCCAATCAATCTGGCCCGACAGGATGAAAAAAGGCAGTGGACCCTTGTTAAGGGGTCTGGGCTGCTACCTTAAGATACGGCCTAGTGGTCGTTTCCAAAGTCTCTAAAGGTATTCGGTTAAAGGAGCGACCAAAATCAGCAATAAGTGGGATTCTTATTGCTGATTTTTAGTGCTCCTTTAACCGACTACCACTGGAATGTGAGGAGAGGAGAGCCGATCAGCGGGATAGCCTCGCAGGGGAGACTATAAAGATAATCAGGGGACTGATCATCACAGTTTACAGATTACAGTACAGCCCCAGCAGTGCCCATCAGTGACACCAATCAGTGCCCATTAGTGATGCCAGTCAGTGCTGCCTTTCAGTGCCCATCAGTGGCGCTCATCAGTGCCCATTAGTGCTGCCTATATGTGCCGCCTATCAGTGCCCATTAGTGTTGCCTATCAGTTCCATCAGTGCCGCCTATTAGTGCCGCCTATCAGTGTCCATCTGTGCCACCTATTAGTGCCCATCAGTGCCGCATATCAGTGTCCATCAGTGCCACCTATCAGTGCCCATCAGTGCCACCTATTAGTGCCCATCAGTGCCGCCTATCAGTGCCCATCAGTGCCGCCTATCAGTGCCCATCAGTGCCACCTATTAGTGCCCATCAGTGCCACCTATCAGTGTCCATCACTGCCATCTATTAGATTGGCATATTAGTGCCTCCTCTTCAGTGCCACCTCATCAGTGCCCATCAGTGCCACCTATCAGTGCCCATCAGTGCTACCTATTAGTGCCCATCAGTGCCGCCTATCAGTGCCCATCAGTGCCATCTCATCAGTGCCACCTATCAGTGCCCATTAGTGCCGCCTATCAGTGCCACCTCATCAGTGCCCATCAGTGAAGGAGAAAAGTTACTTATTTACAAAATTTACTGACAGAAACTGAGAAAACTTTTTTTTTTTCTTAAATTTCCAGTCTTTGTTTTTAGCAAAAAATAAAACCCTCAGTGGTGATTAAATGCCTTTAAAAAGCTCTATTTGTGTGAAAAAAATGATAAAAATGTCATTTGGGTACAGTGTTGCATGACCGAGCAATTGCCATTCAAAGTGCTGAAAGCTGAAAATTGGCCTGGGCAGGAAGGGGGTGAAAGTGCCCGGTAGACAAGTGGTTAAAGGATACCGAGATTAAAAACAGAATGAGAAATCTCTAATCAAAATGTATGCTTTTCTCAAAATGAGGACGGGCTCTGGGGGGGGGGGCCTGGGGGGGACACGCTGCTATTTCCTGTCTGATTGACTGAAGTGATGACAGAAGATTCAGTTCTTGAAAAATGGATCAATCTGTTGAAGCTCCTCTGTAATTGTGGGTGTGAAGAGTCGGAGCGCGGTTACAATCAGCGCCGTCTTTAACTCATTCAGCAACATTTTTGGAACATTTCCCTGAATCCAGAAAAGATGTAAAACTTATAATCACTGCTAAGGCCCCTTTCACACTTGTGTGACTTGTCCTGCGATTTGGGACTGCAAAGTCACATGACAAAGTCGTACTCCATGATTTCCAATGAGTACCATTCATATCTGTGCGACTTCAACTCACAACAACTTCAAAGTAGCCCCTGCACTACTTTGGGCCGATTTTAACCACTTCCGGACTGCTCACGTTGCTGCTACTGCAGCAACGTGGCAGCCCTGTGTCCAGCAAGGTAGACCTACGTCGCTGGACTCCTCCCTGTCTTGGCGTCGCACGCGCGCCGCCGGAGGCTCGCTCCCGCTGCGTTTAGACACAGCGGGAGTCGAGCCGGAGGAGGAGAGACAGCGATCACCGTCTCTCTTCCCCGATCGTCAGGGAAAGTGTGAGAAGATCCGCCTGCTTGTGTAAACAAAGCGGGCGGATCTTCTCTGTGACAGACAGTGACAGATCACAGGATTCAGCATAGTTGAACCTGCGATCTGTCTCTGTGTCACACAACCCCCTCCCCCCACACACGTCAGTAAGCATGAGGCATACATTTAACCCCTTGATCACCAACAGTGTTAACCCCTTCACTGCCAGTGTCATTATTACAGTGACAGTGCATATTTTTTAGCACTGATTACTGTAGTAATGTCTCTGGTCCCCCCAAAAGTGTCAAAAATGTCAGTCAGGGTTCCAATCTGTACGCCGCAGTGTCGCAGTCCCGCTAAAAAAATCGCAAGATCGCCGCCATTACTAGTAAAAAAAAAAAAAAAAACAATAAAAATGACAAATCTTTCCCGTAGTTAGTAGATGTGATAAATTTTGCGCAAACCAATCAAAATACGCTTATTGTGATCTTTTTTTTTTTACCAAAAATAAGTAGCAGAAAACAAATTGGCCTAAAATGTAAAAAAATGTTAATTTGTAAATTTTTTTGGGGGGAATGTTATATATCAGAATGTGAAAAATAAATTTTAGTTTTTTTCAAAATTGTCGCTCTTTTTTTTCAAAAATTAAAAAATCGCACAGGAGATCAAATACCACCAAAAGAAAGCTCTATTTGTGGGGGAAAAAAGGACATCAATTTCATTTGGGTACAGCGTCGCACGACCGCGCAATTGTCCGTTAAAGTAACGCAGTGCCGAATCGCAAAATATGGCCTGGTCAGGAATGGGGTAAAATCTTCCGGTCTTAAAGCGGTTAAAAATACGCTCATTGAGAAATTTTTTGTTAAAGACATGTAGCTAAATACATTTTGGCCTAAATATATGACAAAAATCGAATATATTGGATATTTTTTAACTGTCAAAGTAGAAAATGTCAATTTTTCGCACAATTTTCGCTCTTTTTTTATTAATATCGCAAAAAATAAAAAGTGCAGAGGTGATCAAATACCACCAAAAGAAAGCTCTGTTTGTGGGGGAAAAAGGACGTAAATTTCATTTGGGTACGGTGTTGCATGACCGTGCAATTGTCAGTTAAATTTGCGCAGTGCCGAGTTGAAAAAAGTGGCCTGGTCATTATGCAGGAAAATCCTCCGGTCTTAAAGTGGTTAATGTGTTTTGAGGTCCAAAGACATAGACATTGCTTCGAATCCAGTCAAAATCGCGTCAACATCGCGGTAAAATCGCGGCAAGGTCCCACAAGTGTGAAAGGGGCCGGGCTGACGGCGTGTCTATTGGGACAAGTTTTTTTTTTTTTTTCTAGAGAAAGTACTTTTAATCCCCAAATAATTATATATTTTCTGAAAGCAGAGACCCTGTAGAATAAAATGGTGGTAGCTGCATTTTTTTTATGTCTTACAATATTTGCACAACTGTTCATCACAGACAAAATTTCAGAAAGAAATACACTTGATTGAATACACAATATACTATATATATATATATATATATATATATATATATATATATATATATATATATATACAAACATATAATATATAATAAATAATATAATATATACATATATATATAATATATATATATATATATATATATATATATATATATATATATATATATATAGAGTACACAATATAATACCATTTAAAAAAAAATATATATATAAACATATAATATACATGTAAATAATGTAATAAATAATATAATATATAAATAAATATATATATAATATATATATATATATATATTGAGTACACAATATAATACCATTTAAAAAAATATATATATATAAACATATAATATACATGTAAATAATGTAATAAATAATATAATATATAAATAAATATATATATAAATAAATATATATATATATATATATATATATATATATATATATATATATATTTATTGAGTACACAATATAATACCATTTAAAAAAATACAAAAGATGGTGGGGGCTGCATTGAGGTAATAGATAACAACCATGCCAAGCCTTAAAAGTGCTGATGAAATGGCGAAAAACTATGGTACCCCGAATTGTCCTCAGCTGACCCTTTCGCTGCCAGAGCCGTTTTTGCATTTTTTTGGCACATGTTTAAAAAAAGTAATTTTAGGCCTGAAGATTACGTAAAACCCCAAAACTTTATATATTTTCTGAAAGCAAACACCCTAGAGAATAAAATAGAGGTAGTTGCAAGTTTTTTGTGTCAATTAATATTACCGCAAAGGTCTAGGAAAGAGTAAAGAGATACCCAACATGTCAAACCTGAACTTTGCGTGCGCCCATTAAATGGCGACAAACTTCAGCACCTTCTATTTTCTATAGGAGACGCTTCGAAAGCTCCCTATAGGCCAGGGGTCTTCAAACTATGGCCCTCCAGTTGTTCAGGAGCTACATTTCCCATCATGCCTAGTCTTGTCTGTGAAAGACAGAGTTTTGCAATGCCTCATTGGATGTGTAGTTCCGCAACAGCTGGAGGGTTGTAGTTTGATGATCCCTGCTATAGGTCACCAATTTAGTGATACGGAGGGGGTCTGGTGCAAGGGGCAGACTGGCGCTCTTTTAGTCCAGGTGGTAAGTACAAACCAGAGGCCCATGGTGCAGCAACTCGGCCCCCCTCCCACTCTCCATCTTCTTGGCCTCCTCCTGACCCCATTACAGGCTAAAGCTCCGCTCCAGGTACTCTCTACTCACCGGCCCATTCTGGGTTCCCAACCTGCCCAGGGGGAGCTGGGACAGCTCAGTTGGGGCTACCTGGGGGAGGAGAGTCTGCAGTGGGGCTTTGAACCGGCCTCTGCTCAGATATAGTTTACACCATCCATGCTGGGGGGGGGCTGTCCTCTGTCCTTGTCTTCATCCCGCACTCAGTAGGTCAGTGGTGGGGACTTTTTACTTCTCTTCACCAGGAATCCTTTAGGCATGTCTGTTGCAGAAGCAGTGCAGCCTTTTTACGGGGCATCAGAGTGGCCCGGGGGGCAATTGCCCCCCTGGCCCAGTCCTCCCCTGATCTGGTGATAGAATTGTTGCTCTCACTCCGGCATTCGTGGAAATACGTAACATGTATTACAATCTTCGTTTTCACGCGTAGGTGCCCCGATGCCTGCGTTTACGTTTGTATGTGTGTATAGGGGGTGGGGGTCACAAATTTTTTTTTTGGGGGGGGGGGGATTTTATGTGCTTGTGTGAAAGAGCACCTTTGCTTTAACCTCTTCAATCCCAAGCTAACGTATATGCCAGCGTATAAGACGACCCCCTAATTTTCCAGTTAAAACATAGGTTTTGGGCTATACCCGCCGTATAAGACTACCCCCCACCCCATGATGGGGTCATGTCTAGCAGCTGTTTACACCCACTAATCAGGCAGGAGTATAAAATGTGAACCTTAAGAGTTTTAGGACTACCAAGCTGGCCCAAAATGAACATTCCTAATCTGTCAGCCCTCTGGATGTGCGGTAATCCTGTATGTACCGTAGCTTTGGCTACATACAGAATGCCGCGCTGAGCCAATCACGGCGAGCAATGTATTCTATTAATAAATACAAAGCCAGCTTGGATTGGCTGAGTTAGAGTTTGTAACATTATCAGCCCGCCTCTCTGACTGGCTTTGTATTCATTAATAGAATACATCACTCAGCGTGATTGGCTCAGAGCGGTATACTGTATGTAGCTAAAGCTACGGTACATACAGGATTACCGCACATCCAGAGGGCTGACAGATTAGGAACATTCGTTTTGGGCCAGTCCTAAACCTGGAGTCCTCTTAAAGTTCACATTTTTTACTCTGTGTATAAGATGACCCCCCGATTTTTGGGGGATGTTTTTATGGTTAAAAAGTCGTCTTATACGCCAGCATATACGGTACTTATAAGCTTATGGTAGACAAGGACTTAACCACTTGACGGCCGCAAAATTTATATACTGCTGCATCTCAAAAAAAGTTGAATATCATCAAAAAGTTAATTTATTTCAGTAATTCAATTCAAAAAGTGAAACTCCTATATTTTATATAGATGAGTTACACACAGAGTGATATATTTCCAGCATTTCTTTCTTTTAATTTTGATGATTATGGCTTCCAGCGAGTGACACCCCAAAATTCTGTATCTCAGAAAATTTGAATATTACATAAGACCAATAATAGAGAAATGTTGTCTTAGTGAAAAGTCTGTCCATGTACATTATAGGATGCACTCAATACTTGGTCGGGGCTCCTTTTGCATGAATTACTGCATCAATGAGGCGTGGCATCAGTGGTATATTTAGTGCTGCCCTAGGCCTGACTAAACTTGGGCACCCCCTAATTTAAATATGACCCACCCCTTCCTGTAAAGGCCACACCCCTTCCTGTTTATGACCCGCCCTGTCATCTGTAAACGACAACCACAGTCTATCAGTTCCCATAAGTTCAGCCTCATCATGAGCCCATCAGTACAGCCCCATCAGTGGCCACAAGTGCATCATATGCGGTAGTATCAGTGCTGCCTTATCAGTGCAGCTTATCAGTGGCATCTCATCAGAGGCCATCAGCGCAGCCTCATCAGTGGCCATCAGTGAAACATATCAGTGCCCATCAGGGCAGCATATCAGTGCAGCCCCATCAGTAAAGCTTATCAGTGCCACCTCGTGCCCATCAGTGCAGCCTCATCAGTGCCTATCAGTGCAGCATAATAGTGCTGCCTTATCATTGCTGCTTCATTAGTGCAGTTTATCAGTACGCTCCACTGCCACCTCATCAGTGGCCATCAGAGCAGCATATTAGTGCCCATCAGTGCAGCCTATTTGGGCACATCAGTGCCCATCAGTGCAGCAACTCAGTGCCCATCAGTGCAGCATATCAGTGATGCCTTATCAGTGCAGCCCCATCAGTGCTGCCTAGTCATCAGTGCCCATCAGTGCAGCCTTATGTCACTGAATTAGTAAGATTACTCCTTTCTTTTAACCAATTGCCGACCGCCGCAAGTACATTTACTGCGGCAGTCAGCCCCGTACAGGCAAAGTGACGTAGTACTACGTCGCTAGCCTGAGAGCCTCTAGGGGGCGAGCACACGCCGCCAGAGGAGCGCTCCCGCCCCCGCTCGTTCCCTGACATGTCCGCGCATGTGACCGGCGGCTCCGATGACACGGCTCCCAAAATCATCACTGACTGTGGAAACTTCACACTGGACCTCATGCAACTTGGATTCTGTGCCTCTCCACTCCTCCTCCAGACTCTGGGATTTTGATTTCCAAATGAAATGTACAATTTTCCACAGTCAGTGTTGATTTGGGGAGTCATGTCATCTGCTGGTGTTGGCAGGGTAAGAAAAAGCCCTGGGCCCAGAGATTAGCCAAGTCTTCCTCTAAGCCTATTCTGTGAAGGGGTGCCCATACTCACTTGGGTGGGGGGGGGGGGGGGAGGCTGCTACGGTTCTTGAAAAGGGTTTAGGGTTGTGCGTTGCACAGTGTGCAGGATTCAGCTCTTTCATAGGCTGTCCATATCTCATTTCCACCCCTCCCTCTGGGTGTAAGGGCCACATGAAATGGTCTGGTGGGCCATATTGGGCCAGTGGGCTTTGTGTTGGACATATGTGCCATAGATTGTAGAATTTTAACACAAAGTAATTCATATACACTCATTTGGATTTTTTTTTTTTTTTTTACCAAAGATATGTAGCAGAATACATTTTGACCTAAATTTATGACGCAATTTGATTTTATTGGATATGTTTTCTAACAAACCAGAAAATTAAAAAATAAAACTTTTTTTTTTTCAAAATTTTCATTTTTTTTTTGTTTATCCACTTGCCGACCACCGCACGACTATTTACTGCGGCGGTCAGCCCCTCACAGGCAAAGCGACGTAGTACTACGTCGCTAGCCTGTGAGGCTCTCGGGAGCGAGCGCGCGCCCCCGGAGGCGCGCTCCCGCTCCCGCTCGGTCACGGACCCCCCCGCGCATGTGCCCGGCGGACCCGATGTCCGCCGGGCACTCGCGACCGTCCGTTACACGGGAGAAAGGCAGGCGGCTAATGTAAACAAAGCTGCCTGTCAGTCTCCCCTGTGTAAGAATGGAGATCATGCGGTTCTGCTATGTAGGACCGTTGATCTCTGTTTTTACACACACAGCCACAGCCAATCACAGTTAGAATCACGCCCCTAGGGACACACTTAACCCCTCCCTCTCAAAAAAAGAGAACCCCTTCACTGCCAGTGTAATTTTTACAGTAACAGTGCATATTTATAGCACTGATTATTGCAGTAATGTCACTGGTACCCCCAAAAGTGTCAAAAATGTCAGTCAAGGGTCCGATCTGTCCGCTGCAATGTTGCAATCCTGCAAAAAAAAAAATCGCAGATCGCCGCCATTACTAGTTAAAATAAAAACAATAAAAATTACATAAATTTCCCGTAGTTAGTAGCTGCGATAACTTTTGCACAAACCAATCAAAATACGCTTATTTACGATTTTTTTTTACCAAAAATATGTAGCAGAAAACAAATTGGCCTAAAATGTTAAAAAATGTTGATTTTTACACTTTTTGGGGGGGATTTCATATAAAAAAATGTGAAAAATATTGTTATTTTTTCAAAATTGTCGCTCTTTTTTTGTTTATAGCGCAAAAAGTAAAAATCGCACAGGTGATCAAATACCACCAAAAGAAAGCTCTATTTGTGGGGAAAAAAAGGATGTCAATTTAATTTGGGTACAGCATCGCACGACCGTGCAATTGTCCGTTAAAATAACGCAGTGCCGAATCGCAAAATATGGCCTGGTCAGGAATGGGGTAAAATCTTCTGGTTTTAAAGCGGTTAAAAATACGCTCATTGAGAATTTTTTTGTCAAAGACATGTAGCTAAATACATTTTGGCCTAAATATATGACAAAAATTGAATATATTGGATATTTTTTAACTGTCAAAGTAGAAAAATATTGTTATTTTTTCAAAATTGTCAAATTTTTTTATTAATATCGCAAAAAATAAAAATTGCAGAGGTGATCAAATACCACCAAAAGAAATCTCTGTTTGTGGGAAAAAAAGGACGTAATTTTCGTTTGGGTACGGCGTTGCATGACCGCGCAATTGTCAGTTAAAATCGCACAGCCCCGAATCACAAAAAGTGGCCCGGACGTAAGACAGCAAAATCCTCCGGTGGTAAAGTGGTTATATTGCTAAAAATAAAAATTTCAGCATTGATCAAATACCACAAAAAAAAAGCTCTATTTGTGTGAAAAAAATGATATAAATTTTATTTGGGTACTGTGTTGCAAGACCGAGCAATTACCAGTTAAATAAGCGCAGTGCTGAATAGCAAAGAACGGCCTGGTTATGACGGAGGTAAAACCTTCTGGAGCTGAAATGGTTACCATGTTACATTTTATATGAGATTGAAGTGATTGTGTTTAGAATCACTTTAAAAAAGTTTTCCAATAAAGTATTTCTCTTAAATTTCAAACTCAATGCAGCCAATTTCCTTGAAGATGTGTTTTATTACCCGCCGATGTTTGATGGGATGGATGATGGATGTGGCGGTGATGGCGATGAACGATTCTTTTCCCCGGCTTTATTTATTTTCAGGAAGACATTAACTACAAAACAGGCGAGTTCAAATGTGTTTTATTATCACTATTGTATAAACCAGGGGTGGGGAACCTTTTTTCTGCCAAGGGCCATTTGGGTATTTATAAAACAATTCGGGGGCCGTACAAAATTATCACCTTAAAAATTAGCCTGTTATATTTGGTCAAACAATTAATTAACTCACCCCTAATGTGATGGCTGCAGCTGCTTCTCTTTGGTGAGGTGTGTGATGTTAGCTGGTATTGATGTTGCTACTAGCAACAGGTTTTCCAGGTTTGCGTTGGTCAGTCTGGAGCGCAGTCGACTTTTTTGTAAGTGGTAAGTATTGAAAAGAACTGCTGGCAGGTACTGCTGGTGGATATAGCTGGCTGGTACTACTGTGGGTACTGCTGGCTCAGGCTGGTACTGCTGGCCTGTACTGTGCTGTGAGTACTGCTGGATGGTACTACTGGCTCAGGCTGATACTGCTGTGGGTACTGCTGGCTGGTACTGCTGTGGGTACTGCTGACTTAGGCTGGTACTGTGCTGTAGGTACTGCTGGCAGGTACTGCTGTGGGTACTGCTGGCTCAGGCTGGTACTGATGGCTGGTACTGTGCTGTGGGTACTGCTGGCTGGTACTGCTGGCTCAGGCGGGTACTGCTGTGGGTACTGATGGCTGGTATTGCTGTGGTTACTGCGCTGTAGGTACTGCTGGCTGGTACTGATACAGGAAGCATCGGCTCCATTTTGACAGATTAGCTGAGAGACACAGACTCAGCTGCATGGGGGGCCTGACCAGATGACTTCGGGGGCCGCATACGGCCCCCAAACCGTAGGTTCCCCACCCCTGGTATAAACCATGACTGAAGGAAAGTGAATAACAATGTAAAAGACATTCTGATGAATAGATGTGACAAGAATGGTGCAGGGAACAAATAGAAGTTTGACAAGAAAGTATCACCTCTTATTCATCCGAATCTTTTTCAGGGTGTCGGAGTTTTGGGCTCTGTTAGTAGGGATGGGCCGAACACCCCCACAGCAGAACTCCCGAACAGGAGAAATGTTCTAACCCGGAAAGCAAACCCCAATGAAGTCTATGGGAGCCAAACAGGAAAGATCAAAAGTGCCCATTTTGAAGGCTTATCTCACAAAAGTAAGTACACCCCTCACATTTCTGTAAATATTTTATTCTATCTTTTCATGTGACAACACTGAAGAAATGACACTTTGCTACAATGTAAAGTAGTGAGTGTACAGCTTGTATAACAGTGTAAATTTGCTGTCCCCTCAAAATAACTCAACAAAAGTGAGTACACCCCTAAGTGACAATGTCCAAATTGGGCCTAAAGTGGAATATTTTGTGTGGCCGCCATTATTTTCCAGCAATGCCTTAACCCTCTTGGGCATGAAGTTCACCAGAGCTTCACAGGTTGTCACTGGAGTCCTCTTCCCCTCCTCCATGATGACATCACGGAGCTAGTGGATGTTAGAGACCAGTGGCGGCTGGTGCTCAAAATTTTGGGGGGGGGCGCAAACAGAAAAATGTAATAGGCATTGCTTTGCGGCAAAAAACACTGTAAAAAACTGCGTGACTTTGAGGTAACAAAAGTGTGAAAGGGGCCTTCAGTAATTAAGGTATACTGTGCCCCCTTCAATGCAGAGTGACCAGCATGCCCCCTTTCAATGCAGAGAGAGCTGTCAGCTGTCAGAATGGAGCCGATGCTTCCTGAGTAGTTCCGGCTCCGTCCTGTCACAGACGGAGTGATATAAAATGAACTCCACCTGTGACAGGAGAGATACAAGGAAGCATTGGCTCTGCATGCTTCCTCCATCCCCTCTCCTCATACTCTGTTGATGTCTCTCAGAGGAGCCAGCAGTACCAGCCAGCAATACCCACCAGCAGTACCCATCAGCAGTACCTGTCAGCAGTACTAGCCAATAGTACCTGCCAGCAGTACCAGCCAGCATTACCGACCAGCAGTACCAACCAGCAGTACCAACCAGCAGTACTAACCAGCAGTACCTACCAGCAGTACCAGCCAGCAGTACCCACCAGCAGTACCCACCAGTCGTACCAGCCAGCAGTACCCACCAGCAGTACTAGCCAGCAGTAAGTCACATGTGCTAGGGGCGCAACTAGCCCCCAGCACATAATTGTAAATATCCCAGCATGTGCAGTGTTTCTGACTCATACCACCATGACACCACTTTAAATCACTGAAGTGGTCATGGTGGTTAGAGTGTTCCTTTATTATCTCTCAGAAGAAGTAACCCTCTGAATACTGATTGCATTTAATTTCATCATCCTTTAGTTGTGTTAAATTGGTGGGGGGAGGGGGAGTGCCACCACCCTGAAATGAGTTTGCCACCTCCCTGAAATGAGTTTTTGCAGGTTGGGATGTCTGCCATGCGGCCCCTGCCAGCGGGTGCGTGGATTAAGATGCCGTGCCGGCCTGTAATTGAGGCTGCGGCTTTGCGAGACGCTTACATTGGGGAACTGGCGCCCTCTTGTGGTGGCTGGGGATGAAACAAGCAGTCACTGGTGGCACTGAGGGTTTCCCCTGCCTGTTGTCACTGCCCTCCCATCTCTTTCCAAAGAGAAGAGGTTGAAGGTGTTGCTGGCTTGATCTGGTGCCCTGTCCTTACCGGTGAGTGGACAGGGAGTGTGGGGCAGCTGGTTGGAATGGCCTCAGTTCTAATTACAACCTCACAAAGATGGAAACAATTTTTTATTAATATATATATATATTTTTTTTTTCATGAAAATTTATTTTTTATTATTTTTCATTCTCTCCCTGCCATGCCACACAGCCAAAGGCCCCTTTCACACGGGATGTCGGATCAGGTCAGTTTTTCAGGCGGACCTGGCCGGACCCTCCAGTCTCCTCTATGGAGCGGCGAATGTCCGCTGACAACCGCCGCCATCCGATCCTACTTTCCATCCGTCTGGCGGATCGAATTAGGTGTACGTGTGAAAGTGGCCTCAGGTGGCATAAGCTACCGGATCACTGGATCTCCTACTGCCTCCACCTTGCTGCACTGTCCTTCCCAAGCGAGCCACTGCCCATCACACCAATAAGCCAAGTACACACGGGCCGAATGCTGGGCAACTTCAGCCGGTTCAACAAAAACTGGCTGCCATTGGGCCTGTGTGTATGGCAGCCGGTCCGACAGAAGACGACCATTCGGCATGCGCAAAAAAAAAAAAAAAAAAATGCCCCCTAACTTTTTTAGCTGGCTCCCAGATTTCAAGCAAATTTGTCAAGCCCCGGTGTATATTATATTTACTTGTTTTAAACTTTTTCTTTCTACATTTCTTCAGTGTCTTCCTGGTTTCTGGCCTAGGCCAATATTATGTCATCCATCCCAGGAGTCTTCATGGGAGGAGGGGCTTTTCTCAGCTAAGCACACCCTCCTGCATGCATGCCTGAGCTAAGAGCAGATGAATTCCAGGAAGTAAATGCTACATTGATCATTTGCCTAATCCTGTAAAATAATAATAAAAATCTGCCCTTAGTCAAGATGGCCGCAGCTAGAAATGCTAGGGGGGGGGTGGGTGCATTTTTTAAAATGAATTTCTAAACAAAATAAAGCATAGAGACATGGATGGATGGATGGATGGATGGAGGAGTTTGCTTTGGATTTTTAAAATGAATTAAAGCAGTATTAAACCCAAAACCATGAATTTAATATATCGCAGCTTACCAATCATTAGATGTTGTGGCTGCATTTGTTTTCTTTTCTTTGGCTTTTTCTCCTCTATTTTCACCTGGTGATCTGCCCAGTAACACCCCTCTGGTATTAAAGTGTTACTAAAGCCACAACAGTAAAATCAGTCTGTATATGCAGTAAAGCATGCTTGTTATACTTGCTGTGGAACCTAAGGGGTTAATCCTCTGCATTGTGCATAAAGGCTGTTTGATCCTGTCTTCCCGGATCCTCCCCTTCTTCCACTGTCCCCAATATATTTCCTGATATTACAGAGCCAGGGGACGGGCTGCACATGCTCAGTTTGAGGCGTATTGCTACTAGAGAGTTTTTATTTTTTCTTTGGAGGGCTGCATGTGATCAGCACAGCATTGTCGACACCAGGGGTCTTCAAACTATGGCCCTCCAGCTGTTCAGGAACTACAATTCCCATCATTCCCAGTCATGTCTGTGAATGTCAGAGTTTTACAATGCCTCGTGGGATGTGTCGTTTTGCAACAGCTGGAGGGCCGTAGAGATCTCTGGTTGAGACAGGGGATCAGAGGAGACTGAAAACTCCTCCTACAAGCTTTACTAGGAACTGATAGAAGTCACAAGACTGCTATATACTGCTGATGAGAAAAGGGATTTAGCAGTTTATATTTACTGAAAATAATTGTATTTCCATGTTCTATGTACTGTGGGAGATCAGATATAGTGACTGCAAGCTCCTGGGTTAAGTAACACTTTAACCACTTCTGGACTAGAAAGATTTCCCCCCATAATGACCAGGCCATATTTTGTGATTAGGCACTGTGTTATTTTAACAGACAATTGCGCAGTCGTGCGATGCTATACCCAAATAAAATTGATGTCTTTTTTTTCCCCACAAACAGAGCTTTCTTTTGGTGGTATTTGATCACCTGTGCGATTTTTATTTTTTGCGCTATAACCAAAAAAAGAGCGACAATTCTGAAAAAAAAAAAAAAAAAAAAAACAATATTTTTCACATTCTGCTATATA
The DNA here is from genome assembly GCF_965119305.1 of Pelophylax lessonae. Classification (NCBI taxonomy): domain Eukaryota; kingdom Metazoa; phylum Chordata; class Amphibia; order Anura; family Ranidae; genus Pelophylax; species Pelophylax lessonae. Next base: position 10,314,182 of record NC_138771.1, on the reverse strand, counting down.
ACATTCACCAAAAAAAAAAAAAAAATGTAAAAATCAAAATTTTTTAAACATTTTAGGTCAATTTGTCTTCTGCTACATATTTTTGGTAGAAAAAAAATCGCAATAAGCGTATTTTGATTGGTTTGCACAAAAGTTATCGCATTTACAAACTACGGGAAAGATTTATTCATTTTTATTGTTTTTTTTTTTTTTTACTTTTAATGGCGGCGATCTGCGATTTTTAGCGGGACTGCGACATTGCGGCAGACAGATCGGACCCCCGACTGACATTTTTTACACTTTTGGGAGGACCAGTGACATTACTGCAGTAATCAGTGCTAAAAATATGCCCTGTAATAATGACACTGGCAGGGAAGGGGTTAACACTGTGGGTGATCAAAGGGTTAAATGTGTACCTAGGGGAGTGATTCTAACTGTATGGGGGGTGGGGCTTGTGGAATGACCATAGCCTGTGTTCCTATATAGAAGGATCACAGGCGCTCTGTGATCATTCCAGGGAGAAGAAAGGTCGGCTGTGTTTACAATAGCTGGCCGCTCTTCTCTCTCAGCGGGGAGCGATCGCGGGTGTCTGACAGCAATCGGAGCCACCGGCCCTGTGCATCTGTTGACAAGTGGGGGCGGGCACTCACCCCCTAGCTTCAGGCGCGCGACCGATGCAGACCTACATTGGTTTGCGCAGGAGGGGCTGCCTGCCGCAGTATAACGGCGGCGGGTGGTCGTTAACCGGTTAATGAGACACAGCTCTGGAGGAATGAGTACAGGAGGCACAGCAGCTAGCAGCATTGTCCGTCTGGGGGGAGAGGGGCGCTAGATGGACTAGCAGATTTAAAACCACCAACAAATTAAAGGCAAACTCCAGTTTACACTTTTATAATCAGTTACAGCAAACTGTTTTTTTCCTTTTGGGATAAAGATTTGACATGAGTAAATAAAAGCTGAACATTGTAAGCACCCCTGCCAGTGTTAAGCGGTTTTCCTCATCCATGTAAACGGATACATTCTGCTGGAAAGCTTGTGCTTTTTGAAAAACAACACCCTTGCTGGCTGGATCACCAGACTGAAAAAAGAAAGCCTAAAAAAAGAAAACGAATGCAGCCATCACATCGAATGATTGGTAAGCTGCAATAAAATAAATATTTGCTTCTTGGTTTTATTACGGCTTTAAATAATGTTTTCAGTTTGTGGCACTCGGATTCAGTTTAGTTCTGCTTTCAGGACTGCGAGCTTCAATATAGGAAAGTCTTGTGTTTGGATACATTGTAATTGTGTAATTAGGAGGATTTCCCGACCGGCGAGCTCTGATGGAACATTTACTGAATACAATTGGCAGTTCACAGATTGATTTTATTTGTTACTTGGAGTTGTTAAATACAGATTTATATATTATAGAGGTGTAAAGCTTTTATAACTGTTCAGTAGAGGATAATATGCAATTAGAACTTGGAAGTAAATTCCTTTTCTATTGATCCCGGCTTCCCTGAATCGGTGATCACTCCAGCCCTGCGGTGATAGATAGAAGCCCCCCCGGTGCCTAACCTGCATGCAGCTCTGTGGTATATGATGTGCGGCCTTCAGCAGTCTGTAGTGGGAACCAGAGGTGTAACTAGAACCATGATGGGCCCACTCAACCCCCCCCCTCCATCCGTGACCATGTCCCAGGCTTCCAGTCCTGGAAGGGCATCCATGGACTTCCTCCCAGAACCCTGCCTCCCACCTGCCCCCTGAAGCGCGCATGCAGGCAGGGCACTCGGCCCTTTGATCAGCTGATCACATGCAAGCAGACTTGTCGGTTATCGGCGTTCCTTTCCTCCGGTGCGGTGTCTGTGGAAGGAAAGGAGAGCCGTAAACAGGCAAGATTCTCAGTACATTGTTTACACTGATCAGTTCTCTGATTGTCAGTGCGAGACAATGATCCCAAACACAAAGCCAAGGAAACTCTCAGTTAGTTTCAAAGAAAGAAAATAAAGCTGCTAGAATGGCCCAGCCAATCACCTGACTTGAACCCAATAGAAAATCTTTGGAAAGAATTAAAGATCAGAGTTCATAGAAGAGGTCCACAGAACCTTCAAGATTTGAAGACTGTTTGTGTGGAAGAATGGGCCAAAATCACACATGAGCAACGCATGCAACTAGTCTCTCCATACAGAAGCCTGCGTCTGTTCTCACTCTCTCATACTGGTCACTGGAAGTTCAACATGGCACCTCATGGCAAAGAACTCTCTGAGGATCTGAAAAAAGAATTGTTGCTCTACATAAAGATGGCCTAGGCTATAAGAAGATTGCCAAGACCCTGAAACTGAGCTGCAGCACGGTGGCCAAGACCATACAGCGGTTTAACAGGACAGGTTCCACTCAGAACAGGCCTCACCATGGTCAATCTAAGAAGTTGAGTGCACGTGCTCAGCGTCATATCCAGAGGTTGCCTTTGGGAAATAGACGTATGAGTGCTGTCAGTATTGCTGCAGAGGTTGAAGGGGTGGGGGGTCAGCCTGTCAGTGCTCAGACCATACGCCGCACACTGCATCAAAATGGTCTGCATGGCTGTCATCCCAGAAGGAAGCCTCTTCTAAAGATGATGCACAAGAAAGCCCACAAACAGTTTGCTGAAGACAAGCAGACTAAGGACATGGATTACTGGAACCATCTCCTGTGAGCTGATGAGACCAAGATAAACTTATTTGGTTCAGATGGTGTCAAGCCTGTGTGGCGGCAACCAGGTGAGGAGTACAAAGACAAGTGTGTCTTCCTACAGTCAGGCATTGAGGTGGGAATGTCATGGTCTGGGGCTGCATGAGTGCTGCCAGCACTGGGGAGCTACAGTTCATTGAGGGAACCATGAATGCCAACATGTACTGTGACATACTGAAGCAGAACATGATCCCCTCCCTTCAGAGACTGGGCCGCAGGGCAGTATTCCAACATAACGACCCCAAACACCTCCAAGATGACCACTGCCTTGCTAAAGAAGCTGATGGTAAAGGTGATGGACTGGCCACGCATGTGGAGGAGCGCAAGGTCTCTAACATCCACCAGCTCTGTGATGTCATCATGGAGGAGTGGAAGAGGACTCCAGTGACAACCTGTGAAGCTCTGGTGAACTCCATGCCCAAGAGGGTTAAGTCAGTGCTGGAAAATAATGGTGACCACACAAAATATTGACACTTTGGGCCCAATTTGGACATATTCACTGAGGGGTGTACTCACTTTTGTTGCCAGCGTTTTAGTTATTAACTTAACGCAAACTGACGTAGATCTACGTCGGCTGAATTTAAGTGGTGGTACCGGGATGATGCCTCTAGCTAGCGTTTTTTAGAGCCGTTTTTTAGAGCCGGCAGTCGGCTTTCCGGCGGTAACGACAGATGTGGCTCGGGAGCCGCTCGATCGTTACCCCGGCGAGCGGGAGGGGACGTTCCCCCTCTTCAGCCGCCTTCCGCGGCTCTGCCCAGGTCTCCCGTCCCACCGGGAGACCCGAGCAACCAGCCGGCACGTCTGCTGGCTGGATGGAGTCCCGATCTATACCGGAAGCGGCTTCGATCGGGTCTCCGATGACGTAACCCGGAGGCGGCGTCCATGACGTCACATCCGGGTTACTTGGCTGCTAAATGCGGCAGTTTTTTAAAAAGTGAATGTATTCAAAAATGCAGTTTTCGGCGTTTTGAATGCATGGAAGTGCAGTGGAGGGGTTTGGGGTATTTTAGACCCCCGATCCCTCCATAAAGAGTACCTGTCACTGCAAATTGCTGTCACAAGGGATGTTTACATTGCTTGTGACAGCAATAAAAGTGATCAAACTTTTTTTTTTTTTTTTTTTTTTTTAAAAACCTGCGTTCAAATTAACAAAAAAAAATAAAATAGGGAGAAAATTTTTTTTAGCCGCCCCTGTCGCCGTTAGCTCGCGCACGAAAGAAAACGTATACGGGAACTCGGGCCGCAAATGAAATCGCTTTTCGAGCCACACATGTGAGGTATCGTCGCGATCGCCAGAGCGAGAGCAATAATTTAAAAAAAGAGCTACACTCTAACTCTAAACTGGTAACCGTTAAAAGATTTTAAAGTGTTGCCTATGGAGATTTTTTTTTGACCGTAGTTTGTCGCCATTCCGCGGGTGTGCGCAGTTTTAAACCGTAACATATTGGGTATCTATTTACTCGGCGTGACATCATCTTTCACAATATACAAAAACAATGGGCTAACTTTATTGTTTAATTTTTTTTTTTAAATGCAGTAAAATGTGATTTTTCGTAATTTTTCCCAAAAAAACGACGTTTGAAAGACCGCTGCGCAAATACTGCTTGACAAAAAATATTGCAACGACCGTCTTTGCTAAAAAATATATATGTAATGTTTGGGGGTTCTAAGTAGTTTTCTAGTAAAAAATACTGATTTTAAATTGTAAACAAAAAGTGTCAAAAATGGGCTTGTGGAAGTGGTTAAATATTGACACTTTGAGCCCAATTTGGACATTGTCACTTAGGGGTGTACTCACTTTTGTTGCCAGCGGTTTAGACATTAATGGCTGTGTGTTGAGTTATTTTGAGGGGACAGTAAATTTACACTGTTATACAAGCTGTACACTCACTACTTTACATTGTAGCAAAGTCTCATTTCTTCAGTGTTGTCACATGAAGAGCCGGTTCACATAGGGGCGACCCGACTTGCCGGGGCGACCTGTGAAGTCGCGGTGCACAGCGCGCACCGCGACCTCGGAGCAACATGCACGGACTTCATATCATTGAAGTCAATGCAAGTCGCCTCCAGGTCGCCCCAAAGTAGTACAGGACCCTTTTTCTAAGTCGGAGCGACTTGTGTCGCTCCTATTAGAACGGGTCCTGTGCTAATCTATGGCAGGAGACCCACGGCGACTTGTCAGGCGACCAAGTCGCCTGTCAAGTCGCCCCAGTGTGAACCGGCTCGAAAAGATAGAATAAAATATTTACAAAAATGTAGTGAGATACTGTAATTTCTGAACTTATTTGCTTTGGTGTCTTTTTATGTATGGATTGCATGGGTTATTACTGACATGTCAGTAGCACCTTTACAAATATATTTACCGCATATTTGGTGGATGTGCCCTAAGGTGTGCAGACTATGGATCAGGATCTACGCTTTGCTCCGTAATATTTTTCATGTCACATTGAAAAGGGACCTGTATGAGGCACTTCTATGCAAACCTATACCTGACCTATCCCGTAGGCAGCGCCAGTTGGCCCAGCATTTGTTCACAGCTACGAAGTTGACAATAGCCCGGTCCTGGGAGACCGCTTTGCTTAGCTTTGAGGCAGTCAAAAATCGTATGAATGATATCCTGATCATTGAAAAACTTACAGCAATAGCCTCTAATTCTCATTGACAAATTTTTAAGGTATGGGATCCCTGGATTTCGAATGTTGCCCCTTCTAGATTTCAGACCACTCTCCTCTCCATTTAAAAGCCCCCCGAGTGCTCGCCCCGCAGGACCTTCCCTTCCTTTCCCACTCTTCACCCTCCCTCCTTCTATCGTCTTCTCCCTCTCTGTCTTCTTTTTTCTTTCTTTTCTCCTTTCTTTTCCCTTTGTCTACTCTGTATTGATCTTTCTTTTTGCTTGGTACTCTATGACCATGTCTATTTTTGATTGATGGAACACTCTCGGAATGCTCCACCAGTTGTAGTTTGTACTATGTGTCACTGGTGGACTTTTGGTCCCCGCTTTATTCATTTTTGCTTACGAGTTCCATCTGGTTTACAGCATCCAATGTTGGCTCACGCCCTATGTTTGTATTTTCTTTTTGATGCTACCTGTTTTATATGTTCCATTTTTCGCATTGTACTTACATGCCTCGATCTGATGTATGTTTATGCCTTTCCTTTAATAAAAACTTTTGTAAAAGAAATATACAGTGCCTTGTGAAAGTATTCGGCCCCCTTGAACTTTGCGACCTTTTGCCACATTTCAGGCTTCAAACATAAAGATATAAAACTGTATTTTTTTTGTGAACAATCAACAGCAAGTGGGACACAATCATGAAGTGGAATGAAATGTATTGGATATTTTAAACTTTGTTAACAAATAAAAAACTGAAAAATTGGGCGTGCAAAATTATTCAGCCCCTTTACTTTCAGTGCAGCAAACTCTCTCCAGAAGTTCAGTGAGGATCTCTGAATGATCCAATGTTGACCTAAATGACTAATGATAATAAATAGAATCCACCTGTGTGTAATCAAGTCTCCATATAAATGCACCTGCACTGTGATAGTCTCAGAGGTCTGTTTAAAGTGCAGAGAGCATCATGAAGAACAAGGAACACACCAGGCAGGTCCGAGATACTGTTGTGGAGAAGTTTAAAGCCGGATTTGGATACAAAAAGATTTCCCAAGCTTTAAACATCCCAAGGAGCACTGTGCAAGCGATAATATTGAAATGGAAGGAGTATCAGACCACTGCAAATCTACGAAGACCTGGCCATCCCTCTAAACTTTCAGCTCATACAAGGAGAAGACTGATCAGAGATGCAGCCAAGAGGCCCATGATCACTCTGGATGAACTGCAGAGATCTACAGCTGAGGTGGGAGACTCTGTCCATAGGACAACAATCAGTCGTATACTGCACAAATCTGGCCTTTATGGAAGAGTGGCAAGAAGAAAGCCATTTCTTAAAGATATCCATAAAAAGTGTTGTTTAGAGTTTTCCAAAAGCCACCTGGGAGACACCAAACATGTGGAAGAAGGGGCTCTGGTCAGATGAAACCAAAATCAAACTTTTTGGCAACAATGCAAAATGTTATGTTTGGCGTAAAAGCAACACAGCTCATCACCCTGAACACACCATCCCCACTGTCAAACATGGTGGTGGCAGCATCATAGTTTGGGCCTGCTTTTCTTCAACAGGGACAGGGAAGATGGTTTAAATTGATGGGAAGAGGACGGAGGACGGAGATTTGTCTTCCAACAAGACAATGATCCAAAACATAAAGCAAAATCTACAATGGAATGGTTCACAAATAAACATATCCAGGTGTTAGAATGGCCAAGTCAAAGTCCAGACCTGAATCCAATCGAGAATCTGTGGAAAGAACTGAAAACTGCTGTTCACAAACGCTCTCCATCCAACCTCACTGAGCTCGAGCTGTTTTGCAAGGAGGAATGGGCAAAAATTTCAGTCTCTCGATGTGCAAAACTGATAGAGACATACCCCAAGCGACTTACAGCTGTAATCGCAGCAAAAGGTGGCGCTACAAAGTATTAACTTAAGGGGGCTGAATAATTTTACACGCCCAATTTTTCAGTTTTTTATTTGTTAACAAAGTTTGAAATATCCAATAAATTTCGTTCCACTTCATGATTGTGTCCCACTTGTTGTTGATTCTTCACAAAAAATTACAGTTTTATATCTTTATGTTTGAAGCCTGAAATGTGGCAAAAGGTCGCAAAGTTCAAGGGGGCCGAATACTTTCGCAAGGCACTGTATTTACCTAGAACAATGATGATGTGTTCAATACTTAATTTTAGCCGCTGTATATTGAACATTATGTGCAGCCCTTTGGTGATGTCGGGGGCCTCATTGGAGTCCCCCTTTACCCTTAGCTCATAAGTAAACAGTTTACACATTCCGGGACTAATCTGATGGAGATTATCTCCAACACTCCAGATCTGCATCAACTAAAACACCTCTTGTCACCCTCTGACCTGTGAAAATGACAAACAGCTCGAGAGGTTCAGTTTATGGAAAAAAAAAAAAAAGGAGACGGGGAAGCAATCCTCTATTCCAATAACACTTTTCTTATCTAAACACAGACGGGGGGCTTAGCCGGTCCTTTTAAATGATGAGAGTGTCAGGCATGGTTTAAATATTCTTCTCTGGTTTCAGCGACATTCTAGAAGGTTTTCCAATGAAACCAGAATTAATCCGGGCGCAAAAAAGAATTCCCTCACCCAGTCCTTGGCCTAGGAAAACATTGGCGTAAAGCTGTGTAGGTTATTAAAAGATAACCGAGAGGGTGAAGATAAGACGTCGGTGGTGGGTCCAAGGTGGTCCTTCATTCCCACATGGAAGCACAATTATATTTACACCAGTGTGGAGTGTTAACCCTTTCGCTGCCAGGCCCTGTGCTCCACTTTTAACCACTTCAGCCCCGGAAGGTTTTACCCCCTTAATGACCATGCCATTTTTTGCGCTACTTTAACGGAAAATTGCGCGGTCGTGCAACGCTGTACCCAAATACAATTGATGTCCTTTTTTTCCCCACAAACAGAGCTTTCTTTTGGTGGTATTTGATCACCCCTGCGGTTTTTAGATTTTGCGCTATAAACAAAAGAGCGACAATTTTGAAAAAAAACAAAAAAAAAAACGCCATATTTAAACGCTATAAAACATTCCTAATAAAAAAATTTTCAATTTTATTTTTTTATTAGTTTAGGTCAATTTGTATTCTGCTACATATTTTTGGTAAAAAAAAAAAAAAATCCCAAAACGCGTATTTTAATTGGTTTGCGCAAAAGTTATAGCGTTTACAAACGACGGGATCGATTTTTGGACTTTTTATTTATTTATTTTTATTAGTAATGGCGGCGATCAGCTATTTTTAGTGGGGCTGCGACATTGCGGCAGACAGATCGGACCCCTAACTGACGTTTTTGACACTTTTTTGGGGACCAGTGACACTAATACAGTAATCAGTGCTAAATAATATGCACTGTTACTGTATAAATGACACTGGCAGGGAAGGGGTTAATACTGGGGGTGATCAAAGGGATTAAATGTATGCCTAAAGTGCTTGCTTACTGTGTGGGGGATGGGTTCTGTGACAGGCACAGAGAGATCGGTGTTATAGCTTAGCTGAAACTGCTGAACTCTCCCTGCCTGTCTGAAAGAAGATCTGCCTGCTTTGTTTACATAAGCAGGCGGGTCTACTCTCAGTTTCTCCGGTGATCGCGGAAGGGCAGCGGCAATCGCCGCCACTCCTCCCTTGGCCAACCTCCCGCTGTGTCTAAAGACAGCAGGAGCACGGCTCCGGTGGGACGCGCGTGCCGCCAACACCATGTGCACGAAATCACGTAGTACTACGTGACTGATCGTCATCGAGTCGCACTGCTGCAGTAATATTATGGCGGGCGGTCGGCAAGTGGTTAAACTCAACTGGCCAGACCATTTCTGCAATTTTTCCTCTGCTTTTTTAATTTTCACATATAGCTTTCAGAGTTTGTAAAAGACCCCACAAACCATATATTTTCTAAAAAGCATGTGACCTTCAGAATAAAAAGAAGGTGCTACAGATTTTTTTAGGCACAGCTAATTTTACAAAATTCCTGCTAAATTCCTACTAAATATAAAAACTTAACCTATGTTGTGGAAATTGTGGAAATTGCATTAATATTTGTGTGGACATTTTCCATGAAGTGTTTTATTTAAATTGCCAATATGCCTCCCAGTGTCAGTTTACCGGTAATCGCTATTTGCAGCAAATATGGCTTTAATTGGCATTGAGGAAAGACCTGTAATTATGGAAACCTTCCATTAAATGGAGACTGCATACCACTCACCTGATCTGAACAGGGGGCGCTCTGAGCGTCTACCGCTGGAGAGAACGCCAATCCTGATCTATGGCAGTGCGATGTGAACTCCAACGTGCAAATGTAAATCGGCCAGCCAGGGCCCTGGTATTCAATGGCGGGGATATGTTTGTGATGTGGAATTATTATCGTTTTGATAAATATCTGCCCTTTTTCCTGTAATAATGGCTGGTAGCTTTCTATTATGCTTGATCCACATGATTGAAATACTGCTGCTATTTTCCCTTGCAGCTATGGTCCCATTTACTGGAATAGTACCATAATCACTATCAAATATGGTTTTGTGAACTATATTATATAGGATTCACTCTAACAGGTTATGACGGGAGTGTATGCGTATGTACTGGTATGGCTGTGTTCATGAGAATCCATACTGGTTCCATTGTACACGGACCAGCTGGAAACTCCTGTACTCTGTTTCAGTTGGTTCATTTACATGCACTCCCATTTCTATTGTACATTTGAATGTATGCAAGTGCTGTTTAGCACAACGGGATTAATTGCGCTTGGCGTATATTACTATCCAAAAGTGCACTTATTAGCGCAACAGGGTTATTTGTGCATTAAGCGTATATTAATTTCCACGACACCTATATGGAGTTAATAAATAACAAATATTTCTAATTTTTACATTGCGCTGTTTTGCAAAATTGTGAAAATCGAACAAACCCAAAATTTCTCACAAAATCTGGAGGTTTTCATTTTTCACTTACAGCTTTCAGAGTTTGCAAAAGACCCCCCCCAAACCATATATTTTCTGAAAGCACATGACCAGTAGAATAAAAAGAAGGTGCTACTGATTTTTAAGGCCCCGCAATGTTTGCGCTAATGTTTATGAAATCACTATTTTCACATAAAAAAAACCCACTAAAATCCTTATATGCACAAATAAACACAATATAACTTGCTAAATTTCTACTAAGGCCTTGTTCAGTGAGTGTGCTAAAGCGTACGCCCATGGAGGGCCGTGTTTACCTGCAAGAAAATGCACAGGTATTCTGTCCATCCCTATGCAGGCAGTCCTATTCATGTTGGGAAGCACCAGTTGCAAAGACAGATCTAATATCCATGGACCCAAACGCAGACAGTGTGAGTTCAGGACATGCACCCACATGGATGTCAAGTTGAGAGCAGTGGCTGTGTCCTTGCAGCTGCTGCGTCTCAATTGACATGAATGGAACTGTCTGCACAGTTCAAGTGAACACCTGTGCATTCCCGTGCAGTTGCTGTGTCCCAATTGACATAGTTACATAGTTAGTGAGGTTGAAAAAAGACATCAGTCCATCCAGTTCAACCTATGATGTGTGTGTGTTTGATGTTAACTGTACATTGTATACCCCTGTATGTTGTACATTGTATACCCCTGTATGTTGTACATTGTATACCCCTGTATGTTGTACATTGTATACCCCTGTATGTTGTACATTGTATACCCCTGTATGTTGTACATTGTATATCCCTGTATGTTGTACATTGTATACCCCTGAATGTTGTACATTGTATACCACTGTATGTTGTGATCTTTAAGGTGCCCATCTAATAGTCTTTTGAAACCATCGATGCTCCCTGCTGATACCACTGCTGTGGAAGAGAATTCCACATCCTTACTGCTCTGACAGTAAAGAACCCTTTACGTATTGTAAGGGATTAGCTCGGTGGCGGGTGTGGATGACCCCTTGGGGGGTGCGTTTTCCCAGAGAGGTAGCCGACAAGTGCTTGCAAACAAACAGTGTGGTTTATTAAATGGTGTTTTCTTCACCAGGCTGTATGCAGCAAAACATCCAAAATAAAATAAAACAGAAAATAAATCCTTGCCTCTGTGGGCGGCTACCTTCTCACAACTGGAACCTGCCTAAGTGTCTGTCTCCAACCTACCGTCGGGCAGACTTCCTTGTCCTACAGCGGACACTCAATAGTCCTTTTATAATAGCTTCACAGGGCAACACAGTCCTTTGTTTCTTTCACATCAACAGTTCGTCTTCTCACCTTTGAGACGTATTCACCCTTGGTTACCGTCCCGGGCACACATCACTCCGGGGGGTCTTCTCCCAGGCCCACACATCCTCTCGGGAGGCACACGCTGACTGTCCTCCTGCTCCCAGCCCACATGGCTTCAGGATGCAGCTTCTGGAGGCAGCAAACAATAGGAATTTCTCTGAACAAATTATAGAGCCTTAACTCCCTCATTCTGAACAGGTGAAGGCCTTTCAACTTCCTGCTGGCTAGCTCTGTAGCCAACACCCTAAATTAATTAATGGACTTTCTAAATCAGGTGGAAATGTATCTCCTTCCTGTGACTACATTCCCAGATTTAGCTGACTTCCTGTCACATACCCCCCCCTCTTGTTTCAACCCTAGGGTTGGGACACATATTTCCAGGCACGCATGTGTCAGGCACTGCTGACTCACTGATAAGCCTCCTATTATCCTCAAGCTTCCGGATGAAACTGTTTTGTCATCTTCATTGACGGATTTCTCATAAATGCCACACAGTTTGTCTCTCATCTCATATACACATTCTTCAACTGCATTTTTGGCATCATTTTGCTCCTTCTCGTTTCTGTCATCTTCATTGACAGCTTTCTCATAAATGTCAGACAGCTTGTCCCTCATAACCGTCTGTCCAATCCACCACGGAGGACCGTGATCCATAGGCAACTCAATTGGGCTAATCTTAATGTCTTCAACATTCTTAAGACGCCTCTCTCTGCAATCCATAAATGTTTTCCACAAAACTTTGAGAACCTTTGCTTCACTAAGCTTTGTTCCAAGTAGGGACTCTTGACATCCCTCTGTGACTTGAGTTGCCTCTCCATACATCTGTACACAATCATTGACTTTTTGTTGTAAAAGGGAATGATCTTCCTTCTTGAGCTTTGCTTGCTCTAAGATGCTGTGCAGAGGATTTTCCAATTGAGACAACAGGCTGTCACACATTTCTTCAAAGTGACCCCTGTTCCTTTTCCCAGAGATATCAATATCATTCACCAAACATTTCATATTCATAGGCAGATCTGAAGCATTTGCACTCATCAACTTCTTAAACTTTTCGCCCTCCTGAGCGAGTCGCAGTAAAGGCCTACTATTTGATTTGATATTCAGTTTATATTTCTTGCCAAACTCTTCACAGAAGAAGCCAACCAGAACATCATCAACTTTCCTTCCACCAACATAGGGGTCAAAGGCAACAACACAGTTGAACCCAGCGATCTGGGTGGTATCCATTATAGACCTCCTCTCTGCATCAGTGAAGAAGCATGGAACTGCAACACATTCTTTTACAGGTTTCTTCAATGCACTTTCTGCTGAACTATTTGACCGCTCAAGGTCACCTAGTTCTTTTTCTCTATCTGAATTCCACATGGAATGCATCTCAAGATCACGATCAAACTTCTGCCACCCGTCTTTCACCAGTTCCATTTTGGAAACACTCCCTGAAAGGCACTTATTCATTTGCTTCACGTTTTCACCAACAGCCTTAGTTTTCTCCACTAGGTTTTCAGCCTGAACTGAGAAATCACCACATTTCTTACTCAGCTCCTTTGTTTGCTGAAGTTCTAATGATACATTTTCCAATGCTTGAAGTTTTTGAAGGAACGGTTTATTCCAAAGGGGTGATTCAAGCCACATGTCGTCACATTTCTGAGGCTCACTCAGGACAGACCCCAAAACACTGATCCTTTTAAAAACTGCATCAGGCACACTATCCCCTCTTTGGGACAGATCCTCTGTTGCCTGGAATTCCTCTTCCAGTTCCTGCAACGGAATCTTCATCTCTTCTACTTGCTGTTCTAAGGCTCGCTTAGACTTTTCTAGCTCCTGAACGCTTTTCACAACATCATCCTTGGAGCTGACCAATTCTTCCATTTCTGTACGCAGCTGTTTAACACTTTCTAGTTCAGCCTTACACTCTAGAGCTTCCTCCAAAGAGCGAGCCAAGAACAGGGCTTTGCTCTCGTTATCACGCACCTCCGTTTCTGCACGTGCGCGTTCTTCTGCATATTTTGCAGACACAGTCTTCTCTTCACCAAGCATCTGATCAAACTTCTTTTTCACATCTTCAACACACTGTAATGAACCAACGCTTTCTTCCATGCGTTTTTTCATATCCGCTATCTGAGCTTGCAATGTTGCGACTTGCTCTGATAGGTTTTTCTTTGCTTCCGCCTCCTCTTTTAATTGTTCCAGGAAGCCATTTTTCTCATCTTCCATTTGTTTGAGCTTTGTGCTAAAACTCAGCCTTTGACACCTCTCTTCCTGTAAGAGTTCCTGCGTGTCTTGCAGCTGCGATTCCAAGATAGAAAAATCTTCCGCAATTTCTCTAGATTTGCTGTCTGCTTGAGAAAGCTGATTTGTAACATTGTCCAACTCAACCTGCAGTCGGTTTGCCTTCTCTGACAGCTTAGCACACAATCGGTCACCTTCTGACACCTTGACTTGCGATTCCAGAAGCTGTGCCTCTACTTTTTCCCTCTTATGTTCACAATCTCCTTTTCCCTGCATAAGAGCTTTCACCTCATTGGCTAGCATCTGGGAATAAGAATGTAATTCTGCCACACAGGCTTCTTTCTCCTTTAACTGCTGCTGGACACGTTGGGCTTCCCCTTTCCAACTTTCACAGTCCGCACGCCATTCATCTACCACATTGCTTAAAGTAGTGAGCTCATACACAGTACTCAGTAATTTAGCTTCTCTTTCACTTTTCTCTTTGTCGCTGAGAGACAATGTCGCTTCCAGAGCAACATTCTGTTCCTGCGACTCCTGCAGGTCTATTTTTGTAGCTCCCAAAGACTGAAGACTTTTTTCCAGCTGATTACGCAACTCCAACATATCAGCCATACTTTGCTTCTGCAAAGTCTGAATTTCACTTTCCTTTTCCATGAGGATGGTATCTTTCTCCATTATAGTCTCTCTGCGTTTTTGCAACTCGACCAAAAGAAGAGCAGTGGATTCTTCCCACTGTAACACATGAGACTTGAGTAGTTCATTCATTTCCTGCAAGTTTCTATGCTCCATTTTAAGCAATTCCAAGGCTTGTTCCTTTTCTTCCATTTTCCGTTGCAAGGCATCCAACTCAGCCCTGCACACATACTCGGTTTCCTCCAAACCGATGGCCTCCATTGGCTGCTGGCGTCTCTGTTTCCAGCCTGCCATGCTCTCTTGATGAGCCTTTTGTTGAGCTGCAAAGCTCTGCTGAAAATCCGCATTTGCCTGCTGTTGAGCTGCATTTGCTTGCTGTTGAGCTGCATTTGATATAATCAGATGTTTCAATATCTCCTCCATTTTGAGTTTACTTTTCATCTGAGCACACTGCGTCTCCATAGCGGTTTCATCAGTGTTGCTAGGGACAACAACCTTCCTCTTTAGTAGACTCTCTTTAGGCATGGATGGGGCTGGTTCAGACGGCAACATCCCCTCCATCCATAGAATCCGGTCTCTCATTTCATCTATCTTTGCATTCTTCAGGCGTTTTGAACGCCCCATCTTCAATAACTCCACAAACAAATTTTTCACAGTCCAGCAAAAATTTTTCAGACCACTGTCTCTTTAACACATGTAGTTTTTCTCTCTATCTTGCAAGATCTCTTTTCCTGCACACACAGTTTGTGCAGTCACTTGCACCAGACACAACAAGGTTCATCAAATAATTTTGAGACCGCTGTCTCTTTAAAACACTTTTTTTTTTTTTTTCTGTCAGGATCTTCTCTCCTGCACACATAGATTGTGCAATCTCATGCACCAGATAAAGTTCATCAAACATTTGCACTTCCTTGCAGGGATCTCTGCTTATGCCCACTGCATACCTCCACCATATGTAAGGGATTAGCTCGGTGGCGGGTGTGGATGACCCCTTGGGGGGTGCGTTTTCCCAGAGAGGTAGCCGACAAGTGCTTGCAAACAAACAGTGTGGTTTATTAAATGGTGTTTTCTTCACCAGGCTGTATGCAGCAAAACATCCAAAATAAAATAAAACAGAAAATAAATCCTTGCCTCTGTGGGCGGCTACCTTCTCACAACTGGAACCTGCCTAAGTGTCTGTCTCCAACCTACCGTCGGGCAGACTTCCTTGTCCTACAGCGGACACTCAATAGTCCTTTTATAATAGCTTCACAGGGCAACACAGTCCTTTGTTTCTTTCACATCAACAGTTCGTCTTCTCACCTTTGAGACGTATTCACCCTTGGTTACCGTCCCGGGCACACATCACTCCGGGGGGTCTTCTCCCAGGCCCACACATCCTGTCGGGAGGCACACGCTGACTGTCCTCCTGCTCCCAGCCCACATGGCTTCAGGATGCAGCTTCTGGAGGCAGCAAACAATAGGAATTTCTCTGAACAAATTATAGAGCCTTAACTCCCTCATTCTGAACAGGTGAAGGCCTTTCAACTTCCTGCTGGCTAGCTCTGTAGCCAACACCCTAAATTAATTAATGGACTTTCTAAATCAGGTGGAAATGTATCTCCTTCCTGTGACTACATTCCCAGATTTAGCTGACTTCCTGTCACAGTATTTTAAGGTTAAACCATTTTTCCTCTAGTTTTAGTGAGTGGCCACGTGTCTTATTGTATTCCCTTTCTCTGAATGCTAGGGTCATCACCAGTACAGTATTTGTACATTGATATCATATCCCCCCCTCAAACATCTCTTCTCCAGAGAGAATAAGTTCAGTGCTTGTAGTTTTTCCTCATAGCCGATGCCCTCCATTCCCCTAATTATTTTTGTTGCCCTTCTCTGGACTCTTTCCAATTCCAGCACATCCTTCCTGAGGACCGGTGCCCAGAACTGGACAGCATACTCCAGATGTGGCCGAACCAGAGTCTTGTAGAGTTCGAGAATAATCTCCAATGAGCAAGGAGGGGGCAGAGCAGAGAGCCGGTAACTGACAGTCAGCAGCTCTTTGCTCGGGGAGCGATCAGAACCGAGCGATCGGCGGTGTTCGATCGCTCGGTTCTCAGTACAAAGATGCCAGGGTACAGATGCAGCATCCACCTAGGTAAGTATAAATGGGCAATAACACTTAACCCCATACTTCTCTTTTAACCACTTAAGCCCCGGAAGATTTTACCCCCTTCCTGACCAGGGCCTATTTTGTGATTCGGCACTGCGTGATTTTAACGGACAAATTGCGCGGTCGTGCGACGCTGTACCTAAACGAATTTGACGTCCTTTTTTTCCCACAAACAGATCTTTCTTTTGGTGGTATTTGATCACCTGTGCGATTTTTTGATCATGCGCTATAAACAAAAAAAGAGCGTCAATTTTGCAAAAATAACAATATTTTTCTAATTTTTTTATATGAAATTCCCCCCAAAAAAATGTAAAAATCGAAATTTTTTAACATTTTCGGCCAATTTGTTTTATGCTACATATGTTTGGTAAAAAAACCCGCAAAAAGCGTATTTTGAGTGGTTTGCGCAAAAGTTATTGCGTTTACTAACAAAGGGAAAGATTTTTGTCATTTTTGTTGTTTTTTTTTAATGCGTAATGGCGTCGATCTGCGTTTTTTTTTTGCAGGACTGCGACATTGCGGTGGACAGATCGGACCCTTGACTGACATTTTTGACACTTTTGGGGTTACCAGTGACATTTCTACAGTAATCAGTGCTATACATATGCACTAAGAATGGAGGTGATGGCGCTGCTTATATTATAAGGTGTAATTAGGTGGATATTCCTATGTAAACATATATCATCGGATGAATTGTATATAAAAAAGGCTATGGAGAATAGCCACCAGGTGGCGAAGTGTAATGTGCAAAGATGTGCTGAGATAAATAAATATGTGTATATATACAATATGCAATAGTGATAAAAATAAATAGTCAACAGAGTGAATCTATAAACAACATTAAATAAATCAATCAATAAATAATATAAAATGACTCAAAAATCACGATGATAAAAATTAGTAAAATAGTGCGGGAAAAGCTTGACCAAACAGGATAAATGTGCAAATATACAGGAGAGTATTATTCAAAGTGTACAAATAGGTGATAGTACTAAAAATATAAAAATTATTATAAAAATTAAAGTTCGTGATCAAAAAATTGTGCAAAAGCAATAAAGTGCGGGAAACTTCTTTCCAAAGTGTGACAATACGTAATAATCAGTCAATTCATATACTAGAATACATCCATAAATAGGTGAGTGTACCCAGTGAGATAGGTGGGCAGTGACTTACGGTGACCCCCAAGGTGGGTGACTGGTGAGCTGCAAAGTGGCTACTGATGAAAAACCTACTCACCAGATATACCCACCCCACACAGGGGTATAGAGTGGGTATTGTAGATATGCCTCGCTGGTCCTTACTCTGTGTAGTGGTTCCCTTCCTGGGGGAGAATGGTGTGGGGTCCGCGGGGTATCGCAGATATCCTAGCGTGGGGTCCAGTACTAGGGTCTTGTTCCAATATGTCCGATGCTCCGTGGAGGGATCTAGTATGGCCACTCACAAGTATATGGATGGGAGGGTCATAGGAAGTGGAAAGACTCGATAGTGTGATATTGTAGGGGATATTTTATTCAGCAGTATACAATAAATGAATACTCACATTCAATCATATGGAAAACAGCGTGGTATTGGCGTCCCGGAACGCAATGCGTTCCAACTGGAAACCGGAACCGGAAATGACGTGACGGCGCTGTACGCGTTTCGTCATGTGACGTCTTCTGCAGCGTCGCATCATTTCCAAGCCGGCCCTTTTATATACGGTGGTTACCAAGGCTACGGGACTCGTTATGAAGCATAACGAGTGCTGCATGTAAGCCCTGCCGCGGCTCATGCTTTCCTATGTAAGACAAAACCTATGCCTTACAGTCAGAAAACCGAATTGATTCATATTGATGGAAATATTAATAGAATAAATAAAATGATTAAAGACTGTATATATATATATCCCGTGCCAAAATTAAATCATGAACCACCATATATACATACAGGGAGTGAGTGCAATATATTAAAAACATAGTATACATTATTTATTAAACATACGTTAAAATTAAGAAAATATAAAAATAAAAATAAAAAAATTAAAAATAAATAATATAAAAGTAATAAGTGTTAAAAATATAATAGGAGGTAATCTTATGTAGTGCGCCATCTTGTGGCTAAAAATATGTATGGTAATAACAGATGGTGAATGTATATTATTACGAACCGAGGATGAGGATAATGATGTATATATATATAAATAACGAGTGAGTATGAATAAAAGAATGTACATATAGGAATGTGTATAAAGAAAGAAAATTTAGTGGATATTATGTGTACTTAATTAATTGATAAATAGTAACTGTTAAATATCATGTAAGTATAAAAAACGTGAAATAAATGAATGAGAACAAAAATACATTGTGTATACTCAAAAAATGTGTATGTATAAAAATGTATACATATAAAAGAGGCGACATCTAGTGGAGATTGTGTAGATTGCACAAACCATATGTATATAGATATTAACGATATGTGACCTATAGGCTCAGATACCGTTAGATCATGTTGGGTATTATGCAATATATGAATAGAAATGGTAAATTGGAGTTAGTATTATAAAAATTGGTATATATAGGATGGGATGAATAAAAGACAGATGTTGTGGCATATATAAAAAATAAAAATATAAATATAAAACATATATAGAGAAAGGAGGGAGGATTTAAAATTTAAAAATTGGAGATGAAGCAGTTAAGGTCTATGTCCAGATTTAACCCCTTAGGCTGGAGAGTATTGAGTCGATAAATCCAACTCGTTTCATTTTTAGAGATTTTAATTTTCTTGTTATCGCCTCTCCAGTGTTCAACAATAGAGTCTATACCCACAAAGGTGAGTCCCCTTGGGTCCTTATTATGTACCTCTGCGAAATGTCTCGGGAGACTATGCTTTGGAGACCCCTTTCTTATATTCTTAATATGCTCCCTGATTCGTACGAACAGAGGTCTGGTGGTCCTGCCGACATACTGAAGTCGACAGGGGCACTCTATTAGGTAGGTTACATGGGTGGTCTGACACGTAATTAATTTATTAATCTTGAACTCTTCTCCACTCCATCTGGATTTAAAATGCAATGTCTTCCTAGGTTGTTTATTCGTAGTTTTACACGGTAAGCACCTATTACACCGAATAAACCCTTTTAAGTCAGGGAACATTTTCACTGGTTTGGGGGGATCAATTGCATTATGGACAAGTTGATTTCGTAAATTAGGGGCTTTCCGATATATAAATTTCGGTTGTTTGGGTAACAATCTCGACAAAGTTTTATCGGACTTTAATATAGGCCAGTATTTTTTCACGATCTTTTCAGTCTGTCTGAAATTATGATGGAATCCTGTAATGAATGCTAATTCTTTGGGTTTTGCTGGCTTATTACTCTTATATAAATATTCATCTCTGTCCGTATTTAGTATTTTGTTTCTGGACATAATCAATTTCTGTCTGTCATACCCTTTTTCCTCAAATCTCTTTATTAAAATATCTGTCTGTGATAAATAGTCCTCAGGGTTGTCACAATTTCTTCGGATCCTCACGAATTGACTTCTTGGAATTCCTTCTTTCCATATGGGATGGTGGCAACTACTAGTAGGTATATATCCATTCCTATCTGTAGGTTTAAAATGAGTTTTGGTTTTAAGTATGTTATTTTCTTTAAAAATATTAAGATCCAAATAATTTATCTGATTAAAACTCCAATCTCCTGTAAACTTGATACCATATGTGTTCTCATTCAGTTTTGAAAAGAAATTGTTTAAAGATTCCTTTGTTCCCTCCCATAAAATGATGATGTCGTCGATATAACGTCGGTAGAATTTTATGCACTGTTACTGTAATATTACACTGGCAGTGAAGGGGTTAACTTTTTTTTTGAGAGGGAGGGGCTGTGTGTGTCCCTAGGGGCGTGATTCTAACTGTGATTGGCTGTGGCTTGAGGTGTAGGAACAGTGATCAATGGTCCTACATAGTAGAACTGTATGATCACTATTCCTACACAGGGAGAATGACAGGCGGCTTTGTTTACATCAGCCGCCTGCCTTTCTCCCTCTCCACCGACGATCGCTAAGGGGACCGGCGGACATCGGGTCCGCCGGTCACGCGCGAGGGGGGGTCCGTGACCGCGCCTCCGGGGGCGCGCGCACGCTCCCTAGACCCTCACAGGCTAGCGACATAGTACTACGTCACTTTGCCTGTGAGGGGCTGACCGCCGCAGTCGTGTGGCGGTCGGCAAGCGGTTAATGATTTCCTTGCACTGTGTAGCATCTGAACAGTCACAAATCTATATAAAGATAAATATCTGTAAAGGATAAAAAAAAGAAAATTCTGCATTGTTTGACAAGATATTGTATTGTGCAGTGAATTGTAATCTATAGCAAACCATTTAATTCCACTTTACAGGAATCAGTAAAGGATAGCGGTGAACTCTGGTTGCCTTTTTTACACTTTGAACAGCCGTTGCATTGCATGGCTCATTACTACTTTCTGTGGATTTAAATAAGGCATTTCCCTTGCATTTGATTGGATGTTCAACAAAAATGCAGAGTTACTGTAGAGAGTAAAGAAATACTACTTTAAGGATCTGGTCCTTTTACATCTAAATTAACCCCTTCATGCCTATGGAACACAAATATGCAGCTTTGGCTTAAGAGGGTTGTGCCGGGGTGATTCTTGCAGTTAAAGGCATCACCCCCCGGTACCGTTGTTTAGAGCAGACAGT
The DNA here is from genome assembly GCF_965119305.1 of Pelophylax lessonae. Taxonomy (NCBI): domain Eukaryota; kingdom Metazoa; phylum Chordata; class Amphibia; order Anura; family Ranidae; genus Pelophylax; species Pelophylax lessonae. The sequence continues at coordinate 10,292,933 of NC_138771.1, read as the reverse complement.
CAGCTTTCTTGTGATGACAACCAATGTGGCTGAGCAGCCGCTCAGTTGTCATTACAAGGAGTGGGAGGGGATGACCTCCAACCCTCCCGCAGCAATAAAAATGGCAAGTTTGCTGATTTGAATGCTGTCATTTATTTTTTTTTTTTTAAATCTGGCACCTTTAAGGCTCCAGTACCCAGAAGTGATGTCATGACATCGCATTCGGGTTTTTACACCCGAGACCCCATTAAAGCCGAATCCGGCTTTGCTCGGGTCTTTGGCCAGCCGGTGGACGTGTCGGCTGGTCACACATGTCTCCCGTCCCACCGCGAGACCCGAGTGACCAGCTGGCACGTCCGCCGGCTGGCCAAAGACCCAAACAAAGCCGGATTCAGCTTTAATGGGGTCTCGGATGTAAAAACCGGAGGCAGATAAAGAAGGAGTCCCTTATAGTGCAGTTACACATCTCTCCCAGTTAGGAGTAGTATATCCAATGGTTTAGAGAGGTTGGATTCATCCTTCTTTTTATGGATAGTGTAGGACCCACTGACAATGGGGTACTTTGACGTAGTGGTGGGCTTGAGCACGATATGGCTTTATGGTGGGACCAAATCCCCATTTTTATTTATTAATTGCCTTTATATTTGTCATTTCTTTTGCATGTGTGCGCTATTCTCTGTATATCTGCATGTTGCTTGGTTCATAGCTGCACCAGCTTTAGAAATGCATGTTCAGGGTGTGCCCACCCAGCTCTTTGTTTATTTGTAATGTCTTAACATCACTTCCGGGTACTGGAGCCTTAAAGGCGCCAGATTTAAAAAAAAAAAAAATTACAGCATTCAAAACAGCAAACTTGACGTTTTTTTAAGTGCAGAAGAGGGATTTGGGGTCTTTTAGCTTCCTCCATAAAGAGTACCAGGCTGTCAATGCCTATTATGGTCACAAGGGATGTTTACATTTCTTGTGACAGCAAAAAAGTGATCCAAAATTTTTTTTTTCCAAAAGGACAATGTAAAAATAAAATAAAATTAAGAAAAAAAAAAAAGGAAGGCACCCCATTCCTCACAGAAGTAAATGCATTGGAAAGTCACGCCAGAACATATGTAAACGGAGTTCAAACCACACGTGAGATATCGCCGCGATCATCAGAGTGAGAGCAATAATTCTAGCAAAAGACCTCCACTGTAACTCTAAACTGGTAACCGTTAAAAAAGGTTTAAGCCAAGTGTGGGATATTTGGATTCAATTCACTTACACTAATGGCATCTAGTTAATACTCATATGGCCTAGCATCACATGTATTATAAGCAGTGGCGGCCGGTGCGTTGGGGGCGCAGGGGCGCCGCCCCCCATCCATGCATCTGGCCCCCTCTATATGCGGGGCGCCGGAAGCATGGAGTTCAATGGGGTTTTTTTTTTTTCTTCTAAAGCACGTGATTAGAGCCAGAGGCTCTAATAGGCTTCAGAAAAGGGTGGACACTGGGCGCAGAGCAGTGCGCCCTGATCCCACCCATTGTGTGACAATAGCGAATGAATATTCGCTATTGTCACATGGATCCTCCTCCTGGCCAATCAAGAAGCAGGTCCGAGACACGTTTCCTGATTGGCCGAAAGTCTAACCTTTGCCATTGGCCAAGGAGGAGGAGGAGGAGAGACGCAGAGGACTGAGGAGAGGCCGCCGCTGCATCAGGTAAGTGCACTGGTCTCTCTGCACGCTGGTCACTCTACATTGAGGGGGGCATGCTGTGGTCACTCTACATTGAAGGGGGCACGCTGTGATCACTCTACATTGAATGGGGGCACGCTGTGGTCACTCTGCATTGAAGGGGGCATGCTGTGGTCACTCTACATTGAAGGGGGCACGCTGTAGTCACCTTTACATTGAATGGGGCACGCTGTGGTCACTCTACATTGAAGGGGGCAAGCTGTGGTCACTCTACATTGAATGGGGGCACGCTGTGGTCACTCTACATTAAATGGGGGCACGCTGTGGTCACTCTGCATTGAAGGGGGCATGCTGTGGTCACTCTACATTGAAGGGGGCACGCTATGGTCACTCTACATTGAAGGGGGCAAGCTGTGGTCACTCAACATTAAAGGGGGCACGCTGTGGTCACTCTGCATTGAAGGGGGCATGCTGTGGTCACTCTACATTGAAGGGGGTACGCTGTGGTCACTCTACATTGAAGGGGGCACGCTGTGGTTACTCTACATTGATGGGGGCACGCTTTGGTCACTCTACATTAAAGGGGGCACGCTGGGGTTACTCTGCATTGAAGGGGGCATGCTGTGGTCACTCTACATTGATGGGGGCACGCTGTGGTCACTCTGCATTGAAGGGGGCACGCTGTGGTCACTCTGCATTGAAGGGGGCACGCTGTGGTCACTCTGCATTGAAGGGGGCACGCTGTGGTCACTCTACATTGAAGGGGGCATGATGTGGTCAATCTACATTGAAGGGGGCATGCTGTGGCCACTCTACCTTGAAGGGGGCACGCTGTGGTCACTCTGCATTGAAGGGGGCACGCTGTAGTCACTCTACATTGAAGGGGGCACACTGTGGTCACTCTGCATTGAAGGGGGCACGCTGTGGTCACTCTACATTGAAGGGGGCACGCTGTGGTCACTCTGCATTAAAGGGGGCACGCTGTGGTCACTCTGCATTGAAGGGGGCACGCTGTGGTCACTCTACATTGAAGGGGGCATGATGTGGTCAATCTACATTGAAGGGGGCATGCTGTGGCCACTCTACCTTGAAGGGGGCACGCTGTGGTCACTCTGCATTAAAGGGGGCACGCTGTGGTCACTTTGCATTAAAGGGGGCATGCTGTGGTCACTCTGCATTGAAGGCCCCTTTCACACTTTTGTGATCTCAACGTCATGCAATTTTTTGCCGCATTTTGTGCCGCGAAGCAATGCCTATTACATTTTTCTGTTTGCACCCCCCAAAAATTTTGAGCACCAGCCGCCACTGATTATAAGGTACCCCTATTTCCTGCTTTCCCTTGATGAGGTAGGGTCCCCTACGAGTATATTATCCAGGCTCTAATTATTTTTTCTGAGTAGGGGCTGGGGGAGTGGGAGACCACATATGGTATTGATGGTTAGACTTATTCTTGTATGTTGGCTTTTTAGGTATCCTGCGTTTCCTCTCCCTCCTTCCCATCTGCATGGAGTCGGCAAAAAATTTTATCTACCCAGCTAGAGAAGAACCATTCCTGGGATGCATTTTCCTGGAGCAGTACAGCATGGAAATAAACTAAGAATTTTACAATGTAAACTGTATTACTATTTGGTGGGAATTCCATTCTAACCCATAATGCACGGCATAGCCTTTGCCCCTGGTCAGATGAGTTTCTAAGGTCAATGATCTGAAGCAATGGATGAGCCCCCCCCATATTTTCAGTGTGTGTTGGAGCTGGTTAGTGTAGCCCCCCTTGTCCTAAACAGGGGCTTCTATGTCAATTTCATTTTTGGCTGGGCTGTAGTTAGGTCTTCCCCTAAACTTAACCCCTTCCTGCTGACTGCCTCCTGGCCCCTTAACCACTTGCCGACCGCCGCACGACTATTTACGGCGGCGGTCAGCCCCTCCTGGGCAAAGTCACGTATATATACACGTCACTCGCCCGCGAGCCAATAGGGGGCGAGTGCGCGCCGCTGGAGGCGCGCTCCCTCCCCCGCTCATTCACTGTGTTCCCCGTGCGAGTGACCGGCGGCTCGGATGTCCGCCGGCCACCCGCAATCGTCCGCTGCAGAGGGAGAAAGGCAGGCGACTGATGTAAACAAAGCCGTCTGTCATTCTCCCTGGTGTAACTGCAGAGATCATACGGTCCTGCTATGTAGGATCGTATGTCTCTGTGGTTACATGAAAAGCCACACCCCTTTACAGTTAGAAGCACGCCCCTAGGGACCCATTAAACCCCTCCCTCTCCAACAAAGTTAACCCCTTCCCTGCCAGTGTCATTTTTACAGTAACAGTGCATATGTATAGCACTGATTACTGTAGTAATGTCACTGGTACCCCCAAAAGTGTCAAAAATATCAGTTAAGGGTCCGATCTGTCCGCCGCAAAGTTGCAGTCCCGCAAAAAAATCGCAGATCGCCGCCATTACTCGTTAAAAAAAAAAAAACAATAAAAATGACAAACATCTTTCCCTTAGTTAGTAAACGCGATAACTTTTGCGCAAACCAATCAAAATACGCTTATTGCGATTTTTTTTTTACCAAAAATATGTAGCAGAAAACAAATTGGCCTAAAATGTTAAATTTAGTTTTTTATTTTTTTTGGGGGGAATTTCATATAAAAAATGTGAAAATATTGTTATTTTTTCAAAATTGTTGCTCTTTTTTTGTCTATAGCGCAAAAAGTAAAAATCGCACAGGTGATCAAATACCACCAAAAGAAAGCTCTGTTTGTGGGAAAAAAAGGACGTCAATTTAATTTGGGTACAGCATCGCATGACCGCGCAATTGTCCATTAAAGTCACGCAGTGTCGAATCGCAAAGTAGGCCCTGGTCTTTGAGCAGCCAAATCCTCCGGGGCTTAAGTGGTTAAGGGTTCCAAGAGCCAGAGGCAGGGGCGGGCATTCAAGTCATTCGACTACTGTGATTGGCTGTAACAGCGGTCAGATAATCGGATTATTTCTGCAAATTGCACAACCAGGCCTTTGCGTGTAAGAATAAGTGAACACTATAATGATGTAGCATATAGTAATGTTAAAAAGATGTATAATGCATCTAAGCGCTTTAAATTGGAACATGATGGTAATATGAATTCTTTTTCTTTTTCTGCAGTATAAAAAAAAAATCCAACAGTCAGTCCATGGAGGTGACATGCACATAAAACTCCTTGAACAGGAAGTGAGATGGTTCTTATCCTTGGGGACACGCATCTCTCCATGCATGGACCACATATGGGATATTAATCTATTCCTAAAATTACTCATCTGGTTCCCTCTTTTTCCTGAGAATCCTCTAGGATGTTTTTCTATGTTTGTTCCCTCCTTTCTCTTAACCACTTCTGGACCCCTTAATGACCAGACCATTTTTTGCGATTCGGCATTGCATTACTTTAACGGAAAATTGCGCGGTCGTGCGACACTGTACCCAAATAAAATTGATATTGTTTTTTTCCCCCCACAAATAGAGATTTCTTTTGGTGGTATTTGATCACCTCTGCGATTTTTATTTTTTGCGCTATAAACAAAAAAAAGAGCGACAATTCTGAAAAAAAAAACAAAAAACAATATTTTCACTTTCTGCTATATAACATACCCCCTCAAAAAAATTTAAAAATCACATTTTTTCATCCTTTAGGCCAATTTGTATTCTGCTACATATTTTTGGTAAAAAAAAATCGCAATAAGCGTATTTTGATTTGTTTGTGCAAAAGTTATCGCGTCTACAAACTACGGGAAAGATTTATGTCATTTTTATTTATTTATTTATTTATTTTTTACTAGTAATGGCGGCGATCTGCGATTTTTAGCGGGACTGCGACATTGCGGCAGACAGATCGGACCCCTAACTGACATTTTTGACACTTTTGGGGGGACCAGTGACATTACTACAGTAATCAGTGCTATAAATATGCACTGTCACTGTACAGAGAATGGGTTAACATAGGGGTGAACAAAGGGTTAAATGTGAGCCTAGGGGGTGTTTATTAACTGTGGGGGGAGGGGCTTGTGAAATGATCATAGAGACCTGTGTTTCTATATAGAAGGATCACAGGAGCTCTATGGTCATTTCAGAGAGAAGAACGGTCAGCTGTGTTTTCAACAGCTGACCGTTCTCTGTCATCGGGAGCGATCGCGGGTGCACAGCGGCAATCGCGGCCACCGGCCCTGTGGATCAGCATCCTCATTGTCTAGTGGGGGCGGGAGCGAACCACAGGCGGCGCGCGCTCTCCCCCTAGCACCAAATGCGCGACCAACGTAGGGCTATGTCAGTTTGCGCAGGAGGGCCAGCCTGCCGCAGTAAATGTGTGGTGGGCGGTCCGGAAGCTCTTAACTTTATATTCTGACCATGGCAGGATTATGTTTTTTTATGATGTCTTATTTTTTTTTACATTTATTCATTTCCCTTTCATTTCTCTGTGGGTTTTTCAGCTATATGGGCTGTTGCTATGATGACTTTTATGTAATTATACTTTGTTGCAGTTAGTTTATAGCCACTATTATCTAGGTTTATACTTATGTTGCATTATGTTCTTCTTTCTTCTTTTTCATCTGATCTGGTATGTTCCTGGAGTTTTTGTGCATATACTTACATGTAATATTTTTCTCTATATGACATTCCTGTTTCACCATATGTCATATAAAGTAATATTTTTATTGCAACAATTTTATGTCATGTGTATTTGTAGATCCATGTTCTGCTCAGTTGAGCAAACCAACACCAAATTGGTTAATTGTACCAATTAGACAAGCTAATTTTCTTTTGGGTGGAGTCTTTGTTTAGGTATAAATATTTTGTCATTTTGTGTTATTTTAGCTACGACTAAGGCTGTTTGCCAAAATGCGTCAGCGCTATCTTTGTATTGTCACTCCGATGTACCCAAATAAAGTACTCGTCAAAGGATTACAGTGTTGCCGGCTCCTTATATGTTTGTATGCAGGTATTTGAAAAGCTCCCGATTGCTAGTATGCATCTGGAACTTTCCGGTACACACCATCTACCATGCAGGGAGCATGCTTTCAGCCAAGTAAGTGGTTTACACAGGGCCGCATAAATGTGGCTGCTCGGCGTGAAGGCCGCATGTAACGGAACTGCGACCTCACAATGTGCTTGTAGGCTTCCATCAGAATACCGCTTCTTTCAGTCTTGAACAAAGATATCAGATATTCTAGCCCCCCCCCCCCCCATACATAACTAGCCAAGAAGAATAGCTTGTATAAGATCTAGAACATTTATTGAGAAAACTCACACCTAATATATACTACACCAGGTCAGGTGCCTGATTACATTATCATATGCAGATGAAATTGTGTACAGAAATATAATTAACCTGAGCTAAAAACCTAGTCATCTGGACAGAGACAATAGGTGAATGGGAATCCACATCTAGACAATGTTATAATTAACATGTTAATCAACTCAGCACTGCAACAAGGCAAAAACAAAATACATTACACATTATCCTAAGTAAAAACACAGAACACCTTATTAAACAGACAATAGAAGGAGACCCCAGTAGCAGACTGTCCGGCTCCTTCATTGAAGTACATGGAATCCACATCTAAGCAATGCTTTGATTATTTAGGAGTCACAGACTTCATGGCAACAGGCTATAGGTCTCACAGTGTAAAGTGGGATTAAATCTTCATATATTTCTTGAGGTATATGGTTGATAAATATTATTGTCCCATTTTAAGTAATCCAAACCATATTCTCAGTGTTCATTAAAGAGGTTGTAAACTCGTTTGAGTTTTTTTTTTTTTTTTTTACACCCTGCAAAAGAAAGACATAATGAGCTAGTATGCATCGTATACTAGCTCATTATGCAATACTTACCTCAGAACGAGCCCCGCCGTGCCGCTCACTCACCTCTATGACGGGCGACATGTCTAGTCGCCCGTCTTCCGGGATCGCGGCATCCGGCCATCTGATTGGCCGGAGCCGCGGTGACGTCACTCCCGCGCACGCGCGCTAGAGCCGACAGTCACGGCACGGGGCTCTGAAGGAACGGCACGATCGGCCGTTCCTTCAGAGCGCATGCGCCAGTGACGTCACTGGCGACATGTAAGGTAAATATCTCCTAAACGGTACATGTTTAGGAGATATTTACAGTACCTATAGGTAAGCCTTATCATAGGCTTACCTATGGGTACAAGTTGTAGAGGAGGGTTTACTTCCTCTTTAAGAAGTTGTCCATCATTTTCTTGGTCACCCTGTGCCCCTAATAGACACAGGATGACTTACACATAAGAGGGGCCAACCTCTCTAAGGTAAGCTGGGTTCCTAAAAGTCATAAATATTCATATTTCTTCAGCCAATTCAGTAGGTTAGCCACTGGTGCATGCTGGGGGAGGATATAAATATTTGAGACAGGTCATGTGCTCCCTCTCTCCCCCTGGGCTGAGGCCTAGGGAGGTGCAGCTGGATGGAGCCCCTGATTTTGAGCCTAACATGTGCTGAAGTGGTCTTCAAGCTGTTTTGCCTGATCTGGAGAAAGCTGTGCCAAGGAGAAGACCCAGGGGAGGCCCCTTGCTGGAGAGAGCCAGGAAGAATGCTGGTCTCTAAGAAAGGTCTAGTATCTCACTTGAAGGTCATACTAGAATTTGGGAACATGTTTAGTGTTTCTGGGTGGGCTTCAAGGTTCTGAATCTGTGAAGCTGGACATTGATTTAGATCCGTAGAGTCTGTAAGTGATCTGCTACGGTATCTGGGACCCCTAACCTTCACCTCCTTAACCATTCTGCAATAAAACTTTAGAAATACAAAAGTGGCTCGCACTCAATATCCTTTCTTGGTCCCCTATTTTAGCCAAAGACTCAGCCCTGGGGTGAAAAGCTAGTCTGCCCCTGGCCTCTGGAGGTGCTATCCTGCCTTTGGGGTGTCAGAGGGGTGCTACATTAAGGAAAGCTGACAAAGGGTTTGTGTATTTGTCACCCTCCAAGCCTAGTGAAAAGGCCACCTTCCCTCTGTATGGCATGTTTTATGTTATATTTTGGTATTGGAACATGTCCCCCCATGGCAATGCCTGGCTTCCCATGCGTAGCCCTGCCCCCTTGAGGGTGGCTAGATTTCTCACCTTTCCGGGTCCTCTGGGTTACCGACAGCAACTGCATGCAGAATCTTAACACTTTACTTTCTGGCTCAATCAATGAACAGTCTAGTGGTTGTAGTTTTTGTTGGTTTATTTTATATGGGGATGGGAGAAGGGATGAACTATTCACAATGCTGAGGACTTCTATCTGAGAATGAGGCAAGGCCGCAGCTTCATCCTGCCACTAGATGAATCTGAAGTAATGCTCTTTAGCACTTATCTTCAGGGTACTCACCTAGTACCCCCTTTCTATCCACCAGCTGACACCCGTCCTCTGACTACTCTACTCCGGAGTGGCCCCCTTCCTGGTCAGGCCCTGTACTCACTTCACTGCTTCTCAGGTTCTCCAGTGTATCAACTCCTCCTAGTCAGCCCTCCTGGACCTCTGGGTTCAGCTCCACACTTCTGGCTCATCAGGCTGACTGCCTGTGGCCACACACCAACCACTGCAGAAGAGGAGTCAGCCGCCACCCTCCTTCTGGGACTCTGCTTCCTGCCAAAGACCCATGTGCTCCTGGCTTTTATACCACACCCCATAACGCACAGAGACAGCAGTCTGTGCCAATCACTGGGGCTGTATCCCCATTGGTCAGGTTTCCTCCACTGTCCAATGTGCCTCCCCATTGGACCAGTGGGGACACTCTTTCAGACCACATGACTCACACACTGAGCACATTGAGCAGACCTAACTCACAGATCCTGCTCCCTGTTATGCACAGTGCGATATAGAATTTACCTGCTGCTCCTCTGAGCAGAGCCAACAACTATACTCACTTTCTAGCACCTACCTAGGAGCGTGCTTCCCATGCCTTTCATTGGACAATAGCTTGATTATTAGCCCCACAAAAGGACCAACTTGAATATCCAGGTACACCCTACACTGGTGTTATTAGGGTTCAAACAAATTTGGACTTTTCTCATTTTCATCACGTTTCGTGAAACTTTCCACAGATTGAACAATGTGCAGATATGCTCATCCCTCATCATTACTGGTCACGCAAAAGACAAAAAGAATTGCATTACATTTAGCCAAACACCACCAAGGTGTGCCATGATCCGGTGCAGATTGTGTCCCCACTCATGCATCCCAAGGACTAGTTCCTCTCAGTGTTCTCTATTTTTTTTTTAAGTTACAAGTTAACATTTTCCGTATTTTTTTAGTTTACCATATAAGTTCATGTCTCTTGTAAACTATCATTTTTTACCTTCTTAAATTCCTGCTGCATATTGCTATGTCCCGACAAAATGCCAATGGCCGAAGTCCAAAATATTTTGAAAAGGAAAAAAGATTTGACATTTTCATAGCTATTAGTCTTAACAACAATATCCAGTATACACTAAAGGTACACACAAAGTTCCTTATAGCACTTACATAATTAACCACTTAAAGCAGAGTTCCACCCAAAAGAGGAACTTCCGCTTTAAGCACTCCTCACCCTCTTACATGCCACATTTGGCATGTCATTTTTTTGGGAGCAGAAAATGGGTACCTAGTTTTGACAGGTACCCACTCCCGCTTCCGGTTGGGCCACCTAGGCGCCCCGACCGGAAGTTCTCCTCTCCCCCTCCCTCCCTGCAATCTTCTGGGACACATCTAATGCGCATGCGCAGTGCGCACCTGGCTGTGAAGCCACAAGCTTTCACAGCCAGGTACCCACACTTGTGATTCTGGCGCCGAGGAGAGGCGAGAGAGCGGAGCGAGGCATCGAGAGGCCACGTCGCTGGATCATGGGACAAGTGAGTGCTCCCCAAGCCGTTATTTACCAAATAACGAAAGCTTGCAGGAAAAATTTAATTGTTTTGGCTTTATAAATGCAATTATTTCTGCAGCAGCTTCTGTACACATTACAGATGTGCCACTTTAAAGGTAGACTAAGGGGACCCTACCAGGCACTATATTGGAAGGAGTTTTTCATTTTTTCTGTTATTTCTCATTTTGATGCTTTCACTTTAAGCATCAGTAAACCACTGCTCATTTAAAAATTACTTTTTTTTTACAAACATTTTTTTAATTGATACATGTCCCCCAGGGCAGTACCCAGACCCCCATAACTATTGTATGCCCAATTACTTGCATATGCACCTTCAAAATGGGCACTTTTGATTTTTCCAGTTTGGGGCCTATAGACTTCAATGGGGTTAGTTTTTCGGTTCTTGAAATTTCGCAATGTTCGAAAGTTCTGGTACGAACCGAACAGGGGGTCGTTCAGCCCATCCCTAGTTAGGAGTGTGTAATGTACATAGTTCAGGGACAGGAGTGTGTAATATAGATAGTTCAGAGTCAGGAGTGTGTAATATAGATAGTTCAGAACCAATCAGGAGTGTGTAATGTACATAGTTCAGGATCAGGAGTGTATAATGTACATAGTTCAGGGTTAGGAGTGTGTAATGTACATAATTCAGAGTCAGAAGTGTGTAATGTACATAGTTCAGGGTTAGGAGTGTGTAATGTACATAGTTCAGGGTTAGGCGTGTGTAATGTACATAGTTCAGGGTTAGGAGTGTGTAATGTACATAGTTCAGGGTCAGGAGTGTGTAATGCACATAGTTCAGGGTCAGGACTGTATAGTGTACATAGTTCAGGGTCAGGAGTGTGTAATGTTCACAGTTCAGGGTATGGAATGTGTAATGTACATAGTTCAGGGTCAGGAGTATGTACTGTACATAATTCAGAGACAGGAGTGTGTAATTTACATAGTTCAGGGTCAGGAGTGTGTAATGTTCTCATTTCAGGGTCAGGAGTGTGTTATGTACATAGTTCAGGGTCAGGAGTGTGTTATGTACATAGTTCAGGGTCAGGAGTGTGTAATGTACAAAATTCAGGGTCAGGAGTGTGTAATGTACATAGTTCAGGGTCAGGAGTGTGTATTGTACATAGTTCAGAGTCAGGAGTGTACAATGTTCACAGTTCAGGGTCAGGAGTGTATAATGTTCATAGTTCAGGGTCAGGAGTGTGTAATGTGCATAATTCAGGATCAGGAGTGTTTAATGATCATAGTTCAGGGGATGGAAGTAGATAATGCATAGAGTGCAGGGGTCAGGAGTCCATAATATGCATAGAGTGTAGGGGCCAGGAGTCCATAGTATGCATAGTTCAGGGTCATGAGTGTATAATATTCATAGTTCAGGGTCAGGAGTGTGTTATGTACATAGTTCTGGGTCAGGAGTGTGTAATGTTTTCAGTTCAGGGTCAGGAGTGTGTTATGTACATAGTACAGGGTCAGGAGTGTGTAACGTACATAGTTCAGGGTCAGGAGTGTGGAATATAGATAGTTCAGGGTCAGGAGTGTGTAATGTACATAGTACAGGGTCAGGAGTGTGTAACCTACATAGTTTAGGGTCAGGAGTGTGTAATGTACATAGTACAGAGCCAGGAGTGTGTAATGTACATAGTTCAGGGTCAGGAGTGTGTAATGTTCATAGTTCAGGGTCAGGAGTGTGTAATGTGCATAGTTCAGGACCAGGAGTGTATAATGTACATAGTTCAGGGTCAGGAGGTGTAATGTTCAAAGTTCAGGGTCAGTAGTGTGTAATGTACATAGTTCAGGGGTTGGAAGTAGATAATGCATAGAGTGCAGGGGTCAGGAATCCATAACATACATTGTTCACGGTCAGGACTGTGTAATGTACATAGTTCAGGGTCAGGAGTGTGTAATGTTCATAGTCCAGGGTCAGGAGTGTGTAATGTTCATAGCTCAGTGGTTGTTTGTAAATAATGCATAGAGTGCAGGGGTCAGTAGTCCATAACGTGCATAGTTCAGGGTTCAGAGTGAGCAACATACAGAATGCAGGTGTCTAGAGTATGTAAATAACAGAGTGCAAGGGTTAGGTGAGGGTAACACACAGACAAAGGCTGCAAAGGCAGAGGGTATGGGTATGCACATGCCACAGCCATGACATGTAGCAAAACTGATCCCCCCTGTCAAGTTCAGTCGCCGAATAAGACCCATTCTACTGAACGTGGCCACCCAAAAATCAAATATAATGTGTGGTGCAGGTTTTTAGGGGTTACATCAGGAGGCTAAGGAGGCATTATAAAAAAACTAGCTAAAATGGAGGGAGGGGTATGTAATGTGCTAGAGATTCTGGAATCAATTGGGGGATTTTCTGGAAAATTACCAATTAAAGGAGAACTAACCCTCTAAGTAAAGGGAATGGGAGGCAATAGTGCTACGTTAATTTGTAAGTTTGTGCCCAATAACCCTTCAGCAATGTGAGCAGCCAACAATGTGCCTTAAATCCCCAACCAGTGATGGAGCCATAATGTCTATTAGTGGTTGTCAGTCACAATACCCATAGACCGGCTCCGACGGTGCACCACCACTTCCCCATGTAATTAAATGGAATCGCTCAGGGAAATAAATGACAGTCACAAGCTGGTTGATGACAATAATAAAACTCGGTCAGAATGGTAAAATAACTGGAAACAAAACAATACTGAATTGGACGCTCGTCACACCCTCACGGGCCTTTTCATCATCTGCGCAGAAAAACAGATGGAAGGGGAAACTTTCGAATTCTCCACGGTTAATTAGAAGGTTCGGCTTAATTAAAGAACATTTTACACTCCATCGGCGACATCATTAGAGACAAGGGTGTGATCGTTCATCAGTAATTAGTACTTTTTATTTAAAAACAGCGCATAACTAATAAACACACATGTAGGGGTTTATAAGGATCCAAAACCAATTAGACAACTGCCCGGAAATAACTTTTAGTTTATATCTAGGACATTTACCATAAGCAGTGGCGGGACAAGCTCATCTAGTGCTGAAGGCGCCAAACTGTACCCCCCCCCCCCTACCCTGATGGGGGTGCCACTTCTACCTGTCATACAATTGCACAGTGCAACAAAAAGAAGAAAATGTTGGGTGACTGGTTGGCACACTGGGAGTGCTGGTACCTGGTGTGGATCGCAACCCCGAACCCCCTAAGCATGCCACTGGTGCAGACAATAGGCCAAACCACTGGAGGAACAACTGCTCCTGTGCTCAGGCTCCTCCTGTCTGGTAGGACAGCCCCCAGGCAGCATGACAGGTCAGGAGGGCTTCTTTCACATAGTTGAACCATTGCAACTCTGCTCAGGCTCCTCCTGTCTCATAGGGCAGCCCCCAGGCAGCATGACAGGTCAGTATGGGTTCTTTCACATAGGTGAACCATTGCAACTCTGCTCAGGCTCCTTCTGTCTCATAGGGCAGCCCCCAGGCAGCATGGCAGGTCAGTACGGGTTATTTCACATAGGTGAACCGTTGCAACTCTGCTCAGGCTCTTCCTGTCTCATAGGGCAGCCCCCAGGCAGGATGTAGCATGGAGGGTTAGTACAGGTTCTTTCACATGGGTGAACAATTGCACCTCTGCTCAGGCTCCTCCTGTCTTGTAGGGCAGCCCCCAGGCAGCATGGCGGGTCAGTACGGGCTCTTTCACATAGGTGAACCATTGAAACTCTGCTCAGGCTCCTCTTGCCTGGTAGGGCAGCCCACAGGCAGCATGGCGGGTCAGTATAGGTTCTATCACATGGGTGAACCATTGCACCAATGCTCAGGCTCCGCCTGTCTTGCAGGGCAGCCCATAGGCAGCATGGCAGGTCAGTACAAGTTCTTTCACATAGGTGAACCATTGCAACTCTGCTCAGGCTCCTCCTGTCTTGTAGGGCAGCCCCCAGGCAGCATGGTGGTTTAGTACGAGTTCCTTTTACATAGGTGAACCATTGCAACTCTGCTCAGGCTCCTCCTGTCTTGTAGGGCAGCCCCTAGGCCGCATGGCAGGTCAGTACAAGTTCTTTCACATAGGTGAACCATTGCAACTCTGCTTAGGCTCCTCCTGTCTTGTAGGGCAGCCAACACACAGCATGGCGGGTTAGTATAGGTTCTTTCACATGGGTGAACCATTGCACCTCTGCTCAGGCTCCTCCTGTGTTGCAGGGCAGCCCCCAGGCAGCATGGTGGCTCAGTATGGGTTAGTTCACATGGGTGAACCATTGCACCTCTGCTCAGGCTCCCCTTGTCTTGTAGGGCAGCCCCTAGGCAGAATGGCGGGTCAGTATGAGTTCTTTCACATAGGTGAACCATTGCAAGTTTGCTCAGGCTCCTCCTGTCTTTTAGGGCAGCCCCCAGGCAGCATGGCGGGTCAGTACGGGTTCTTTCACATAGGTGAACCATTGCAACTCTGCTCAGGCTCCTCCTGTCAGGTAGGGCAGCCCCCAGGCAGGATGGTGGGTCAGTACGGGTTCTTTCACATAGGTGAACCATTGCAACTCTGCTCAGGCTCCTCCTGTCAGGTAGGGCAGCCCCCAGGCAGGATGGTGGGTCAATAGGAGCATTTTTACATGAGCGGCTGGGGGGGGGCTGTAAAAAAAAGTGGCTGAGTCACAGTATTACTGGCCCCAGCTGCTCACCCAAAATGCATACGTGATGCTTTGCTTTGCAGCATTTTCAATACTGCTTGTCAAACAGCCCAGTGAGTTCAATGGGAGCACGCTGTAACGGCAAGCCAAATGTTAGACTCACAAATGCGTTGCTTTTTTTTATACTACAATCCACGTACGTCCCTGCCTACTTTTGGGTTAAGGAAGCGTCAATGTGTGCCCCACTTCCGGCATTGACTGTGATTGTACACAGCCGGAGCCTGTCAGCAAGTCCCGGCCAATGTTTCATGGCTGGGACCTGATAATCGGCTGTGTCCAATCACAGCCCAGAGCTCTGTGTTGACAATCTAGAGGGAACGATCTCTGTTTCTCATCCCTGCAAAGCAAGGAAGAGAAACTTAGTGATCTATTATAAGTAAAAGCAGCATACATTAAATGTATGGAGAAAGATATATAATAGATAGATACTCAGCAATATCCCTATATATATATAGTAGCGCAAACTTGTCAAGAAGCAAGTGCCAAAAAAATACGCTCCCGGGGAAGAAGTGGAAATCACGAAACGCGTCGGGGCGTGACCAGGCGATGTAACCAGGCTGTGTAAGAGGAGTTCGGATTACCCAGAAGGCGCAGCGTCCACGGCGTGGAGCCTGGACATCATCTCCCGAAGGGCATCCCTCCCCTATTCGTGACTGTTTTTTTGCGTTGGATGACATACAAGACATGTGAGTGTGTTACCTTATGTTTTATTTTTTTTTAATAAAACCCTTTCAAACGGTATCACGCTATTGGGATTATGTTCTCTCCTCCCCATATGCTGCTGAGCTTTTTTTGACTGCGCTGGTGCGATTCCTGTTGTGGATACTCTGGACCAGTGACCATCATTATAAGCCTGAATGCTCAAACACGAAAGTGGGTTGGGCCACAGCATCTGGTGAGTGGGCAATTCTCCTCCCCCCTTGGAGCACGGTGGTGGTGGTGATCCTTTTGAGAAACACGTCTTCGTACATTATCATCCCAGGAGATAGAGTGAAGGATTATGGACTGTTTGAGTCATTTCTGAACTTTTTCCTGCTGCCTATGTGACATCTATTGCATTTCGGACTTTTGTGCAGTGGGCACAGTATTTTTTTGGCACTTGCTTCTTGACAAGTTTGCGCTACTATATATATATAGGGATATTGCTGAGTATCTATCTATTATATATCTTTCTCCATATGTTTTAGTTAAGTAGCTGCATAGCCAATTTATTTATTGGTGAGTGATCCTCATTTGAAGCGCTTGGGATAGCTTATACTTTATTTGGTTTTCGTTGGGCATTTAAGCTGTCATATTATATACATTAAATGTAGTTAGGCATACGTTTAACCACTTGATTACCCCTAGATGTCAACCCCTTCCCAACCAGTGTCATTAGTACAGTGATAGTGTACAGTATTAGCACTGATCACTGTATTAGTGTAACGTTCATGCGTTTTTGTTTGCGGATGGATTTACAGCTGCAGAATTATTACACTCAGTAGCCTTGTAGAGAATCTGTTGAACAACATATCCAACTCTCAGGACTTCATCACCGTGTACAGCCTGTTATACACTATATATATATTAATAGATGTTAATGGAGGGATAGAGTATATGAGGATATATAGATGAGAGACAGGCTATTGTATGGTGAGCACTAGAAGTAGTATAGGAGAGTTGCAGGTGATGGTAAGCAGATAGGTTCTGATGTCAAGTATAGTGCAGATGGTAAGAGGACACAGATGGAGTATACTTTAGACAGAGTAACCTAGTGCAAGGATAGTTCAAGGTAGTCCCAAGAGCTAACAGTCTTATGCAGATGATAGTGAATAGATAGATACAGATAGTCTTGGTAATTGCTGTAGATGACAGTAGGAGATTGGTTTAGTAAGAATCCCCTGCGGGGTACTTATCACTTAGATAGGTTAGGAAATACAATGTCCAGAGGAGAGAGGTGATCCCGTAGCGGGATACGGATCACCAGCGAGGTTTCCGGCTTAGTTCAGCAAGGAAGGTATGTCAGCAGCTCCGACTTCTCAGGCGTAGGTGCGATGAACATGTGGGTTTGAACGAGCGATGAGTGAGAGCAAACCGGCGATTAAAATAGCCGCTCATAGCGGCGCTCGGCAGTGATGTCATCCGGTCTTAAAGGTGTATGCGTCCTTTGTATATACAAGATGGGACGCAAAGAGAGGAGAAATATAGGAACAAGGGTACCATAGGTACCGGAACATTACAATTAGTGTCACAGGTAATGTCAGTGGCAGTTAGTCAGTTCCCACCCAGTGTCAGTTAGGGGAAGATTTACTAAAACTGGAGAGTGCAAAATCTGGTACAGCTGTGCATAGTAACCAATCAGCTTCCAGGTTTTATCTCTCATTTACATTAAAGGAGTTGTAAAGGTTCAGATTTTTTTAAAATAAAAATACCAAACATGTTATACTTAGCTGCTCTGTGCAATCATTTTGCACAGAACAGCCTGAACCTCCTATTCTGGGGTGCCCCCTCGGCGCTCCTGGCTCCTTCCCTTCATCAGATGCCCCCACAAGGGGCCGCTTTCCATGGGGGCACCCATGCGGTCTTGCTCCTGAGTCCTGTTCCTGCATCAATCGAAACAGACAGCAGAACATGGCCCCACCCTCCGCTCCCGTGTCACTGGATTTGATTGACAGCAGCGGGAGCGAATGGCTCCTGCTGCTATCAATCTATCCAATGAGGACAGAGACAACGGCTGAAGCCGCTGGGCTCATGCACATCGCTGGAAAGGATGGGCTCAGGTAAGAAAAATGGGGGGTCTGGGAGGCAGCTGCAACAAAGGAGGTTTTTCACCTTAATGCACAGAATCCATTAAGGTGAAAAACCCTGAGACTTTACAACTCCTTTAAATGCTGCTGAAACTCCACTCAAAGCTGTACTACTGAAAACTGCTCTCCTTTATGTTCTGTCTTTAACTGTGGTATGTTTATTTTGCTTAACCATCTGTAGACTGTTCTCATTGCAATGCTTTATTGTCATCCTATGACTTTTAATTTATAGCCTGTTCCTTATCAGTTAGCTGTCCTCTTGTAAATCTTTTTCTGAAGTGAAAATGTTGCTCTGTTTAGCCCGTCCCTTTAATAATTCCTGATTAGTTAATTGGAAAGCACCCACCCTATCTCTAACAGTTAATAAGAAAGCATCTCTTGGGGAAGGCACATTTGCTGTTGGGGCTCTTTCTCAAAGTGGGGCTCTTTCTATAAGTGGGAGCACTTCTGACTCTGCACTTCAGCGAATGCACAAAGTGAATGAACACAGGAAAGGCTGAGCTAAACACCACACAGACTACAGGTGACCTTGTCTACCCCTTCAGCTATTTCTCCTTGTAACATGCACTCTCTACCACTCCTTCTGACAGCCATATCCTCTATCCTTAAACTCTCTCTCCTTCACCCCTCTTCTCCACCCCACAGCTTATATATATCACCCTCACTTCTGTCCTCTCCTTATTACTACACTCACCATCTCCTTCTATTTCTAAATCCACACGCACACAAAACCTCCAGGACACAGGGTCATGTCCCTTCATATAAATCACACTCTCATATTACCTCCCTCACCTTTCTCCTAACCTCTGGAGACATATCCCCAAACCCTGGGCCTCCATCATTTACCTGTGCTCAACACATCCATTACCCTGCACCCTCTGGCTGCAGCCGCAATCAGCACAATCTAGTTCCCATCTCTCTTCTTCCCAAGACCAGACTCCCTTTCTCTTGCACCCTTTGGAATGCCCGCTCTGTCTGTAATAAACTCACCTCTCTCCATGACCTTTTTATTGCTAACTCATTTAATCTCCTCGCCATTACCGAAACCTGGCTTCATGAATCCGACACTGCGTCTTCTGCTGCCCTATCCCATGGTGGTATTCTCTGGACTCACTCCCCCAGACCCAGTGGACGCAAGGCACACACTGCATTCGTCTTTTTTCTCCAGTATCTCTAAGGATAGCTGTGATCTACCGCCCAGTATCAACCTTTCTTGACGACTTCTCTGCCTGGCTACCCTACTTTCTTTCTTCCATAATCCCCACAATCATTCTTGGCGACTTCAACATTCCTATTAATACTAACACTCCTGCCACTTCCAAACTTCTCAGTCTAACCTCCTCTTTTGACCTGAAGCAATGAATACATGATTCTACTCTGAAGGCAATATCCTTGACCTTGTTTTCTCCCACCTATGTACTCCGTACAACCTCTCAAACTATCCATTCCTTCTCTCTGATCACTACCTTATTAGTTTCCTTCTCTCCCTCTCCTCCACCTCCTCTCCCTCCAACTGCCTTACAGTTACCCGTAGAAACCTACGTAATCTCAAACCTTCCCTTCTCTATTCTGCTACCGACCACCTCTATGACAAAATCGTGCCCCTGTCCTGCACCAACCTAGACCCTTCTGTTTACAACGCTTCACTTTTAGCCTCCCTGGACACACTGGCCCCCCTCACTACACATCGAATCAGTCCCCGACCCCTTCAACCTTGGCAAACAGATAACACTAGAAGTCTGAAAAAGAATAGCCTTGCTCTTGAGCGCCTATGGCGTAAGACTAGGTCTCAGAAAGATTTCAAACAATATAAATCTGCCCTCCAAAAATACAATTCCAGTCTCCACACTGCCAAACAGACCTATTTTATCACTCTCATTAACAACTTATCATCTCGCCCCAGGCAACTCTTCGTTACCTTTAATTCTCTACTTAGTCCTCCACTCACTGATTCACTCACTGCCCAGGAGATCGCCAACCACTTCAAACAGAAGATTGATACAATTTGTGAGGAGATCATTGCTGTTCAGATACCTTCCATGCTTTACACTTCATGCACACAGGTGCAATCACTACTTCCCTCATTCAACCTCACCACTATAGACGAGGTTGCTAAACTACTAGCTAGCGTCCACTTGACCACCCCCTCCTACTCATAAAAACTCCACGTCTTTGGTCTCCGTGACTGTACTCTTCATTGGTTCTCTTCCTACTTATCCAACTGCACCTTTAGTATTACTTACAATCCTACTTTCTCCTCACCTCTTCCTTTCTCTTTTGGGGCCCCCCAAGGTTCTCTTTTTGGACCTCTCCTGTTTTCAATTCTACACCTCTACAGCTTCCAATACCATCTCTACGCCGACGATACCCAAATCTTTCGCTTGGGTACAATGTTGCATGACAGCGCAATTACCAGTTAAAGTAGCTCATTGTCAAATAGCAAAGAACGGCCTGGTTATTCAGGGGGTAAATCTTCCAGAGCTAAAGTGGGTAATTAATCTTGAGGCCTAAAATTATTTTTTTAAAACATGTGTGCAAGAAAGGCAAAAAATGGCTCTGACAACAAAAGGGTTAAAGTTGGATTTTTTTTGGAACAATTCCCAGCAACTTTCATTTCTGCAACAGAAAGTTATATAGTAATAAAAAAAAAAAACACTTACCTATAGGCATGGCAAGAAAAAAAGGAAGCCAGCATAGGACAAAACATCCCACAACTATCCCCAATGTCTTTGCAGCTTTCTTTTCCCTGGAAAATTTAAGGAGTCGTACAGAGAAGTGGGTTTTGTGCTTCGTACTTGAATTGGAGTTGAGGCTATCAGGGGTGCTCTTCCGGTGAATCCTCAATGTCACCTCCTCAGAGTCTGATTTCTCACATTTCATCCCAGAGTTTAAAACTTTGCCCTCCCTTTTGGCCACGACGTAAACCCTGAAGTACATGACAAGAATAATGGTGAGGGGAAGATAAAAGGAACCAAAGGCAGAGAAGAGTGCATAGCCCGGCTCTTCTGTGATTTCACAGATGGTCTCGTCTTCCGGCGCCGGCTCCTTCCAGCCAAATAAAGGTCCAATGGAGATCACGAGGGACAAGACCCACACGCAGAGTAGAGCAAGAAGACCTCTCCTTTCTGTCATTATGCTGGGGTACCTCAGCGGATAGCTGACCCCTATGTAGCGGTCGATAGATATGACACATAAGCTCATTATGGAAGCTGTACAACAAAGTACATCAACGGCTGCCCAGATGTTGCAGAAAATACGTCCAAACAGCCAGTAGCCTTGGATCTCAAAAGTGGCGGAGAATGGAAGAACCATGGACATCAAGAGTAGGTCTGCTACGGCAAGGTTGACGATGAAATAATGGGTCACGGTTTGTAGATGCCGGTGGCAGGCGACTGAAAGTATGACCAAGATGTTTCCAAGCACACCAAAGGTGATGAAGACCCCAAAGATAACTCCGATGATGATGGTTTTGGAGATGCTGTTGGTGGGCGTCTGGTGAGTGCAGTTTAGACAGAGAGGGATCGATTCTACTGTGTTGCTCTGGTTAAATAGGACCATGATCAAGTTCAGCCAAGTCTGTTTAAAGAAATGATGTCTCCAAAGTTTAGAGTCAGGAAAGGATTCCTAAGTTTAAGGTTCTGGAAATAGTTTTTGGGCCAAAATACACACTCAGGCACTGATTAACATGCAGAATTTAGAACGTGGCCAATATGATGTTTACATTTCATGTCCTCGTGATTGATCAGAGATGGTAACTCCAACATCATTTTGAAATGTTTTCCTTCTCTCTGGGCACTTCCAAGTTATTCCAATAGATTGCAGATGTGAAGAGATTTCATTGCACGCCGTTTCTTCATAAGAATCACATGTCTTAGCATTTCACATTTATCGTACGAAATCTCCTCCTGTGAAGGTGTTTTTGGGTTGAGTAGCTTCCTGATAAAGGTTTGGTTGTAGCCGAGCATATATTTGGCAAAATGTGCTTTTTTCAAGGTTTATATTGTATGTTGTAATACTCTGTATTGTATTTTTTCTTACTTCACTTAGGAGAACTTTATAAGCATCTATTCGTTGAGATGAATCTCTCCTGGAGAAAAGGCCGGTGAAGGTTTTTGGTGGATCCTCCAATTTCCAGTCCGTTATCCTATTCTTTGGAGGCTGCTGATTAAATTGTTGGGAACAAAAAGTTTCTCTAATTGGACTGGTGAAGAAGACTGGTATACATGGGTGCTGTGACATCGCCGTCTTCTCATGTTACTCCAAAGGCTTTGATTATCTAAAATATAAAATAAAAAAAAGAAGGTCAGATAAGCCCGAGCAGGTGAATTTTAAATGTTTTTGTTTGATGCATGTTTTTTTTTTTTTGTTCCGTAAATGCATATTATTATTATTATGGATTTCTATAACGCCAGCAATTTGCGCTTTACAATATTAGAGGGAGACAGTACATATACAATACAATAAAATACAAGAGGAGCTTACAATCTAATGGGGTGGGGCAGGTGTTACAAGAGGTAAGAGTAGGGAATGAGCTGTTGGCAGATTAGTTGGCGGTGTGATAGTCTTCCCCGAAGAGATGAGTTTTCAGGGATCGCCTGAAAGAAGCTAGAGTAGGAGATAGCTGGACAGGTTGAGGTAGAGCGTTCCAGAGGATGGGAGAGGCCCTGGAGAAATCCTGGAGACGAGCATGGGAGGAGGAGACAAGGGAGCTTGAGAGTAGGAGGTTTTGAGAGGAGCAGAGAGGACGATTTGGATGATATTTGGAGACAAGATTGGTAATGTAACTTGGGGCAGAGTTGTGAATTGCTTTGTATGTTGTGGTTAGTATTTTGAATTTAATTCGCTGGGCAATCGGGAGCCAGTGTAGGGATTGGCAGAGAGGGGAGGCAGACGCTGAGCGGTTGGTAAGGTGGATAAGCCTGGCAGCAGCGTTCATGATAGACAGAAGAGGGGATAGCCTATGGAGTGGTAGGCCTATGAGAAGGGAATTGCAATAGTCGAGGCGAGAAATAACAAGGGACTGAATGAGTAGCTTGGTGGTTTCAGTTGTTAAAAAGGGGCGAATTTTAGAGATGTTGCTAAAGTGAAGTCTATAAGTTTTTGACAATGATTGGATTTGGGGCTGAAAGGACAGGTCAGAGTCCAGGATTACACCTAGCACCCTGGCATGAGGGGAGGCATAGTTTTTGGTTTGATTTATGAACATAAAAAAAATAAAATCTTGCATCATGCAGCTGTATTTTTAACAATTTAGCTAAAAGTTACATCATTGGCATTATTGCAAGGGGTGGGTGTACATTGATATGGTAAGAACTGCTTCTCTCATCACACAGGTCAGTGGGAATGCAAAAGCAGATGGGAAGGAGGTCAAATAAAAATCACAAGCATTTCAAATGCAAGCTACATGCAGCTCAAAGCATTATCCATCTACACCAATGGTGGTCAACTTGAAAATTATTGAGGGCCTATTTTGTTCTCTTTTATGTGCATTTACCTACTGGGACTGCTATGAACTACTTTGCAATGTTCTGTTTTTGGGGTAACCCACCCATTGTCTGTTCAATGTACTTGTTTATACTTCAATAAAAATACAATTTATAAAAAAAAAATGATTGAGGGCCTCAAGTGTGGCCCCCAACACTTCCACAGAGGTGCACATAAGTTGGAGTACAAAAACCTCCAGAATTGGTGTCGGTGAGTGCAAAAAAAAAGGCCCGACATTGGTGTTAGTTGATGTAATAATAACCCCCAGCATTGGTGTCAGTGAAAGCAATAATAACCCCCAGCATTGGTGTCAGTGGATGCAATAATAACCCCCAGCATTGGTGTTAGTGGATGTAATAATAACTCCCATCATTGGTGTCGGAAGACACAATAATAACCCCTAGCACTGGTGTCAGTGGATGCAATAATAACCTCCAGCATTGGTTTCAGTGGATGCAATAATAATTTCCAGAATTGGTGTCAGTGGATGCAATAATAACCCCCAGAATTGGTGTAAATAAGTGCAATAATAACCCCAGCATTGCTGTCAGGGGAAGCAATAATAACCACCAGCATTAGTGTCAATGGATGCACTAATAACCCGCAGCATTGGTGTCAGTGTATGCAATAATAACCCGCGGCATTGGTGTCCGTGTATGCAATAATAACCCCCAGCATTGGTGTCAGTAAGTGCAATAATAGCCTCCAGCATTGGTGTAAATAAGTGCAATAATAACCCCCAGCATTGGTGTCAGTAAGTGCAATAATAACCCCCAGCATTGGTGTCAGTAAGTGCAATAATAGCCTCCAGCATTGGTGTAAATAAGTGCAATAATAACCACCAGCATTAGTATCAAGGGATGCACTAATAACCTGCAGCATTGGTGTCAGTGCATGAAATAATAACCCCCAGCATTGGTGTCTGTAAGTGCAATAATAACCTCTAGCATTGGTGTAAATAAGTGCAATAATAACCCCCAGCATTGGTGTCAGTGGATGCAATAATAACCCCCCGCATTGGTGTCAGTAAGTGCAATAAAAACCTCCAGCATTGGTGTCAGTGGATGCCATAATAACCCCCAGCATTGGTGTAAATAAGTGCAATAATAAGCCCCAGAATTAGTGTCAATGGATGCAAAAATAACCCCCAGCACTGGTGTCAGTGGATGCAATAATAACCCTCAACATGGGTGTCAGTAAGTGCAACAAAAACCCCCAGCATTGGTGTAAATAAGTCCCTAAATGGTCACTGCCAGCAAAATTTACCCCCCCACCAAACTGCATTGGTGGTCATAGCAGTAAAATGCAACCCTTCTCCCTGCATTGGTGGTCATGGTAGTGAAGTTTAACCCCCCCCCCATAAAGCTGGTCAGTGGCAGTGAGAGTTAACCCTTCCCCTTTATTGCTGGTCATTGACAGTGAAATGTACCCCCCAACTACACAAATCCTAAATAATAATCTGGAAATAGTTGCACTCCATGGGACTGTGCAGTTTATTCAGTTTGATGTTTCAGCAGCTCGCCAAATCTGTCTGAACAAACCCAGGAGGAAAAACGAGAGAAATCAGGATAAAAACTCTTTTATTATATGTAACAGTTAGTTATTGTTGGAAGAATTGTTAGAAGAACGACCCAAATGAAGATCTTTCTTTTTTTTTTTTTTTTTCAGTTTACAGTATACAATTATTTTATGATAAAAGACTAAAAAAGATAAAGAATATAAAAGACCCTCAACTTCCTCAAAAATAATAAAAAAAGAATGAAAACTGCTATTCTTCTTATTATTATTATTATTTTTATTACTGATATTTATAGAGCGCCATTTTAGCCACTTTAAGACCGGGCCTATTTTTGACACTTGGTGTTTACAAGCTAAAATAATTTTATTTTGCTAGAAAACTACTTAGAACCCCCAAACATTATATATATATTTTTAGCAGAGACCCTAGAAAAAAAAAATGGAGATCGTTGCAATATTTTTTTATCACACCGTATTTGCGCAGCGGTCTTCCAAACGCATTTTTTTTTGGAAAAAAATCACGTTTTTTAATTAAAAAATAAGAAAAAAGTAAAGTTAGCCCAATTTTTTCCATAATGTGAAAGATAATGTTATGCCAAGTAAATAGATACCCAACATGTCATGCTTCAAAATTGCACACGCTCGCGGAATGGCGACAAACATAGGTACTTAAAAATCCCCATAGGCGACATTTTAAAAATTTCTACAGGTTACTAACTTAGAGTTACAGAGGAGGTCTATGGCTAGAATTATTGCTCTCGTTCTAACGATCACGGCGATACCTCACATGTGTGGTTTGAACACCGTTTACATATGTGGGCGGGACTTGTGTATGTGTTCGCTTCTGCGCGCGAGCTAACGGGGATTTTTTTTTCCTATTTACTTTATTTATAATTTTTTATTTTTACACAGTTTAAAAAAAAAAAAATTGTGATCATTTTTATTCCTATTACAAGGAATGTAACCATCCAGGTCCTCTTTATTGTGAGATCTGGGGTCAAAAAGACCTCACACCTCACAACTACACTAAAAAAGAAAAAGAACAAAAAAAAGATAGTTGAAAAAAAAAAAAGCCCTTTAACCACTTAAGCCCCGGAAGATTTTACCCCCATTCCGACCAGGGGGTATTTTGCGATTCGGCACTGCGTGAATTTAACGCACAATTGCACGGTCGTGCGACGCTGTACCTAAACGAATTTGACGTCCTTTTTTTCCCACAAACAGAGCTTTCTTTTGGTGGTATTTGATCACCTGTGCGATTTTTTGATCACGCGCTATAAACAAAAAAAGAGCGTCAATTTTGCAAAAATAACAATATTTTTCACATTTTTTTATATGAAATTCCCCCCAAAAAAAATGTAAAAATCAAAATTTTTAAAAATTTTCGGCCAATTTATTTTATGCTACATATGTTTGGTAAAAAAAATCGCAAAAAGCGTATTTTGATTGGTTTGCGCAAAAGTTATCGCGTTTACTAACAAAGGGAAAGATTTTTGTCATTTTTGTTGTTTTTTTTTTTAACGCGTAATGGCGGCGATCTGCGATTTTTTTTGCGGTACTGCGACATTGCGGCGGACAGATCGGACCCTTGACTGACATTTTTGACACTTTTGGGGTTACCAGTGACATTTCTACAGTAATCAGTGCTATACATATGCACTGTTACTGTAAAAATACACTGGTAGTGAAGGGGTTAACTTTATTTGGAAGGGAGGGGCTGTGTGTGTCCCTAGGGGCGTGGTTTCTACTGTGATTGGCTGTGGCTCTAGCTGTAAGGACACTGATCAACGGATCTACATACCAGATCCGTTTTATCAGTGTCTTTGCAGCGAGGAGAATGACAGGCAGTTTGTTTACACAAGCTGCCTGACATTCTCCCTCTCCCCCGCCGATCGCCGAGTGACCGGCGGACATCGGGTCCGCTGGTCACACGCGCGGGGGGGTCCGTGACCACGCGGGAGCGGGAGCGCGCCCCGGGGGGCGCGCGCTCGCTCCCTAGACCCTCACAAGCAAACAACGTAGCCCTACGTTAGTTTGCCTGTAAGGGGCTGACCGCCGACGTAGATAGTCGTGCGGCGGTCGGCAAGTGGTTAAAGACTTTTGACGTCACTCCGGTCCTCCAAGACCATAGAGTCGAGTGAGGGCCATCTTGCCCTCACTCGACTTACTGTCTCTGAGGATAAGAGACCCGGATCGTTTTCCCCGCTGCCGGCGGGTCCGTTAAGCGGGGAAAATGGCCGGGACGCGGCGGGGTCACCTCTTCCGCCGCACCGTTCGGGAACCACCGCACCGCTGGGACCACCCTTACCTAAAAGCTGTTTGCCCGCCGTTTAAAAAAATAGAATGGGTTATAGCAGCAACCCCGGTATTTAGCGTCGACGTAAATCAATGGCGGGCGGACGGTTAGTGGTTAATTATTGTAAAATCAAATCCCCCAATTTTATTTCATCTGCCATTTTTCTAGTTCAGGCTAAAAAAAAGAAAATCAGGCATCTGATTGGTTGATAAAGCCAACAATGACCAATATTCAATATCTCCAGTGTTTTTACAAAATGGCCTTATATACAGTATATAGATAGAATAATGTGAGTACAAAAGTTACACTAAACACTCAGAGAAAAAGAGTTCATAGGTCAGCCGGTGGGAAAAAAATGAAATGTGCAATTTATAAGGATCTCTTTTAATGAAGCAAAGTCGGTAATAAGGGATTAATTACACTCCTTTGATTTTAGACAACTGCTCTTCTTGAGTTTAATTACAAGGTACTTACAGTACAAATTGTATCGCAAGCCGTAACCGCTAATCACATATCAGATCTGATCAGTTTAAAAAAAAAAGTGAAGGCTAAAACACTGGAGAGATCCGTGGAAAATAAGTATTATCTGGAAATGTTTAATAACTCTTTCAGTTACAGCTCATCAGTTTAGAGCAGGGGCATAACTACAGGGGTTGCAAATGCAACCGGGCCCCATGCTCCAGGGGTCCTGTGCGGCTCCCCTAGACACCTGGATAGGAGTGGCGGGGGCAGCATGTAGAGAAATCACTGTCCTCCTTATTCCTCCTGTATCTGCAGGAGGAAAATGGAGGAGATTGGTTCCTCTGTATGCTGCCCCCGCCACTCCTCCTATCCAGTTAATTTGTGTTCTGCTGTCTCTGGGCCCCTGTGTACTCCCCCCCCCCCCACTGTGCTGCCCCCCTCCCCCCCACTGTGCTCCCCCCCCCACTGTGCTCCCCCCCCCCCCACTGTGCTGCCCCCTCCCCCCACTGTGCTCCCTTCCCTCTCCTACCGGCTGCTGCAGGGGATGTGTCACAATAGAGAACCAGGAAGGGGTCGGAAAATATGTAATTTACCAGCTCCTTCCTTTTCTGAATGGACAGAGTCATAGTCAGTGACATTTTAAACAAATAAAATGATAAAAAAAAATACAATTAAAATACCAAAAAATAAAAACTACTGACACCAGTGGGTGAACTTCCAGGATCCCAAAGTTCACACTTGCGACCAGACCCTGGCAATCCACCACCCTGGGGAGGCCCCAAGATGGTAGGAAGGGGGCCCACTGCAGAACTTGTGAAAGTGTCCTGCTGCGGGACTGTAATAAAGGGCCCCGCAACGAGAGTAAAGGGCCCCAGGATCAATGGGAAGAGAACCCAGGCTTGAAAGGAAGGGCCCCGACCAGGGGTCGGGGGGGCCCTTCATGGTTTCTTGCACCGGGGCCCTGAAGGTTCTAGTTACACCTCTGGTTTAGAGTACAGTAGACCATAAATGAGGCACCTAGAATTACAATAAATATGCACACTCTGTGCTTGTGTTTTTTTGTGGGTGTGTGCAGGGCGATGGAGTTTTGGAGGGGGGAGAAGCCTGCATAGTGCAGCCATGAGAGTGAGGACCTCTTGGTGCTGAACACCATGCTGAGACAAAGCTCTAGCTGACCGCCTAGAACTCCCTACGGCTTCTAGCCTGGTTTGATGTAGAAACAGCTGTACGCCGGGCGGTGCGGGCGGCTTCCCTACCTCTCCTTCCTTTCCTACCTGAGGCACTTTGGTGCCGGGACCCAAGGACGCGTGACCACCGTACTGGTGATCGGAAGTGAGGGATTCAGAGGCTACCGGAGTGTATAAAGGGCTAAATAGCTGCGGCGGCGTCTCTTGTCAGTGTGGGAGCTCGGACTGGGGCTCCAGCCGCTCCACTGCCGCCTCTGACATTGCGTTGAGTTGCCGAAGATATAGCGGTGAGACAGCTGGCCCTGCTTGGATGTACAAGAGGAGATTCTCTCTCTCCAGATCTTAATTTTAAGCATATAATCAGGGCCATCTTACTGAATGGGCATGCTGGGCAGTTGCCCGGGGGGCCCCACTTGCCCAGGGGGCCCCAGCGACCCAGCCCCAGCCAAGCATTAGTCCCGAATCACATGTGAATCCCATGTTCCTCCGGAATGACAGGCAACGGCGGCTTCCCCCTCAGGCTCCTTCATGTCCCTTCTCGGTGGCCGTCTCCTCCCCCCTTCTTGGCCAATAGCATGCCTTCTCCTTTCGGCCAATCAGAAAACAGGTCTCAGGACCCGCTTTCTGATTGGCCGGGAGGAGAATCAGTATTCATTTGCTATTGTCACACAACTGGGTGGGCTCAGGGCACAGTGCTCTGCTCCCCGAGCCCACCCTTTTTTGAAGCCTATTAGAGCCTCTGACTTTTATCAGGTGCTTAAAAAAAAAACCCCATTGGAATCCATGCGTCCGGTGCCCTTCATGTAGATTAGGGGGCCGGACACATGGATAGGGGGGGGCCCATGGACGGGCCGCCACTGCCCTGAGGTCTCCCGGGCCATAACTTGGGAAGCCCATAAAGCTTATATAAGGGAAATATTTATCTCACTTGGATCTAGGAAAAAAAGAGAAAGAACTGCAAAGATAAATAGATTAATAGAAGAATTGCAGGATTTGGAACAAGAACATAAAATTACTCTAAAGACTGAAATACAAAAAGCTCTGGTGCTAAAAAGAGATAAATTAAGAGCTCTGCTCGAGGAAGAGACAATACAGTGCTTTAATAGGGTAGCTAAGGAAAGATATAAGTGAGGAAACAAACCTAGAAAATATCTGTCTGGATTAATAAAGAGTAAAAAAATCAAATAATTACATAGAGAAAATAAAGAATAGAAGAGAAGAATTGGTGTTCTCAACTACAGAATAGCGTGCGCTTTTCAAAATTATTACAAGAATCTTTACACGTTTAGACAAAAAGACAGACCCGAGGTAGAACAACTCAGAAAACAAAGTATTATCAAATATATACAATTTATATCAAAGCTTCCCAAACTAGAGAAATAAAAACTTAACCCTTGAGGAGTCAATTTGCCAAGAAGAAATACGCGAGGCCCTCAAAAGTTCCCCAACAGGAAAAAGCCCTCGCCCAGATGGATTTACAACCAGTTATTATAAGGGATTCAAGAAAACACCAGTCCCTAAATTTTGTTCTTATATGATTGAGATAGGCGACGAGGGGAAAGATAAGAAATGAATCATTACAGGCACATATAACAGTGATTCGTAACCACTTGCCGACCGCCGCACGACTATTTACTGCGGCAGTCAGCCCCTTACAGGCAAAGTGACGTAGGGGTACGTCGCTCGCCCACGAGCCTGTAGGGGGCGAGCGTGCGACGCCGGCGGCTCGCTCCCGCCCCCGCTCGTTCCCTGGGGAGCCAGCGCGTGTGACCGGCGGCTCCGATGGCCGCCGGCCAATCACAATCTCCCGCAGGAGAGGGAGAAGGACAGACGGCTGATGTAAACACGGCCGTCTTTCATTCTCATTAAACTAATCACAGATGCTATGCGATCCTGCTATGTAGGATCGTATGTCTCTGTGATTACATCACAAGCCACACCCCCCCCACAGTTAGA
Source organism: Pelophylax lessonae (assembly GCF_965119305.1). Taxonomy (NCBI): domain Eukaryota; kingdom Metazoa; phylum Chordata; class Amphibia; order Anura; family Ranidae; genus Pelophylax; species Pelophylax lessonae. Next base: position 10,262,092 of record NC_138771.1, on the reverse strand, counting down.
ATCACACCCCTGGGGACATACTTAACCCCTTGATCACCAGTAAAGTTAAAGTGGAGTTCCAGCCTCAAACAGTGTTGAGGGTAACTAGTTACAAAGTAACTGATTACAGTAACTACATTACTTTTTTTGGTAACTAAGTAAAGTAACTAGTTACAATACTAATATTGGTAACTACACTACTTTACTAGGCTATAGGAGGTAACTACACTACTTTACTAGGCTATAGGAGGTAACTACACTACTTTACTAGGCTATAGGAGGTAACTACACTACTTTACTAGGCTATAGGAACGCGCTTTCCTGCGTTACCCAAGCCGTTCGATACAATCGTTATTTGGAAGAATAGAGAGGGGTGAAGTTTATGACTTTTTGTTGCACTTTATGTTTTATTCTGTTTTTTCAGGTTTTGTTCTCATGTTTCCCAAAGCCTGTGTTTATACAATAAACTCTATGCAGAAAGAGTGCCATGTATCTTCTTCTACACGGTCAATTAAGAAAGAGGAAAGTAAAGTAATAAGTAGTGAAGTTACTTTTCAAATGCAGTAACTAGTAAAGTAATCTCATTACAATTTACAGAAGTAACTAGTAACTAGTTACATTTTTTGAGTAACTACCCCAACACTGGCCTCAAATACCTTTTTTAACTAAAAATACCCCTATAATACTAACCCATCGCCCTTTACAGAACCGCTATTCTCATACTTACAAGGTGTACGGTATTGGATTTTAGTCAAAATCTTACTTTTAAAAATGCTGTCTGGGCGCGGCCATTTTGGATGTGGGCATCTGAAGCCGCAGTGTAATCTGCTGTGTCCTTCTTCCTGATTCCAGGGAGTGTTCTGGGAGTTCTTCCTGATTCCAGCCTCCTGGGAGTGATGACAAACAGCTCCCAGGATGCAATGCAAAGGCGGAAGTGATGTCGGTGGCCGTGGCCACAGAGGGGGGAGAAGGAGGAAGTACAATCAAAAATGCCCTGAAAATAAGATAAGGAAATCCCGAAAAAAAATTGAAAATGCCCAATTATTGATCAGCATAGCAAGCACTCCAGGAATCACTAAAGTTGCAAAATAGGCCGGAACTCCACTATAACCCCTTCCCTGCCAGTGTAATTTTTACAGTGAAAGTGCATATTTATAGCATTGATTACTGTAGTAATGTCACTGGTACCCCCAAAAGTGTCAAAAATGTCAGTCAGGGGTCCGAACTGTCCGCTGCAAAGTCGCACCTGAAGGAATGTTAGTACTGCAGTTCCATACCTAAGCACTTGTGGCCTATCCATTAATTTGGGGGCCTAAGTTTCTGGTAAGCAGCCATTTCTTATACTCCTCACGGGTGTATTCCTGCTTCACCACCTCCTTGGGATTGAAGTCTTCCATCTATCATCGCCCATCCTGGGACTTGTTGTTTTATTGATTTTTTTTTTATTTTTTTTCAATGGACTCTTTTTCACTTAGATGCACTGTCCTTGATTTGGATATGTCACTATCAAGTTTTATATAATTTGTATTTTTTATGTATAATCTTTGTATTCAACACTGGTTTGAAGTTAGCGCTACACATTTTATTGGTATTATTGTTTTTGGTTTTTCTATAGATGAAGTGTATTTGCTGCTTTCATTATCACACATATTTTTTCATTCACATTTATAATTTAGCGCAGGATTCTTTTGTTTTTTATAAATAAGAACAGATAACCGAATATTAAAACACAATACAACGACCTGCTCATATATATAACCATTCATCATCCATCGCCCGTAGGTTTGGGCAAGAATATTGCACAGCGTGTGAATGTGATGAGCTGAGATAAAACCAATTACCCAGAAATAGCACCAACAGGGAAAAAAAAAAAGGAATCCAGATGTTCGGGTGTCTTAGCAAGCTCGGGTACATGTAGATTTTGCATGGCTGTTCTGCTTCCGTCAAGGACAATCAATCAATTTCTAGCTGCAATTTTTTTTCCCTGAAAAAATGTGGAAAAAAAAAAAATCTGAGACCAATTCCAATGGGTAATGCATTACTCTGCTGATACCTTCCTCCAGCTTTATGCAATTATTCCATTCCAAACAATTGATAGATCGAGGTCTAAGCTGGAATTCAAAATTTTGTGGAATTTTCAATTCAGTAATGAACTGCAATGATCACGATAAAAGCAATAATTGGCCATCTTCCTCATTCACCAATAGCTGTCCTCAATGAAAACGCTGGGACTGCGTGACATTGGGTTTACATGGCCATAGCAGCAGTAGACTTGTAAGAGACTTGTCAGAGACTTGTAAGAGACTTGTCAGAGACTTGTAAGAGACTTGTCAGAGACTTGTAAGAGACTTGTAAGAGACTTGTAAGAGACTTGTGAGAGACTTGTGAGAGACTTGTGAGAGACTTGTAAGAGACTTGTAAGAGACTTGTCAGAGACTTGTAAGAGACTTGTAAGAGACTTGTGAGAGACTTGTCAGAGACTTGTGAGAGACTTGTCAGAGACTTGTAAGAGACTTGTAAGAGACTTGTCAGAGACTTGTAAGAGACTTGTAAGAGACTTGTAAGAGACTTGTCAGAGACTTGTAAGAGACTTGTCAGAGACTTGTCAGAGACTTGTAAGAGACTTGTGAGAGACTTGTAAGAGACTTAAATGATGGGCGAATTTGTCTGTGGGGAATGCCTGGGTAATCTTTTTCTTCTTCCTGGAAAGTCTGATAACAGTCGCTTGAAAATAGATAAGGATCCGACTTAGAGGCGACTCCCATTGAAGTCTATGGGCACAAGTCGGATAGAGGTCGTCTTGAAGTAGTACAGGAACCTTTTCTGAAGTCGGAGCGACTTCAGTAGTGCATATTAAGACAGCTCTCATTCATTTACATTGAATTTGTAATGACAAGAGACTTGGGGCAACTTGAGGGCAAACAAATATAACAAAATCATTAACAAAAAGTCATAAAAAAACCCCATAAAATTCAAATTTTGCTACAAATAGAGCTAACAGAGATCTCAGCTAAAAAAAAGTATTTGTTGGCCATGTGTTTGATGAACCATACCCAAATCTCTGTTCTCAGCTGCACCTCATTGGTTTGAGGATATTTTACCAAAATAGTACAAGTTCTTCAGGAACCGAGGACCTTCAAGGCACAGAACAATCACCAAATACCGGAGGGTCCCATATCAACAAATGTATCTGCTTTTCCAAAACCAGTCTACCACCAGACTGTCATAGCATATAACCCGTCCACACCAACCTAATTCAAATAAGAGTGGCGTGCCAGCAGGACAACCTCTCAGCTCCATATGAAATGGTCATCCCCAGTCCATCAAATAATCATCTCCAGTTGACCACCTGTTCTATGCAAGGTAAGTCTCATCCTTTACATTGCTCAACCCTTTCCTAGCCCTGATCCCTTTCTGTCACATTCACCAGTTCCATGCTCCAGCACTGGGTCCTCTGCCCTGTGTGTGGCCACCAGCTTCTGGGTTCTGCAGCCAATCATGGGGGGGCTAGCTGTTGTATGGCTCAACTTTTGAGCAGGCTGACCCCCCTGTGTCTTCTAGCATCTCTGCTGTGTTCCCCAGAGCTTTTGTGACATCATTGGCTCCACCAATGATCACCAGCCTGTACCCTGCTCCTTTAACTCCAGTTCTCTCCAGACTGTACCCTGCTCCTGTAACTCCAGTGCCCTCCAGACTGTACCCTGTTCCTGTGACCCCCAGACAACTTAAAACTGTATCTGGACCTGCACCCTTGCCCCCAGTGCCATCCAGACTGTACCCTGCTTTTGTAAACCTGCAGTGTGCTAGAAAGATCACCTGGGGCACCCCAGTGTGCTTCCAGATAGTACCCTGCTCTTTTGACCCCCAGTGACCTCCAGATTGTACCCTGCTCATGTGACCCATGTGACCCCCCCATTGTACTCCAGTCTGTACCCTGCTCCTGTAGCTCCAGTGCCCTCCAGACTGTACCCTGTTCCTGTGATCCCGACCTACTCCAGACTGTATCCTGCACCTTTGACCAAGTGCCCTACAGACTGTACCCTGCTCTTGTGACCCTCAGTGCCCTCCAGATTGTACCCTTCTCTTGTGACCCCCAGACTGTACCCTGTTCCTGTGACCCCCTCTTGCAGTTGTAACCCCAGTGCCCTCTAACTTCCTTTCCAAGTGAAACTTGACTGAAGTCCTTGCAAAGGCAGATACAGACTTCTTCACAGCAGAACTGAGCAATGTCTCTTAATAAAGTAGTAGACAGTTCTGGACAAGGATCTAAGAACACTAGCCAGTGTGTTGGCCCCCAACTGACTTAGAGAACAAGAGGGGGGTTACTGTCTAAGGATCCTTAGGGTGTCTTTTCTCACAAGGCTCCTGCAGCTCCACCGGCAGCCTCCTCTCTGTGTGATACCAGACCATATGCACTGTAGACTCTCCCTCTGTCAGTTATAGTAGGACTAGGGTCAGCCACACAGTTTTCCTCTCACATCTCCCATCTGAAGCCACATGTCAGCAATTCAGGCACTTGGGTCACCCACCCGAGGCCACATGGCAGCCAGTGCTGGGGGAGACAAAGCTCCTTTCCCAGCCTGGTGCAATCCCCTCCAGGAATGACCCAGAGCGCATGTGCTCCTCAAACATAAATACCAGCACCCATCAATGCCTAGGGGCACCTCCCCTTCAAATTGGCCAGGCCTGTATGCATATTAATGCTTCTCATTTGCCTAGTCTCCACCTTTAACCCAGAACCCATAAGCAGCACCAGAGTGCACTGAGCAGCCTACACTAACTGATTACCGCTCTCTGTTAGGCCAGCAGTACAAACATTTACCTGGCTATCTCCCTGTACAGCAGCAAAATTAAAACCTATAATATGCTCATCCTAGCACCTACCTAGGAGGGTGCTAAACCTGAATTGGGCTATTCCTCTGGAGGGTCCTGGAGAGATGTACCTATAGAGGATTTGACTACAGAGGGCACAGTGAGTACTAATGGTAGAATGAGAGACAGTAAGGGTGAGATGGCTGTCAAAGAACTGCATATTCTTTCACATATGACTGCTGCGGACCGTCCACTAAATGTAAATGACTAAGTGATTTTGGAAAGTATTTCCTTGTGATGTTACTGTTATGCCATTCTCTGAATTCCATCAATAAATTTCAGAAAATCTACTATGTGCGGGCATTCCTTCCTTGAGATATAAAGGTCAACGGCTGGGAATGTCGTGTGGAGGCCTCTGGCATGGCGTGGGGCACAATATGGCGGAGGGTTAAGCCTCAGCAGGAAGGCCTTCTAGCAGGGCAGGAGCGGGGGTAGAGAGTTGTGCTCTTGGCGCCAGATCTAGCCAATCACTAAGCCCCTTTTGCATAGCAGCCGGCTGAAAAAAAAAAACAATACCAAGTTTATAGCTGGAGCTGTGAGCTTATTTCAACTTCTTAAATACCAGGAAGTTTATAAATAGGGTTGAACCCCTAAATGTTGCATTTTGGCATTAAACAAACAAATTAGGTGTGGACCGGTGTATTCAATATTTATAAATAAACTAGAAGTTGCTGCAGCACCCCCCTCGTCTCCGCCCCCACCTTGTCTCAGCAGTTGGCAGCAGAGAGGAGGATAGAATCTCCTCCGCCAGATCCTGCACTTCTCTGTGCAGCCACGGAGAGGCTTGCCCTCCCCCTGTATCAGCAAGATGCTGATTAGAGAGCATGATTATTGCACAGGTGTGCCTTAGGCTGGCCACAATAAAAGGCCACTCTAAAATGTGCAGTCTTACTGTATTGGTGGGGTTCGGAAACCAGTCAGTATCTGGTGTGACCACCATTTGATTCACACAGTGCAACACGTCTCCTTGGCATAGAGTTGATCAGGTTGGTGATTGTGGCTGCTGGAATGTTGGTCCACTCCTCTTCAATGGCTGTGCAAAGTTGCTGGAAATTGGAGGACCTGGAACACGCTGTTGTATACGCCGATCCAGAGCATCCCAGACATGCTCAATGGGTGACATGTCCGGCGAGTATGCTGGCCATGCAAGAACTGGGATGTTTTCAGCTTCCAGGAATTGTGTACAGATCCTTGCACCATGGGGCCGCGCATTATCATGTTGCAACATGAGGTGATGGTCGTGGATGAATGGCACAACAATGGGCCTCAGGATCTCATCACAGTATCTCTGTGCATTCAAAATGCCATCAATGAAATGCACCTGTGTTCGTTGTCCATAACATATGCCTGCCCATACCATAACCCCACCGCCACCATGGGCCACTCCATACACAAACAACAGATGCCTGCCCATACCATAACCCCACCACCACCATGGGCCACTCCATCCACAACATACGCCTGCCCATACCATAACCCCACCGCCACCATGGGCCACTCCATCCACAACATACGCCTGCCCATACCATAACCCCACCGCCACCATGGGCCACTCCATCCACAACATACGCCTGCCCATACCATAACCCCACCGCCACCATGGGCCACTCCATCCACAACATACGCCTGCCCATACCATAACCCCACCGCCACCATGGGCCACTCCATCCACAACGTACGCCTGCCCATACCATAACCCCACCCCCACCATGGGCCACTCCATCCACAACGTACGCCTGCCCATACCATAACCCCACCCCCACCATGGCCCACTCCATCCACAACGTATGCCTGCCCATACCATAACTCCACCGCCACCATGGGCCACTTCATCCACAACGTACGCCTGCCCATACCATAACTCCACCGCCACCATGGGCCACTCCATCCACAACGTACGCCTGCCCATACCATAACTCCACCGCCACCATGGGCCACTCCATCCACAACGTACGCCTGCCCATACCATAACCCCACGGCCACCATGGGCCATTGCATCCACAACGTACGCCTGCCCATACCATAACCCCACTGCCACCATTGGCCACTCCATCCAGAATGTACGCCTGCCCATACCATAACCCCACTGCCACCATGGGCCATTCCATCCACAATGTACACCTGCCCATACCATAACCCCACCGCCACCATGGGCCACTCTATCCACAACGTACGCCTGCCCATACCATAACCCCGCCTCCATGGGCCACTCTATCCACAATGTACACCTGCCCATACCATAACCCCACCGCCACCATGGGCCACTCCATCCACAATGTACGCCTGCCCATATCATAACCCTGCCACCACCATGGGTGGGCCACTCCATCCACAACGTTGACATCAGCAAACCGCTCACCCACACAACGCCATACATGCTGTCTGCCATCTGCCCTGTACAGTGAAAACTGGGATTCATCCATGAAGAGAACACCTCTCCAAAGTGCCAGATGCCATCCAATGTGAGCATTTGCCCACTCAAGTCGGTTACTATGAGGAACTGCAGTCAGGTGGAGACTCCGATGAGGACGACGAGCATGCAGATGAGCTTCCCTGAGACGGTTTCTGACAGTTTGTGCAGAAATTCTTTGGTTATGCAAACCGATTGTTGCAGCAGCTGTCCGGGTGGCTGGTCTCAGACCATCTTGGGGGGTGAAGATGCTGGATGTGGAGGTCCTGGGCTGGTGTGGTTACACATAGTCTGTGGTTGTGAGGCCGGTTGGATGTACTGCCAAATTCTCTGAAACAGCTTTGGAGACGGCTTATGGTAGAGAAATGAACATTCAATTCACGGATAACAGCTCTGGTGGACATTCCTGCAGTCAGCATGCCAATTCCACCCTCCCTCAAAACTTGGGACATCTGTGGCATTGTGCTGTGTGATAAAACTGCACATTTTAGAGGGGCCTTTTATTGTGGGCAGCCTAAGGCACACCTGTGCAATAATCATGCTGTCCAATCAGCATCTTGATATGCCACACCTGTGAGGTGGATGGATTATCTCGGCAAAGGAGAAGCGCTCACTAACACAGATTTACACAGATTTATGAACAATATTTGAGAGAAATCGGCCTTTTGTGTACATAGAAAAAGTCTGAGATCTTTGAGTTCAGCTCATGAAAAATGGGGGCAAAAACAAAAGTGTTGCATTTATAATTGTGTTCATTGTAATAATCCTCATCCATTTCTGTAAACAGAATTAGCATATTTTAAAAGGCTTCCATGGGCCGCCAGCGTTACCAGCCTGAAGGCAAAGCCTATTAAATGATGACAACATGACACGGCTAATAATGCAAATGAAGCCGATCTGCTTCGTCAATTATTTATAAATTAGGCTACGTTTCCCCTGGTGCGACGCCAACATCGCGAGATTTGCAGTGTGACTTTGATGGAACTTTGAGTGCAATTTTGATCTGACTTTACACAGTCGCATCAAACGTCGCATCAAAGTAGTGCAGGCACCTTTTCAAAGTCGCTGCAACTTTAAGTCGCATGGATTGGAACAAGTGCATTTGAAATCAATGGGTTGTGACTTGTCATGCGACTTTATGTGTCCAAAGTCACATGACAAGTCGCACTAGTGGAAACTGAGCCCTATCAAATTCAGCTGCAGACAACCTAACACAGGCAGTCACTGAATCGGCCAGGATGCTCACATTTAGAATAATTAATTGAATGGGAATAATGAAGTCTGACATTACCAGAGGTAAGCTTGCTGGGAGTGAGGTCCGGCTAATTAACAAAGTCATTCCCCCACCGCTCTACCGCACGGATCACCGCTATCTGCACTGCGGCTGAACATGTCTCAATGTGCGTTCCCCAGATACGGTAGAAGACATTTTGCTGCATTTTCCAGATATAAGAACATCCATTGGCTTTAACCCCTTCTGGACCGGAAGGATTTGCCCCGTTAATGACCAGGCCATTTTTTGCGATTCGGCACTGCGTTACTTTAACAGTCAATTGCACGGTGGTGCGATGTTGTATCCAAATAAAATTGATGTCCTTTTTTTTCACACAGATAGAGCTTTCTTTTGGCGGTATTTAATAATCACTGGGGATTTTATTTTTTGCTAAACAAACAAAAAAAAAGACATTTTGAAAAAAAAAAACAAAAACCTTAGATTTACTTAGTTTCTGTTATAAAATGTTGCAAATAATTATTTTTTTCTCCTTCACTGATGTGCGCTGATGAGGCGGCACTGATGAGACTGCACTGATGGGCACTAATAGGTAACACTGCAGGGCACTAATAAGCGGTACTGATAGGCGGCACTGATGAGGAGGCACTGATAGACAGCACTGATGGGCACTGTTTGGCAGTGTTTGGGCTGCACTGATCTTCATGAGACTGATAATCAGTGCCCTGATTGTCAGTGTAGATGTCCTCTGTGGGAGTTGAAACTTCAAGTTGCCAAGAGACAGCCAAGAAACCTTAAGGATTTAGAGAAGATCTGTAAAGAAGAGTGGACCAAAATCCCTCCTGAGATGTGTGCAAACCTGGTAACCAGTGACAACTGGTGCTCCATCGGTTGGGGGGGCGGGGCAGATGGACCTGACCACAGAGCTTACCAGCTCAAGCCCGCGCCGCACCATACCCCCCCCCCCAGTCGCCGGCTCACTCACCCTGTGCTGCCACTGGACTGACATGTGGAGGCGGCGGCGGCTTCCCCCTCAGTCTTCTCCCTGTCCCCCTTCGTTGGTCGGGCCTCCTCCTCCTTCGCCAATATGATGGCTTCTCCTTTCAGCCAATCGGGAAACGTGTCCCAGGACCCGCTTCCTGATTGGCCAGCAGGAGAATCCGTGTGACAATAGCGAATATTCATCCTCTATTGTCACACAACTGGGGGGGGGCTCAGGGCGCAGTGCTCTTCGCCCTGAGCCCACCCTTTTTTTAAGCCTATTAGAGCCTTTGACTTTAATTACGTGCTTCAAAAAAAAAAAAAAAAATCCTGCATTGGAATCCATGCGTCCGGCGCCCTGCAAGTAGATTAGGGGGCCGGACGCATGGATGGGGGGGCGGTGCCCCTGATGGACGGGCCGCCACTGCTTGTAACCAACTACAAGAAACATCTGACCTCTGTGCTTGCCAACAAGGGTTCCTCCACCAACTTCTAAGTCGTGTTTTGCTTGGGGATCAAATACTTATTTTACTCACTGAACTGCAACTCGGTTTATAACATTTGTATCGTGTGTTTTTTTTTTTTTTTCTGGATTTTGGTTGATATTCTGCCTCTATCATATAAAATAGACCTATGATAAAAAAAATATAGACCCTTCATTTCTTTGTAACTTGGCAAACGTACAAAATCTGCAGGAGATCAATTCATTATTTTCCCCGCTGTATAAGAACAACCAACACGCTCTTCTGTATAAAGACATAAATAAGGTTACAGAGAAGAACTTTGCTAACAGAAACACGGTGTATTTTAATGACATCATAACATGGAACACTTTGATGATGACAAAATACTACGCAACTGCCAACAAGATTCACAGCCTTGTATTATAGTCATAGACATATGGATTCCAGATGCATAGTTTGCAGATTTCAGATGTACTGTATATGTTCTCTGAGTCTCCCAATAAATCAAGGCGTGTTCTTCTCTAGTAAAGAGCGAGTTTTACATAAACATGGATACCGGTCATTGGCCTTCAACTTCAGTAGAGTCTTTGCAGGGAGAAAATGCTGCACTTTGTAGAGAGTTCTCTGTTGTTTAACAACACAGGGCTCTCTTCTGTCATTCGCTCCGTCGATCAGCGGGTCCCGGGCCATAAATCATTGGACCAACTGACAAACTGATCATGCAGCCAATTATAGGTTTCCGCGAGTGCACCCGGTAGAAAGCCCCGTTGTACAGGTATGTAATGGAATCGCAACCCCACAATGCGCTTGTGGGCTTCCGTCACATTACCATTTCCTTCAGTCTTGAACATAGATATCAGATATTACAGCGCCCCCATAAAAAACTAGCCGACACTTAGCTTGTATAGATCTGGAATCTTTTTGAACAAGCTCACACACAATATATACCACACAGGAGGACATCCCCCTCCTGATCATAGTTACATAGTTTCATAGTTAGTGAGGTTAAAAAAAAGACATCAGTCCATCCAGTTCAACCTATGATTTGTGTGTATCAGATTGCTCCACCAGGTCAGGTGCCTGAGTACATTATGCTATGCAGATGAAATTGTGTTCAGAAATATAACTAACCTGAACTAATTATCTATCCATCCGGACAGAAACAATTGGTGAATGGGAATCCACATCTATGCAATCTTATAATTAACATGTTAATTAACTCAGCACTGCAACAAGGCTAAAACAAAATACATTACACATTATCCTAAGTATAAACACAGACAAACTGGTCCTGCAGCCAATTATAGATTTCCACGAGCGCACCCGGTAGAAAGCCCCGTTGTACAGGTATGTAATGGAATCGCAACCCCACAATGCGCTTGTGGGCTTCCGTCAGAATACCGCTTCCTTCAGTCTTGAACATAGATATTAGATATTAGAGCGCCCCCATACAAAACTAGCCGACACCTAGCTTGTATAGATCTGGAATCTTTTTGAAGAAACTCACACACACAATATATACCACACAGGAGGACATCCCCTCCTGATCAGATTGCCCCACCAGGACAAGTGCCTGATTACATTATCCAATGCAGATGAAATTGTGTCCAGAAATATAATTAACCTGAACTAATTATCTATCCATTACGGACAGAAACAATCGGTTAATGACAATCCACATTTAGACAATGTTATTATTAATATGTTACTTAACTCAGCACTGCAACAAGGCTAAAACAAAATACATTACACATTATCCTACGTATAAACACAGAACATCATATTAAACAGACAATAGCAGGAGACCACCAGTAACAGACTGTCCTTCTCCTACATTGAAGAACCTGGAATCCACATCCAAGCAACGCCCCGGCCATTCAGAAGTCACAGACTTCGTGGCAACGGTCTACAACAGCCTATGAGGCAAAGCTCATAGAATGTTCTATCATTCTGATATAGTGGAATTAATGTATCATAGATTTCTTGAGGGATATTGTGGACAAATATCACTGTCCTATTTGAAGCAATCAAAACCACATTCTCAGTGTCCACCAAGTAGTTGTCCATCATTTTCTTGGTCACCCTGTGCCCCTAATAGACACAGGGTGACTTACACATAAGAGGGGCCTAGGGAGCTGAGAGAGGGATTTCTCAACCTCTCAAAGGTAAGCTGTGTTCCACAGACCCCCCCAACCAAAGGGACTCCCATCACAAGGTATAATACAGTGCCTGTACAAGCCACCCTGCCACAGTGTATGTACTGCAGCATGGTTAATAAAAGCGTTAATGTGTGAAGCTTGCGGCAGGCTGATCACACATTTTGGCCGGGGTAGTCCACTAAATATGATCTCTCGAGTGGACCAATCAAAACAGAATAGAATGCATAGAAGGCTCCAAGAAAATGACGAAATGCATCAAAGCCTGACACGTTAATCCCGGAGCCATCCCCTTTTTACTTCCAGCTGGTGGAACACACGCTGACCCTGGGAAGCAAGCAATGGTGCAGGATACATCAGCTAGGAAGCGGCACACATTTAATCCTCATTTTCACTCGTTAGCATGTGAGTGCAGATGTTTTATATTTGTTTAGCTTGGCTTGCTGCAAAATCATGTACCTGTACATCATTAGATTCAAGTGGTTGTAGTGGGATGATATGCATCTAGAGGAATCACCCTGGCAGGGGCATCACAAGGGGGGTACTGGGGGTGTGGACCGCACCAGGGTGTCCATGGGGGAGGGGGGGTGACACCCCCTTGGGGGGCCCAAGCAAGGAAGCTGCCTCTTTGCCTCCCGATCTGATCCTTCACTATACGAGTATCATCGCATCGCCGCATAGCGAAGGATTTACTTGCTCCTCCTCCCGAGTCCTGACCTCCCCTGCCCTTTGCATACCAGGGTTCCATGACATCACGCGGAGTCACGGCAACGCTAGGGTGAACCCTGGGTCAGTGCAGCGTGGTCTCCTCCAGCTCCAAGAATTACAAAGCGGCCTCAAACTCAAACTCCTTCCGCAAGGAATCTGCCCTGAACCCTGAGTGACTGAGGCTGAGCCCAGAACACTGCTGATCCTTGAGCCTCTGCCTGCTGAGCCTGTTGGAGAACTGTAAGTATTTCCAGTAATTCACTGGAAAAAGGGAGGTCTAATAAATTAATGACTGTGCGTCTCATTCAGAGTTTATCAAATAAACCCTTTAGAGTTGTTTTCTACTATAGAAGTAGTTGCAGAATTTGTTTTCTCTTGAGTTATTATGTGGGTTGGGGATGTTAGAGGAGTTACCGTATTTTTCTCTGTATAAGACGCTCCGGAATATAAGACACACCCAATTTTAAAGGAGGAAAATCTAGAAAAAAAAGATTCTGAACCAAATGCCAGAAGCAACAGTATGACGTAGGGAGGGCGGTGTGTCTTCTCCCCGTGATTCGGGGGCGGAGCTTGTGGAGCCATTCTTCTGCCCATCAATCATGGGCATCCAATAGAGTAGTAGGCGATGTGGGGGCGGAGCAGGAACAGCAGTATGAGGTAGGGAGGGCGGTGTCTTCTCCCCGGGATTCGGGGGGAGGAGCTTTGGTGGATCAATTCTTCTGCCCATCAATCACGGGCATCAAATCAAGTAGGAGCGGGGCGGAGCAGAGCACGGACAGCACACAGTAAACATTGGCCGGAGGAGGCGGAAGGGATGGAGCAGGTGGGGCAGACGTGCGGACATTTCAGGGCAGCATATATTGATACAGTGCCCGGGAGATATGCACAGAAGCGGCGCAATTGTGCCCACACTGCTCATCAAGGAGTGAGACTGCCCGGGGAGACATAAGGAGGCACAGCCCGCACTGATGGAGGGAAAGGTACCGGTAAGCTCAGCAGAGCGTTGACATGGTGCCCGGGCAGCACGTGATTAGACTGTTGGGAGGGGGGGACAAGGCGCGCTATAGGAGGGAGAGGGAAGCCCGAACACACACAGCCTGGCCGTGCAGGGAGGGTCAGAGAAGTCTCCACAGCCCGCAGTACATGCCACAAATCCAGCCTGTAGCACACACAGCATAAAAAGAGGACTGCGAGCAAGCACCGCACAAAGTTAGGGGCAGTTTTAATGCAGGCAAAATGTGTATTTGTCGTATAAGACGCACCAACTTTTCCCCCCCTGTTTTGGGGAAGAGAAAGTGCGTCTTATACGGCGAAAAATACGGTAAATAGAGGAAGGACTTGTGTATTTGAGGGGGTTGGGGGTGACACCGTGAGTTACCGCACCGGGTGACACCAACCCTAGTGATGCCACTGCACCCCAGCACCGTTTTTTCATAGCCAACTGTCGGCTTTCTTGTGATAACAACCGATGTGGCTAAGCAATCGATTAGCTGGTATAACAAGCAGCGGGTGGCAGGGACATGGAGTGGGGGGGGGGGGGCAGTGAGGTCCTCTCCCCCTCCTGCTGCCTAGTGAGGCTCGCCCGGGCTCTCCCTTCCCATCGGGAGAACCAGAGCCACCAGCCACCAAGTCCGCCGGCTGGCCGGAGACCTGAACAAAGCTGGAATTGGCTTTGATCGGGTTTTGGATGTAGTAACCCAGAACCAACATCATAACATTTCCGGTTTACTCTGCAGCCAACGGCACCGATTTAAAAAGAAATCCACAGTATTCAATAAACTATCTTGGCATTTTGAATACTTTCAAGTGCAGAGGAGGGGTTTGGGGTCTTTTATCTCTCCATAAAGACTACCTGTCACTGCCTATTACTGTCACAGGGGAAGTTTACATTCCTTGTGACAGCAATAAGTGATCAGAAAAAAGTTTTTTAAAAGGACAGTGTAAAAAAAAAAAAATATATAATAGAATAAAAAAGAAAAAAAATATTTTAAAGCGCCCCATGCTTCATGAAAGCAAACACATACGTAAGGCGCGCCTGCAAGCGTAAACGGTGTTCAAACCAGACATGTGAGGTATCGCTGCGATTGTTTGAGTGAGAGCAATAATTCTAGCTCTAGACCTCTTTAACTCTAAACCGGTAACCGTTAAAATTTTTTAGAAATTTTTAAGTTCCGTATTTTGTTGCCATTCCACGCGCAATTTTTAAAGGGTGACATGTTAGGTATCTATTTACTTGGCGTAACATCAGCTTTTACATTAAACAAAAAAGTTGAGCTAACTTTGGTATTTTGTTTTTTTTTCAGTGTATTTTTTCCAAAAAAATTGCGTCTGAAAGACCACTGCGCAAATACTGTGTGACATAAAATATTGAATTGACCGCCATTTTATTCTCTAGGGTCTCTGCTAAAAAAAAAACCACATATAATGTTTGGGGGTTCCAAGCTATTTTCTAGCATAAAATACTCATTTCTGAGATTGTAAGCAACAAATCTCAGAAATAGGCCTGGTCTTGAAGTGGTTAATAAAACATACTACACTATACAGCCGTGGCCAGAAGTTTTAAGAATGACACAAATATTATTTTTCACAAAGTCCGCTGCTTCAGTGTTTTTAGATCTTTTTGTCAGATGTTACTATGGGATACTTAAATATAATTACAAGCATTTTATAAGTGTCAAAGGCTTTTATTGACAATGACATGAAGTTTATGCAAAGAGTCAATATTTGCAGTGTTGACCCTTCTTTTTTAAGACCTCTGCAATTCCCCCCGGCATGCTGCCAATCAACTTCTGGGCCACATCCTGACTGATGGCGCCCCCCCCCCCCCATTCTTGCATAATCAATGCTTGGAGTTTGTCAGAATTTGTGGGGTTTTTTTGCTCACCCGCCTCTTGATGATTGACCACAAGTTCTCAATGGGATTAAGGTCTGGGAAGTTTCCTGACCATGGACCCAAAATTTCTATGTTTTGTTCCCCAAGCCACTTATCACTTTTGTATATAAAAAATCCGCGCTTAGGATATAGTAGAATCCAACTAACACCGGCTGCAGCCTACCTCTATAACTATAATCCTAGGATATATAGTAAGGAGTGAAGAGAAAAGGGGAGGTATATGGCGCTGCCTGTGAATCACTTACTGCTAATTAGCATGGACCTAGATAAAGTGCACTAGTGCAATATCCTTTAAAAACTAGTGAATTATAAAACTCCTTAGAAATAAGTAAAATGTGAGATAATAATATTGTGAAAATAAAATTGTGCTGCGCAAATAATGAGTGAAAATCTTCTGTGGTCCACCAAATGTCACCACCTGATATCTTCAATAGTCAGGTGTGATGCGATATTATAAATCGCTGTGAAAGTAGTGCAATTTATATAAATCAATAACAATATAGAACTTTGTGCAATGATACTATAAAAGGTATGTGTGAATAGTGTTACTAAGTGAAATATAAGTGACACCACTAAAAACATACATAAAGTGATGAATAAAACGGTGTATATAAATCCTATTCCTAGGCTTAGCTAAGTAGAAAACGATCTGAGAAATACGCAATATAAAAATCAGCAGGGAACCACATATAAATATTAAATAACATTAACAAGTAGCAGAAATTAGTATCCAAAATATCCCAACATTGTTGTATAAAAAATATATAAGTGTGTAGTCCACTTTTTTTCAAGTATATCACAAAATTTAAGATGCAAGAGAATATCCAAAAGTGACTTCAGTGCAGGTGCCTTAATATATCTCTCAAGGGTGCCAAATACGGTGATCACTCTGTGCTCCCCGCACCCCCAGGACCGCACTCACCAGAATTAATTACCCCTACAGGGGTAACGGGCCTTAGAATAGTGTTGCCTCCTATGCTTCTCGGATGCCCTTTGATCTCCCTGGGCGGTCCTACTAGCTCTGAGTGCTGTCCTCTCGATATCCCAGCTATACTTTGCCCGGGTCCGGTCTCTCTGCACTTTACATATGTACGGCAGCGCTACAATCTGAGCTCCTTGCTGGGCCGCCTGTTTTACCAGCTCGGTTGCCCTCTTCAGATTATCTGCTTTTACAGGAGACACAAAGAGCTGAACAAGGCCCAGGTGGAATTCACAGCAAATTTTCCCCACACTCTTCCTTGAGCAGCTTTTGACTTGGGATTGCTGCAGTGTGTGCTGCTCAAGGAAGAGTGTGGGGAAAATTTGCTGTGAATTCCACTACAAACAGTGTGCAGGGTTGAGGGGTACGCTATGTGCAGATTATAAGGGTGCGCTGCATGCAGATTGCAGAGTTGAGGGGTGCACTAGGAGCAGGGTTTAAGAGTGTGCTACGTGCAGGGTTTAGGGATTGCAGAGATGAGGGGTGCACTAGGTGCAGGGTTTAGGGGTGCACTAGGTGCAGGGTTTAGGGGTGTGCTACGTGCAGGGTTTAGGGGTGCACTATGTGCAGAGTGCAGGGGTGTGTCATGTGCAGAGTGCAGGGGTGTGTCATGTGCAGAGTGCATGGGTACGCTAGGTACAGAGTGCAGGGGTGTGTCATGTGCAGAGTGCAGTGGTACGCTAGGTACAGAGTGCAGGGGTGTACAATGTGTAGAGTGCAGGGTTGAAGGGTGCGCTATGTGCAGAGTACAGAGTGCAGGGTTGAGGGGTGCGCTACATGCAGAGTGCAGAATTGAGGAGTGCACTACGTGCAGGGTTTAGGGGTGTGCCCTGTGCATAGTACAGGGTTGTGCCATGTGCAGAATGCAGGGCTGCGCCATGTGCAGAGTGCAGTGGTGAGCTAAGTGCAGATTGCAGGGCTCTTCTCCCCCGATTCCAGTGTAGAGTTCCACTCCCCCCCCCTCCAAGTACAAGGCTTTCCTCATCCCCCACCCCAGTGCTTCTGTATTTACAAGTGACAGTAGGCAAGCAGCAGCATGCGACTAGAACCAAGGGTGGCCCAACTCCGGGGGCTCAAGGGGCGGGCAGCATGGGGCCTATCAGTGCCACATATCAGTGCCCATCAGTGCGGCATATCAGTGCCATCTATCAGTGCCCATCAGTGCTGCCTATCAGTGCTCATCAATGCCACCTATCAGTGCTCATCAGTGCCGCACATCAGTGCCCATCAGTGTGGCATATTAGTGCCTCCTCATCAGTGCCACCCCACCATTGTCCATAAGTGCCACCTCATCAGTGCCCATAAGTGCCACCTCATCAGTGCCTATCAGTGCCACCTCATCAATGCTTATCAATGCAGCCCATCAGAGACCATCAGTGCCACCTCATCAGCACACATCAGTGAAGGAGAAAAAGGAC
This sequence comes from Pelophylax lessonae, assembly GCF_965119305.1. Taxonomy (NCBI): domain Eukaryota; kingdom Metazoa; phylum Chordata; class Amphibia; order Anura; family Ranidae; genus Pelophylax; species Pelophylax lessonae. Next base: position 10,244,001 of record NC_138771.1, on the reverse strand, counting down.
TTATTTACAAAATTTACTCACAGAAATGAAGAAAAACTTTTTTTCAAAATTTGCCGTCTTTTTTTTCTTTTTGTTTTAGTAAAAAATAAAAAACTCAGCGGTGATTAAATACCACCAAAACAAAACTCTATTTGTGTGAAAAAAAACGACAAAAAGTTAATTTGGGTGCATTGTTGCATGACAGCGCAATTGTCATTCAAAGTATGACAGCGCTGAAAGCTGAAAATTGGCCTGGGCAGGAAGGGGGTGAAAGTGGCCGGTATTGAAGTGGTTAAAGGTGGAAAAAGTTCTGAAATGATTTACCTTTGTCTCATTTTACCAGGGGTGTAGACTTTTTATATGCAGTGTATGATGGGGAGTACTCGGATTGGGCGGGTGTGGAAAGTGGGGTTCCCCAAGGTTCTGTCCTGGGACCAATCCTGTTTAATTTATTCATAAATGATCTAGAGGAGGGGATATCTAGTACAATCTCAGTATTTGTGGATGATACTAAACTAAGCATGCCAATATCTTCTATGCAGGATGTGGAAACCTTACAAGCGGACCTGAACAAAATAACGGGGTGGGCAACTACATGGCAGATGAGATTTAATGTTGAAAAATGTAAAGTAATGCACTTGGGCGTCAGAAACCAGAAACCAAGCTATTCACTAGGGGGTGAACCTCTGGGTGAGTCTAGGATGGAAAGTGACCTGGGGGTACTGGTAGACAACAGGCTTGGCAGTGGCATGCAATGCCAAGCTGCTGCAAGCAAAGCCAACAGAATACTGGGATGTATAAAAAAGGGGATTCACTCCAGAAATAAAGAGATTATTCTCCCACTCTACAAGACTCTGGTCCGGCCACATCTGGAGTATACTGTCCAGTTCTGGGCACCGGTCCTCAGGAGGGATGTGCTGGAACTGGAGAGAGTCCAGAGAAGGGCAACAAAAATAATTAGGGGAATGGAGGACATCAGCTATGAGGAAAAACTACAAGCACTGAACTTATTCTCTCTGGAGAAGAGACGATTGAGGGGGGATATGATATCAATGTACAAATTCTGTACTGGTGACCCTAGCATAAGGAACAAACTATTCAGAGAAAGGGAATACAATAAGACACGTGGCCACTCACTAAACCTAGAGGAAAAACGGTTTAACCTTAAAATAGGTAAGGGGTTCTTCACTGTCAGAGCAGTAAGGATGTGGAATTCTTATAATACTCCTCGCAGGCTGCATCGTATTTATCCTAGTGTCTCGGCTTCTTGCTGGAGATGCTCTTGCGCTTCTGCAGGCTTTTCTCACATTTTCTGGGAATGTCCGCAGATCACTTCCTATTGGTTGGAGGTGACTCAATTCATATCCGGTCTGACTTCTATATCGGTTCCTTTAACGGTGGGGGTCTGTCTCCTTGGCCTGGTAGACCAGTTGGCGATGGCCAGGGCGACATGTACCCTTATCGGTATCCTACTCTTCTATGCCAGGAAGGCCATAGTTCTTAAGTGGATATCTCCTTACCCTCCAACCTTGGGCTTCTGGAAGGGGCTGGTTAATGCGGTAGTTCCACTGTACAAGGCGATCTATATTTCCAGGAACTGCCCTAAGAAATATGAAAAGGTCTGGCAGGTCTGGGTTGCTTCCAGATCTACCGTAGATGAGCGGGCCTCGGAGCCAGATACGGCCTGAACTCAGGTGGGGTGGACCATGGGGAGAGAGAACGGAGATCAATGTTTCTGACTTGGACTATGAAGGGTACTGAGCGGTTCAGTTGTGGGAGGTTTTGGGTGGGTTATTTTCTGTTTTTCTTTTTATGTTATTTGTCTGTTTGCTAGGGTATGCCCCCTAAGGCCTTGTTTTTATTTGTGCTAAACTTAATAAACTGAATTATAAAAAAAAAAAAAAAAAGGATGTGGAATTCTCGATAGTTTAAAAAAACTATTAGATGGGCACCTTAAAGACCACAACATACAGGGGTATACAATGTACAACATACAGGGCTATACAATGTACAACATACAGGGGTATACAATGTACAACATACAGGGGTATACAATGTACAACATACAGGGGTATACAATGTACAACATACAGGGGTATACAATGTACAACGTAGAGGGGTATACAATGTACAACATACAGGGGTATACAATGTACAACATACAGGGGTATACAATGTACAACATACAGGGGTATACAATGTACAACATACAGGGGTATACATAGTACAACATACAGGGGTATACAATGTACAACATACGGGGGTATACAATGTACAACATACAGGGGTATACAATGTACAACATACAGGGGTATACAATGTACAACATACAGGGGGTATACAATGTACAACATAGAGGGGTATACAATGTACAACGTACAGGGGTATACAATGTACAACGTACAGGGGTATACAATGTACAACGTACAGGGGTGTACAATGTACAATGTACAGGGGTATACAATGTACAACATACAGGGGTATACAATGTACAACATACAGGGGTATACAATGTACAACATACAGGGGGTATACAATGTACAACATACAGAGGTATACAATGTACAACGTACAGTTGTATACAATGTACAACATACAGAGGTATACAATGTACAACGTACAGGAGTATACAATGTACAACATACAGGGGTATACAATGTACAGGGGTATACAATGTACAGGGGTATACAATGTACAACGTACAGGGGTATACAATGTACAGGGGTATACAATGTACAACATACAGGGGTATACAATGTACAACATACAGGGGTATACAATGTACAACATACAGGGGTATACAATGTGCGGTTAACAGCAAACACACACACATCATAGGTTGAACTGGATGGACTGATGTCTTTTTTCAGCCTCACAAACTATGTAACTATGGTACAGGCCGCCATGCCGGAGTGTATGCACTGCGGGGTGGTAATAAATGTGGTCCGACAAGTCCTAAAACACAGTCCTGACTGGCATGGACTGAAAACGCTTCTACCACTGAGTTAAATTCCCCCCCAGAATGTCCCAATATATAGACTTTTATCATTGTAAAATATTCTCGCTGGAGGTGACCCAATACTTTCTGCATCCGCCGCTTTAGATTAGCGAGAAATAGAAGTAATTCCGGGAAAGCGTGTTTTAGCGTAAACCATAATAAGGTCACGGAGACAAGTCCTCTTCCTCCCCTATGCATGCCCATCGCACATTATATTGCGCTCCTTGTCTAGCTTCTGGGCACGCCATCGTTTCTACACCGGCAGAATAATACATGAGGCTTGTATAAAGTCAGATTGATCTTGAGGACTCGCTGTGATTACAGATATTTTATGGATCTTTCCTCTCCGGACTTAACAAGGAAAATCTTTGTGTCATTTTATGGACGGATCAGACAAAGCACCTTCAGCCGGGAGAAGGGAAAAAGAAAAGATTAAAAGATTTTGTTCTTTTTCAAAAGAACGCAAAAAGATAAAAATGACTTATGGCTACATTGTGCGGTTATTTGTAACCACTTCTGGACCAGAAGGATTTGCCCCCTTTAATGACCAGGCCATATTTTGCGATTCGGCACTGAGTTACTTTAACGGACAATTGCGCAGTCGTGCGACGCTGCACCCAAATAAAATTGATGGCCTTTTTTTACCCACAAATAGATCTTTCTTTTGGTGGTATTTGATCACCTGTGCCAAAAAAACAGAGAGACAATTCTGAAAAAAAAAAAACAATATTTTTCACATTCTGCTATGTAACATCCCCCCCCCCCAAAAAAAAAAAAATTAAAAATCAAAATTTTTTAACATTTTAGGCCCATTTTGTTTTCTGCTACATATTTTTGGTAAAAAAAAAAAAAAACGCAATAAGCGTATTTTGATTGGTTTGCACAAAATGTATCGCGTCTACTAACTACGGGAAAGATTTATGTCATTTTTATTGTTGTGTTTTTTTTTTACTAGTAATGGCGGTGATCTGCGATTTTTAGTGGGACTGCGCCATTGCGTCAGACAGATCGGACCCCTAACTGACATTTTTGACACTTTTGGGGGGACCAGTGACATTACTACAGTAATCAGTGCTAAAGATATGCACTGTCACTGTAATAATGACACTGGCAGGGAAGGGGTTAACACAGTAAGTCTATACCAGGTCCTTATCCGGGCATGCAGCCTGGCAGATCAGGAAAGGGGAGGGGATGAGCGAGCACCCCCCCTTCTGAACCATACCAGGCTATATGCCCTAATCATGGAGGGGTGGGTGCTTTGAGGCAATGTTGATAGGGACAGGGGCCTCTTCCCGACAACCCTGGGCTGTGGTTGTTGGGGCCTGGGGGTAGGGAGCTTATCGGAATCTGGAAGCCCCCTTTAACAAGGGAGCCCCCAGATCCTGCCCCCTCCCCCATGATAAAATGTCCTTTAAACTTGCTTGCGGCTGTAATATACTGTCGGTTCCCGGCAATACAGATAAAAAGAAAATGAAAAAAAAAAAAAACGCCAAAATTAAAAAAAAAAAAAAAAAACTAGCGTGGGGTCCCCCCACCTCCAAAATCCAAACCAGACCCTTATCCAAGCATGCAGGCCACAGGATAGGGGGGGTATAAGTGAGCGCCCCCCCCCCCAAACCATACCAGGCTACATGCTCTCAACATGGAGGGGTGGGTGCTTTGAGGGGCAATTTTGATGAGGACAAGGGCCTCTTCCCGACAACCCTGGGCTGTGGTTGTCAGGGTTTGCGAGTGGGGAGCTTATCGGAATCTGAAAGCCCCCTTTAACAAGGTTTCCCCCAGATCCTGCCCCCCTCCCCCATGATAAAATGTCATTTAAATTTGCTCGCGGCTGTAATATATGCGGGTGGGGGGCTTATCGGAATCTGGAAGCCCCCTTTAACAAAGGAGTCCCCAGATCCTGCCCCCCTCCCCCATGATAAAATGTTATTTAAATTTGCTCGCGGCTGTAATATATGCGGGTGGGGGGCTTATCGGAATCTGGAAGCCCCCTTTAACAAAGGAGCCCCCAGATCCTGCCCCCCTCCCCCATGATAAAATGTCATTTAAACTTGCTTGCGGCTGTAATGTATTGTCGGTTCCCGGCAATACAGATAAAAAATGGAAAAAAAAACACAAAAATTTAAAAAAAAAACTAGTGTGGGGTCTCCCCCCACACAAAATCCAAACCAGACCCTTATCCAAGCATGCAGCCTGGCAGGCCAGGATAGGGGGGGGGGGATGAGTGAGCGCCCCCCCCCCCCGAACCTTACCAGGCTATATTCTTTCAACATGGAGGGGTGGGTGCTTTGAGGCAATGTTGATGGGGACAAGGGCCTCTTCCCGACAACCCTGGGCTGTGGTTGTCAGGGGATTATAAACATCTGGAAGCCCCCTTTAACAAGGGGGCCCCCAGATCCTGCCCCCCCATGTGAATGGTTATCAGGTATATAGTACCCCTACCCATTCACCAAAAAAATGTACAAAAGTAATAACCACACGTTTTTGACCCTATGTCAAAGTTCGGGTGTTTGGCGAACGGCCGAACAAGCAAATGTTCAGCCTGAACTCGAATCGAACCGTTCGGCCATCCCTATCTGGGAGCCTTGTTGTTGTTATTTTTTGGTTTCGGCCAAGTGCATCCTGAATTTTTGGTTTCAGTTTGGCACCAAAATTTTCATTTCGGTGCACCACTACCTGCCACAGTAAAAATCCTATCACATTGGGGGCTATTGGCCCCCTAGGTGATAGCAATAAAGTTAAAGAGGTTTTAAACCTTTGCATATATCCAGTGAAGTAACTGGTCTCAAGTGACGCACAGAGATTAAACAAACCCTTTAACTTACGTTGTACCTGTTTATCTGCAGCCTTCTCCTCTCTACATCTTTTCAAAGTCCAGAATTTCTAAAGCTTGTCTGAGCTGTTAGAAAGTGAGGGGTGGAGAGCAGAAGTTACACTCTGCAGAGTGCATTAAGACAGTGCCGGGACAAGGTCATCCAGCGCCTAGGGCAAAGATGCCAATCTGTGCCCCCCTTCTTCCCGTAGGGTTAGGGTCAGAGCGCCCACATCCCTGCAAATAACCATTGCGCCCAGGGCAGCCCCCCCCTCCTCCTGCCCACCCCTTGTCCTGGCCCTGCATTAAGGAGAGCTCTGAGAGCTGATTGGAGGGACGACCCCCACCCCCTCTTTACACAGCACACAGGAACAGAGCTGACGCTGTCAATCACAGATTGTGTGTTGGAGCTCTCTGGTCTGTCACTGTTTTTCTCTTGGTGTCAGGAAAACTTATCAGAAGTGACCCATGCAGATAGCAGAGGAAGGAGGCAGCAGACAGAAATGACACTTAGTGCTCCGGATTGAGGCAAGGACACACTATAGAGGGATAGGCTTTGTTCAGATTTCATGTCTGAGGTTTACAACCACTTTAACCACTTCCCACAAACTCCCGTAGATGTATGTGATCTGCAAGAAGTGATTGTACCGGGGTTATTCCTGCAGCTAGAGGCATCATCCCGGTACCATTTTTTAGAGCCGGTGATCGGCTTTCAGGTAAAAATGGCCGATGCGGCTCGAAGCCGCTCGGTCGTTACCCCTGCGAGCGGGAAGGGACGCCCCCCTCCTGCTGCCTTTCGCGGCTCTGCCCCGGGTCTCATCAGGAGACCCAAGCAACCAGCTGGCATGTCCACCCGCTGGTTGGAGTCCCGGACGAAGACAAATTCGGCTTTGATCGGTTCTACAATGACGTAACCCGGAAGAGGCGTTCATGACGTCATGTCAAGGTTACTCAGCGGCTAAAGGCGCCTAATTTAAAAAAGAAACTGTCAGTATTGAAAAATGCAGTTTTTGGCATTTTGAATACTTTGAAGTGCAGTGGAGGGGTTTGGTGTCTTTTAGACCCCCGATCCCTCCATAAAGAGTACCTGTCACTGCCTATTACTGTCACATTCCCCCCGATCCCACCATAAAGAGTACCTGTCACTGCTATTACTGTCACATTTCCCCGATCCCTCCATAAAGAGTACCTGTCACTCCTATTACTGTCACATTCCCTCCGATCCCTCCATAAAGAGTACCTGTCACTCCTATTACTGTCACATTCCCCCCGATCCCTCCATAAAGAGTACCTGTCACTGCCTATTACTGTCACATTCCCCCCCGATCCCTCCATAAAGAGTACCTGTCACTGCCTATTACTGTCACATTCCCCCCGATCCCTCCATAAAGAGTACCTGTCACTGCTATTACTGTCACATTCCCCCCGATCCCTCCATAAAGAGTACCTGTCACTCCTATTACTGTCACATTCCCCCCGATCCCTCCATAAAGAGTACCTGTCACTGCTATTACTGTCACATTCCCCCCGATCCCTCCATAAAGAGTACCTGTCACTCCTATTACTGTCACATTCCCCCCAATCCCTCCATAAAGAGTACCTGTCACTCCTATTACTGTCACATTCCCCCCGATCCCTCCATAAAGAGTACCTGTCACTGCCTATTACTGTCACATTCCCCCCGATCCCTCCATAAAGAGTACCTGTCACTCCTATTACTGTCACATTCCCCCCCGATCCCTCCATAAAGAGTACCTGTCACTGCCTATTACTGTCACATTCCCCCCGATCCCTCCATAAAGAGTACCTGTCACTGCCTATTACTGTCACATTCCCCCCCGATCCCTCCATAAAGAGTACCTGTCACTGCCTATTACTGTCACATTCCCCCCCCCGATCCCTCCATAAAGAGTACCTGTCACTGCCTATTACTGTCACATTCCCCCCGATCCCTCCATAAAGAGTACCTGTCACTGCCTATTACTGTCACATTCCCCCGATCCCTCCATAAAGAGTACCTGTCACTCCTATTACTGTCACATTCCCCCCCGATCCCTCCATAAAGAGTACCTGTTACTCCTATTACTGTCACATTCCCCCCGATCCCTCCATAAAGAGTACCTGTCACTGCCTATTACTGTCACATTCCCCCCGATCCCTCCATAAAGAGTACCTGTCACTGCTATTACTGTCACATTCCCCCGATCCCTCCATAAAGAGTACCTGTCACTGCCTATTACTGTCACATTCCCCCCCCCCGATCCCTCCATAAAGAGTACCTGTCACTGCCTATTACTGTCACATTCCTCCCGATCCCTCCATAAAGAGTACCTGTCACTGCCTATTACTGTCACAAGGGATGTTTACATTGCTTCTCACAGCAATAAAAGTGATTACATTTATTTATTTTTTAAAAAAGAAAACCTGTGCTGAAGTTCAAAAATTAAAAATAAAAAAAATAAATAGGAAAAAAAAAAAGTTAAAGCGCCACCGTAAGCTTGCGCACGAAAGAAAACGTATATGGAAGTGGCGCCCGCAAATGAAAGCGCTGTTCAAACCGCACATGTGAGTTATCTCCGCGATCACCAGAGCGAGAGCAAAAACAAAAGCTACTCTGTAACTCTAAACTGGTAACCGTAAACATTTTTTAAAGCGTCGCCTATATGGAAATTTTATTGACCGTAGTTTGTCGCCATTCCGCGAGTGCGCAATTTTAAACCGTGACATGTTGGGTATCTATTTACTCGGCGTGACATCATCTTTCACAATATACAAAAAAAAAAATGGGCTAACTTTACCGTTTTGTTTTTTTTTTAAATGCAACGAAATGTATTTTTTTCCCCAAAAAATGGCATTTGAAAGACCGCTGCGCAAATACCGCGTGACAAAAAAATATTGCAACGACCGCCATTTTATTTTCCAGAGTCTTTGCTAAAAAAAAAGAAAAATAATATATGTATGTGTGTGTATATATATATATATATATGTATATGTATATGTGTGTGTGTATATGTATGTATATATATATATATGTGTAAAATGTTTGGGGGTCCTAAGTAATTTTCTAGCAAAAAATACAGATTTTAACTTTAACGTGTCAGAAATGGGCTCGGTCCAGAAGTGATTAATTTGCAAACAAAAAAAAAAAAAAAATGTAAAGGCACACCCAAGCAAAAAAATACCTGCACATACACATGTAAACGCACACATCAGGGGCACCAACACATGAAGAGAGTTTTGCTACACATGCTATATACTGCTGTGAATTCAATAACCCTAGACCCGTTATTCACTGATAACTCTAAAGTAATGACCTGTAGGCAATGCCGGGACAAGGTCATCCAGCACCCAGGGCAAAGATGCCAAACTGCACCCCCCCTTCCCTTAGGGTTAGGTTCCCCCATCCCTGCAATAAACGATTACGCCCAGGGCAGACAACCCTCCTGCCCACCCCTTGTCCCGGCCCTGCCTGTAGGGACTTTTAAAGTGTCGCCAGTGAAAAATATGAGTTACCGAATTTTTGAGGAAGTTTCATGGGCACACACAATTTTACGGCACGGTGGGTATCTATTTACTCGTCGCAACCTCTTTTTTTTTTATATTTTACAAAAATTAGGTTGTATATTGAGTTTGTGTGAGCTAACACTAATGTAAGTGTATTTTGTACAGAAAATTTGCTCTTGATAAAATTAAAAAAATTGGGACTACCACCACTCTTTTCTCCTCAAATCATCACTGACTGTAGAAAGTTTTGCATTTCATTTGGAAATGAAGGTCCCAGAGTCTGGAGGAGGAGTGGAGAGGTACAGAATCCACGTTGCATGAGGTCCAGTGTGAAATTTCCACAGTCAGTGATGATTTGGGGAGCCGTGTCATCTGCTGGTGTTGGCCCACTGTGTTTTATCAAGTCCAAAGTCAGTGCAGCCCTCTAGCAGGATATTCTAGAGCACTTCATGCTTCCCTCTGCTGACCAGCTTTATGGAGATGCCGATTTCATTTTCCAGCAGGACTTGGCACCGCCCACACTGCCAAACCTACCAATACCTGGTCACATGATCATGGGATCACTGTGCTTGATTGGCCAGCAAATTCGCCTGACCTAAACTCCATAGAGAATCTGTGGGGTATTGTCAAGAGGAAGAGGAGAGACACCAGACCCAACAATGCAGAGGAGCTGAAGGCCGCTATCAAAGCAACCTGGGCTTCCATAACACCTCAGCAGTGCCACAGGCTGATCGCCTCCATGCCACACCGCATTGATGCAGTAATTCATGCAAAAGGAGCCCCGACCAAGTATTGAGTGCATCCTATACTGTACATGGACAGACTTTCACTAAGACATTTCTGGATTATAAATCCTTTTTTTTTATTGGTCTTTCGTATAATTCTAATTTTCTGAGATACTGAATTTTGGGGTGTCACTGGCTGGAAGCCATAATCATCAAAATTAAAAGAAAGAAATGCTTGAAATCTCTCACTCTGTGTGTAACATCTATATAAAATATATGAGATTCACTTTTTGAATTCATTTACTGAAATAATTCAAATTTTTGATGATATTCTAATTTAATGAGATACACCTGTATATTTGTGTGTGTGTGTGTGTGTGTGTATATATATATATACATACTGCGTGTGTGTATGTGTATGTGTATGTATATGTATATATATGTGTGTGTGTATGTGTATGTGTATATATATATATATATATATATATATATATATATATATATATACTGTGTGTGTGTGTGTGTGTATATATATATGTATGTATGTGTGTGTGTGTATGTATATATATATATATATATATATATATATATATATATACTGTGTGTGTGTGTATATTATATAAATGTGTGTGTGTGTGTATATATATATATATATATATATATTATTATTATTATTATTATTATTATTTTTCCATTTTTTTTTTTTCTTCATTTCATTTAAAGGGGTATACATATGTATTCCCAAAAGGAATGTTTCAGCAGTAAAGTGGCAGGCAATCTCCTTATGAAACCCTTGGGAAACAAAAGCAATTGGGTCGCCGCTGAGAAAAGTGTTCTTATTACACCCATCATTGCTCCCATTTTATACATATCTACCACAGCGCAATAGACAGAAACTGAAATACCAGTGAAAAAAAAAAGAAAAAAAAAGTCCTATTTGTAGAGATGAATAATGACCACTCTGGACTTGTATAGACCTTTAAGTGTTTCTGCAGCCAGCCTTTGGTTACAATCAGTCCCTTGTGCTATATAGTAGATTACAGCAGCTTTATCCAAGAACACGAATTGTGTTTTCAAATCCTACAATTGGCTTTTTGAATTTCTCAATTCTACCATCTGACAAATGTCTGACTGATTTCTGTGCTCTAAACCAGGGGTCTTCACATTTAAAAAAAAAAAAAAAAAAAAGGGCCAGTTTACTTTCCTTCAGACTTTGGGGGATGCAGACTGTGGGCAGTGGGAAAATGCCCCAGTGTCAATGGTGGTAAACAATGTCTCAGGTTTGGTGGTCAGTGGAAGAAAAAAATTACACAGCACCTGTGGTCAGTAAGAGGAGGAATCGTACCCCATCATCGATGTCAGTGGGAGGAATAGTGCGCCATCATTGGTGTCAGTGGGAAGAATAGTGCCCCATCATTGGTATCAGTGGGAGGAATAGTGTCCCATCATTGGTGTCAGTGGGAAGAATAGTGCCCCATCATTGGTATCAGTGGGAGGAATAGTGTCCCATCATTGGTATCAGTGGAAGGAATAGTGCCCCATCATTGGTGTCAGTGGGAGGAATAGTGTCCCATCATTGCTATCAGTGGGAGGAATAGTGCCCCATCATTGGTATCAGTGGGAGGTATAGTGCCCCATCATTGGTGTCAGTGGGAGGAATAGTGCCCCATCATTGGTGTCAGTGGGAGGAATAGTGTCCCATCATTGCTATCAGTGGGAGGAATAGTGCCCCATCATTGGTGTCAGTGGAAGGAATAGTGCCCCAACATTGGTATCAGTGGGAGGAGTAGTGCCCCATCATTGGTGTCAGTGGGAGGAATAGTGCCCCATCATTGGTGTCAGTGGGAGGAATAGTGCTCCATCATTGGTATCAGTGGGAGGAATAGTGCTCCATCATTGGTGTCAGTGGGAGGAATAGTGCCCCATCATTGCTGTCAGTGGGAGGAGTAGTTTCCCATCATTCAGCTTCGGGTGTGGCTGCTGGAAGGTTCTCTGGCTGTGTGTCTGTTGCTGCTGCAGGTGATCTGTGTAAGAGGGGAGTGAGGTGAAATCCCTCCCAGCTCTCCTGGCCCCCTTCTGGGGAAGCCATGGAGGCCAGCAGGGCCTCTCCTGCTGGAGGCTCTCAGACATCCCCTGGGCGGATGGATGGCACCCCTGCTCCTGTGCAGCCCGTGGTTGGTGATCTCTCTGCACCTGGTGAGGATGAAGATGCTGGATCCATTCGGGAGCGAGTGGTGGCCGGGATCAAAGTCCTCAATAAGGAGAGAGACAAGCTCTACAAGCTTAGAGCGGATTTAAAGCGCCTGAGAAAGCAGCGTGAAGGCTTGTTCAGCAAGAACCGTGGATCAATGGATTCAGAGGTCCAATTAGCGAAAGTCCGTGTGGATCATCAAGAAACTATCGTGGCCATGATGGAAGGCAGGGATGGTCCCTTCAGGGAGAAGTTTTGCAATGAACGGAGGTTTGCAAAGATGGAGGTGGAGGAGGAGACCCCCGGTTCTGACCCCCTTCCCCCTCAAGGTGAGGTAAGCAGCCCATTGCCATCTCAGGGCTCAGGAGGCATGTTGAAAGTTATACAGGTAATGGAGTCTCCAATGCAGGAAGATCAGCTGGTGTTTGGTGATGTGGAGGACTTACCTGAGAGTGTGCCTGATAAAGTAAAGTATATAAAGCCCCAGCTTACAGATAAAACAGTTTTTGTGCCTTTTAGCACCTTGCCTAATGATGGGTTTCCTAATGACACTCCGGGTGATTCCCCTATGCTCAGCAATGTTGTGCCTGCTGCTGATGTCTCTAAACAGGAAAAGTTGTGTTTAAAAAATGACATTTCTGCTGAAGAACCACAAAACCCAGAAGAGCCGATTAACCCCCCTTCTGCTGAGCTTAAAACTATTTCAGTCACTGTTGAACAGGACTCTACAGCGCAGCAGCAGGAAACATCTGGTACTGCATCAGAAACAGTTATCCCTAATAACATTGCAGGCATGGTGGATCCCACCATTATATGTGGAACTGATAATGCTGCTTGTTTAGGCCAAGCTGGTAAAAATAATAATAGTAGTGTACCTGATAATGTGACATCAGTGTGGGGTCTTGGCCCTAATAAGCCTACATTTGCACAGGTGGTAAGCTGTGCTCCTGGCAATATCACCAAGCCAGGGTTACAATCAAGGAGGAGCTCTGCTTCTAATCAGGGTTTTCCCTCGCGGGCTGCCACTATGAGCACCATTGGATCTGGTATTGGATCTATGGCTTCTGCTGGGGGTCCAAGGCGGAACGTAGTCCTCCTTAAATGGGAAGGTGGTGCAGTCCCTCTAGCAAGGCGTATGGTGGTGGACCTGATCTTAGATATGGGTTTTGGGGCTAATGACCTATATGCCCTGATACATGTGGCTGGAAGCCGGGAATACACAGTTAGTTTCACCAGACCAGAGGGTCTTGACTTGTTCTGGGAACGATATATGGCTCGGTGCAGGTCAAGACCCGAATGGGAAGGTCTGGTGCCAGTGGCAGTTTCCCAAAGGTCAACAGTGAAGAAAATTACTATTGTCCTTACAAATGAGAGTGTTCCTGCTCGGGACTTAGAGGTCTGGTTGAGAAATTATGGGGATGTTTTGACCAGGCCGGATAAAATTCATGATGAGCGTGGCATCTGGACCGGGGGTTGGTCGGTAACGGTCAGGTTGGCTAGGGATGGGAATGTTGTCCGTCACCTGCCCTCCTCTGCTTTTATAGGGAGGGATAGAATGACTATTTTTTATCCCGGTCAGCCAAAACTGTGTCACCGCTGTGGAGAAAAGGGGCATTTTAGCTCCTCTTGTTCAGCACTGATCTGTTCAGTGTGTCGGGGACAGGGTCATGTGGCCAGGGACTGCACCCAGGCGATAAGGTGCAACCTGTGCCTGCGCCTTGGCCACCCCTACAGCCGATGTCCTGAAGCCTGGCATAATATGGATAGAGAGGTGATAGATGACCTCTTAAGGCTGGACAGGATGGAGGATGAGGCCCCTGGTGTACCACCCTCCTCTGCGGTGACTGACCCCCCTGGTCTTGTGCAGGATCCCTCCCTAGTCCCTGTGCCCACCCCTCCTGTATCTGTAAGTTTTCCTTCTGTGTCTGTCCCTGTGTCCCCCCATCCTACTGTACCGGCTCCTCTTGTGTCAGAATCTGCCAAGTCTGTGCCCCCTGAGTCAGTTATTCCCGATCAGTCTTCCCTTCCTAAGTGTGACCTTAAAGAAGCCCCCCACCCACCAGGAGTGGTAGAGGGTACCAAAAAGGGTGCTGCTGCGGCTTCCTCTGTAAAGAAGTCTTCTGTGAAGACTTCAAAGAAGAAGAAGAAAACAAGAGATGAAAGCATCTCTGAATCTGACCTTCAGTACCTGGAGGAGAGAAGGAAGGTTGTGAGGCGGAAGAGACAGACGGTGAGGACGGAACAGGGACAGGATGCCTCAGTGACTGTCTCCAACCGTTCTAGGGCTTCTGCTTGGGATATCTCCTCATCTGGGGATTCTTCTGAGCAGAATTCAGAAATTGAAATGGAGTTGGAGGAGGCTTCAAGAAAGAGAGAGGCTTCTGGTGATGAGCAGCAGAGGGGAGCTAAGAAGCAATCCACCCAATAACCCAAATGGCGGTTCCCCCTCCGTTAAAAGTGGTGACAATAAATGTCGCCAGCATTAAGTCGGTAAGAGCTCGTTCTATGGCCTTATTTTTGTTCAGCCAATTAGATGCTGAAATTTTATTTTTGCAGGAGACTAGGCTCACCTCCTTGGCAGATATTCATATGGCCAAGAGAGAGTGGAGGTATGGTCCATCTTACTGGTCTCTTGCGGCCGAGCCTTACGGCGGGGTGGCGGTGTTGTTTAAAACCGGCATGGTAACTGTCCGGCGGGTTATTGAGGTGGAGATTGGGAGATGTATGGTCTTAGACGTTCTTGTGGGAGGGCAGGACCTGCGCCTAATTAATATCTATGGGCCGCACACAAAGTGGGACAGGAAATGCCTTTTTACAAGGATCAAGCCATTTCTTTTTACATCCCGGCAAGTGGTTTTTGGAGGTGACTTTAATACTGTGACTAGGCCCAAGGACAGGAAGGACTTCAATGACCGGCTGGGATATGATAGCGTTTTTTTAAATAGTATGGTTAGGGATGCTGGTCTTGTGGATGTGCACATTAAGCACCTCCCGGATGACACAGGGTTCACCTTTCATCGAGGTAATAGTCAGAGTAGGATAGATAGGTTTTTTTTGAAGGAGGCCTCTGCTTTCTCACCCCCAGTGGTGCAGGCGGTGGAGTTCTCTGATCACTGTATGCTATCTGTGGTCTTGAATGCTTCAGATTTCCCTCAGAGGGGCAAAGGCATCTGGAGATTAAATTCGACTCTCCTTGAGGAAGAACATGTTAGACAATCCTTTGAGGAATTCTTTCAGGCACAGGTGACCATCCTGGACTTTTGTAGCAGCAAGGCTGAGTGGTGGGAGCTGACCAAAAAGAGGATTGCTGGATTCTTCAGGGGCCTAGCCAATAAAAAACAGTTTAATAGATACATGACCTACCAACGTTTGCGGAGGAAGCTGGATATTCTTGTCTCGAGAGGAGGAGATCCTGGGGCAATCTCTGAAGTGAAAATCCTCCTCAGGAAGTGTCAATATGACCGGCATACCTCTTTGGTTCTGGAGCGGGACTATGGGAAATACCACTCGCCTGACCCTTACCAGAACTGCAAACAGGGTGTAGCTGTTAAGATGGTCGTTGGCCTTAAGGATAGTACAGGTTCCTTGACAAAGTCCAGGTCAGGGATCCTGGAGGTCGTGAGGTCTTTTTATGCTGAACTTCTTGGGAGGAAGGAGCTTGACCGAGACAAGATGGAAAGCTTTTTGGACTCTATTCCAGGTCTAAATGGTGGAGATGTCCCTTTGATGAATTTGACAGAAGAGATCACAGTTGAAGAGGTGACGAGGGCAATTGAACAGCTTGCCATCAAGAAGTCACCTGGACCGGATGGTCTGACGGCTGAGTTTTACAAAGCCTTTAAGTCTATTCTGGCCCCACATTTGGTAGAGATTTTTAACAGTTGTCTTGCTGAGGGGGTGCTTCCCCCTTCCATGAGACACTCAGCTGTGATTCTTCTTTCAAAAGGTAAAGATCCTTCGATGATTGAGAATTGGCGCCCCATCAGCCTTCTCAATGTCGATAGAAAGGTGCTGGCGAAGATACTTTTCTGGCGCCTATCGGCAGTAGCAGAGTCTTTGCTTTCTCGCCATCAGCACTGTTCGATCCAGGGTAGGAGCACCTTCACAGCGGTTTTAGCTGTCCGGGAGGCCTTGGAGCAGTGCAGGGCTGCAGGCTGGGGAAAGTATCTACTGGCATTGGATCAGGCAAAGGCTTTCGATCGTGTCAACCATGAGTACCTGTGGTTGCTCTTTAGTAAGTACGGTCTGCCGGGTGGTTTTGTCGATTGGTTAAAAGTTTTGTATAAGGGGGCAGAAAGCTTCCCTCTTGTTAATGGTTGGGTTGGACAGTCCTTTGAGGTTGGTTCTGGGGTGCGCCAGGGTTGTCCGCTGAGTCCCCTGCTCTATGTGTTTGCAATCGACCCCTTCATCAGGAGGCTAGAGAGCAGCATGTTGTGTGGGGTACCAGTGGGAATCCCGGGTGAGCCGCCTTTGAGGGTTGTTGCCTATGCGGATGATGTGTCAGTGATTGTCACTGGGACAGATGAAGCGGAGGAGGTGGTCTCTCTGACATCACGGTACTCTGAAGCATCAGGCTCCAAGATCAATCAGGAAAAGAGTGAAGTTTTTTGGATGGGAAAGGAAGGTGAGGGGTTTGATCTCCCGGACACTTTTCCAGTGCCCCAGGAAAAAATTAAGATATTAGGCATTGAATTTGGACCTGGCGATTATGGCCTCAAAAACTGGGAAGGCAGGCTGGAAGTTGCCAATACTAAGGTGGTCAGCTGGAAGAGATGGAAGTTATCTCTGAGGGAAAGGGTTGATCTGATTAAGACTTACCTGATACCGATCTTCTTGTATGTCAGCCCTGTCTGCATCTTGCCAGTGTCTCTCTATGCTAGGATCTATAGTGTGTTCTTCCAGATGCTGTGGGGGAACAGACTGAACCCCATCAAGAGGAATGTCACCTATCTATCCAGGAGGGAGGGTGGCTTAGGTATGGTCAACCCCGTTCTTTTCTTTTCACTGCTATTTCTCAAGTTTAACATTGGTAGTATGCTTGCAGTGGAACCTCCTGGATGGGCAGGCATGTTTAGATCTTGGTTTAGGCCTTTTCTGCGACTTTGGGAAGAAGGTGGCCAAGTGAAGAATCTCAGGGGTCATCGTGGTCAGCTCCCAGCCTATGTCGCTCCGTGTCTGAAGTTGCTGCGGCAGTGGCGACTGTCGGCTGAAGATCTCAGATCCGCTCCGAGGAAAGTCCTTATGAGCCGAGTCTTGAGTGAAGTCTTTCATGACCCACTGGCCTTAAGGGATTGCCCAGGCCCAATTTTGAGGGAAGGGTTAAGATTGATTAATTTGGCTAGAGTCCCCCTTAAATTCAGGGATCTGGCCTGGTTGTGCTTCCACGGGAGGCTCTATGTTCGGGGCAATTTGAAATTCCGCAGTGGGATGGATCGTGGTTGTCCTCGGGAGGAATGTGCAGGTGAGGAGGAGACTATGGACCATTTTCTGCTTCGTTGCCCTTTTAACATAGAGGTATACAAACAGGTTGGGCGGGCCCTCGGTGTTCCTTTCCTCTCCAGGCTGGGTTATGCTGAGTGGGTGTACGGAGCATTCAATACTGGTGGGGGCTTTTGTTTGGATACACTTTTTTTAGTTAGTTTAGTAGTCCGTTATTACACATGGAACGCACGGTGTCAGGTCACCCTTCGGCGTAAAATCCTTCCTGTTCAGGTGGTGGTGTGTGACATTCTGCATGAGGTGGGGAAGATTCGGGCGCTTGAGAGAGACAAGTGGGGTCAGAGGGCTTGGCTGAAGGCGTGGAGGGGTTTCAAGCCTCCCTGACTGCCAGGAGTCTCTTTCCCGGGTGTGGCTTTCTGTCTCTTATCACCCTAGATTTTTTCTTAATGCTCAGTTTTTGATAAATGGCTGCATACATAGGTGATGGGTTGTGCCTCTTAGGCCCTCTCTGCTGCTTTATGTAAATAGTTTTCTAAGAATGTTGGAAGTGGATTATGTATATATTGTATATATTCTGCACATGGATGTGAATTCCTTTGTTTTTTTTGTTGGAATATTGTACTATAGTTCTGTTTTTTACTTTTGTATAAAATATGTTGCTTGATTCTTTTCAATAAAAGATCAATAGTGCTCCATCATTGGTGTCAGTGGGAGGAATAGTGCTCCATCATTGGTATCAGTGGGAGGAATAGTGCCCCATCATTGGTATCAGTGGGAGGAATAGTGCCCCATCATTGGTGTCAGTGGGAGGAATAGTGCCCCATCATTGGTGTCAGTGGGAGGAATAGTGCTCCATCATTGGTATCAGTGGGAGGAATAGTGCTCCATCATTGGTGTCAGTGGGAGGAATAGTGCTCCATCATTGGTATCAGTGGGAGGAATAGTGCCCCATCATTGGTATCAGTGGGAGGAATAGTGCCCCATCACCGATGTCAGTGGGAAGAATAGTGCCCCATCATTGGTGTCAGTGGGAGGAATATTGCCCCATCATTGGTATCAATGGGAGGAGTGGTGGCCCATCGATGGTGTCAGCTCAAGAAATAGTTCCCTGCCATTGGTATCAGTGGGAGGAATAGTGCCCCATCATTGGTGTCAGTGGGAGGAATAGTGCCCCATCATTGGTGTCAGTGGGAGGAATAGTGCTCCATCATTGGTATCAGTGGGAGGAATAGTGCTCCATCATTGGTGTCAGTGGGAGGAATAGTGCTCCATCATTGGTATCAGTGGGAGGAATAGTGCCCCATCATTGGTATCAGTGGGAGGAATAGTGCCCCATCACCGATGTCAGTGGGAAGAATAGTGCCCCATCATTGGTGTCAGTGGGAGGAATAGTGCCCCATCATTGGTATCAATGGGAGGAGTGGTGGCCCATCGATGGTGTCAGCTCAAGAAATAGTTCCCTGCCATTGGTATCAGTTGGAGGAATAGTGCCCCATCATTGGTGTCAATGGGAAGAAGAGTACCCCATCACTGGTACCAATGGCAGGAATGGTGCCCCACTGTTAGTATCAGTGGAAGGAATTGTGTATTATTATTGGTGTCAGTAGAAAGAATGGTGCCTTGTATTACTGGGAGCAATAGTGCCCCATCATTAATATCAGTGGGAGGAATTATGCTCCATTGTTGTCTTTGGGAGGAATGATGCCCCAAGGGTTGGATAAAGGCAAGCAAAGGACCGCATCCAGCCTTGGGGCTGCAGTTTATAGACCACTGCTCTAAACACTTGTCCCACCCAAGACAGTAAATAATATCGTACACTGCCACAGCTACAGGCAGGAGAGGCTGCAGTGAGGAATTTGGTGACATCACAATCTCCACCTCATCCAATCAGAGAATGCTTTGCATTTATTATGAGGGATGCAAGGTGCCAACTGAATGGGAACGAGCAAGTGACCCCCTGAAGTTCCTCTGCAGAGGGGAAGCCTCTCAGTAAAGCAGTTGGGAGACTGTGGCCATCACTGTAGTAGCTTGGGCTACTACAGTGATCCCCAGCTTACACACAGGCCATACTGGCCCAATGTAAGTATGCAAACAATATCATCCCCAGAGTCCAGCTTGAATCATTGCTGTCTTTATTCTATCAGCCCATACGAGTATTGCAGTTTATATAGAGAAATCTCGCAGGAATCATACAGTATAAAAATAACTCACTTTTCTGGTTTGTTTTTGTGCTCGTCTTTCTCCTGGTGGAAGAAGCAAATCAATGCCGATGTTCTGGCTGAATGAGCCGCAACTGGTGATGGTCCCTCTGGGCAGCATTTTAATGAGTAAGTTACTTATTGTGCCACACTGATGCCAATGTAAAAGGGACAATATACGGGAACTGGGGCTTTTCTATGACCACCAATGTAAGGGAGCACTTTTTTACTGGCTAATGGAAAAGGGTCTTGTGTAGATCTGGGGTCAGTAATAGTTCTGTGTAGTTATTTGTTTCATGTAGATGCTCAGGGGTCAGTATTTGTCTCGTAGATGCTCATTGGTTAGTATTAGTCTCATGTAGATGCTCCGGGGCCAGAAATTGTTTCACATAGATGCCTGGGATTGGGAATCAGTAATTGTCTCATGTAGATGCTCAGAGGTTAGCATTAGTCCCATGTAGATGCTTACAGGTCAGTATTTGTCTCATTTGCATGCTCAGGGGTCAGGGATTGTCTCATGTAGATGCTCAAGGGTCCATAATTGTCTCATGTAGATGCTTAGGGATTAGTAATTGTCTCATGTAGATGCTTAGGGATTAGTAATTGTCTCATGTAGATGCTCAGGGGCCAGGAATTGTCCCATGGAGATGCTCAGGGGTCAGTATTAGTCCCAAGTAGATGCCAGAAATTGTTTCACATAGATGCTCAGGGGTCAAGAATTGTCTCATGTAGATGTTCAGGGGCCAGGAATTGTCTCATGTAGATGCTCAGGGGTCAGAAATTGTTTCACATAGATGCTTGGGGATCAGGAATTGTCTCATGTAAATGCTTAAGGGTCAGTATTTTGTCCCATGTAGATGCTCAGTGGTTAGTATTAGTCCCATATAGATGGTAAAGGGTCAGAAATGGTTTCAAGCAGATGCTTGGGGTGTCAGTTATTATCTTACGTAGATGTTCAAGGGTCAGTTATTATTGTCTCATGTAGATGCTTAGTGGTTAGTATTAGTCCCATGTAGTTGCTCAGGGGCCAGAAATTGTTTCATGTTGATGCTCAGGGGTCAGGAATTGTCTTATGTAGATGTTTAGGGGCCAGGAATTGTCTCATGTAGATGCTCAGGGGTCAATATTTTGTCTTCTATAGATGCTCAGGGGTCAGGGATTGTCTCATGTAGATATTGAGGGAACAGTAATTGTCTATTGTAGATGCTCAGGGGTCTAACCAATTCTTGCCAAACCAATCTATTAACCTTCTACAATGAAGTGAGCTGCCACCTAGATAAAGGAAAGCCTGTGGATGTGGTGTATCTGGACTTTGCAAAGTCCTTTGACACCGTTCCCCACAAACGCTTAGTGTACAAACTAAGGAAGGTAGGTATGGACCATAGGGTGAGTACCTGGAAAGAGAACTGGCTCCAGGGGAGAGTCCAGAGGGTAATGATTAATGGGGAATACTCGGATTGGGCGGGTGTGGAAAGTGGGGTCCCCCAGGGTTCGGTCCTGGGACCAATCCTGTTTAATTTATTCATAAATGATATAGAGGAGGGGATATCTAGTACAATCTCAGTATTTGCGGATGATACTAAACTAGGCATGCCAATATCTTCTATGCAGGATGTGGAAACCTTGCAAGCGGACCTGAACAAAATAACGGGGTGGGCAACTACATGGCAGATGAGGTTTAATGTTGAAAAATGTAAAGTAATGCACTTGGGGGCCAGAAACCAGAAAGCAAGCTACTCACTAGGGGGGGAACCTCTTGGTGAGTCTAGGATGGAAAAGGACCTGGGGGTAATGGTAGACAACAGGCTTGGCAGTGGCAGGCATGCAATGCCAAGCAGCTGCAAGCAAAGCCAACAGAATACTGGGATGTATAAAAAAGGGGATTTACTCCAGAAATAAAGAGATTATTCTCCCGCTCTACAAGACTCTGGTCCGGCCACATCTGGAGTATGCTGTCCAGTTCTGGGCACCGGTCCTCAGGAAGGAACTGGAAAGAGTCCAGAGAAGGGCAACAAAAATAATTAGGGGAATGGAGAACATCAGTTATGAGGAAAGACTACAAGCACTGTACTTATTCTCTCTGGAGAAGAGACGTTTGAGGGGGGATATGATATCAATGTACAAATACTGTACTGGTGACCCTAGCATAAGGAACAAACTATTCAGAGAAAGGAGATACAATAAGACACGTGGCCACTCACTAAAACTAGAGGAAAGGCGGTTTAACCTTAAAATGCGTAAGGGGTTCTTCACTGTAAGAGCGGTAAGGATGTGGAATTCTCTTCCACAAGCAGTCGTATCAGCAGGGAGCATTGATAGTTTCAAAAAACTATTAGATGGGCACCTTAAAGACCACAACATACAGGTGTATACAATGTACAACATACAGGGGTATACAATGTACAACTTACAGGGGTATACAATGTACAACATACAGGGATATACAATGTACAACATACAGGGGTATACAATGTACAACATACAGGGGTATACAATGTACAACATACAGGGATATACAATGTACAACATACAGTGGTATACAATGTACAACATACAGGGGTATACAATGTACAACATACAGGGGTATACAATGTACGGTTAAAGGCAAACACACACACACACATCATAGGTTGAACTGGATGGACTTGTGTCTTTTTTCAACCTCACTAACTATGTAACTAAGGGGTCAATATTTTGTCTTCTATAGATGCTTAGGGGTCAGTAAATGTCTCATGTATATGCTCAGGGGCCAGAAATTGTCTCATGTAGATGCTTAGGGGTTAGCATTAGTCCCATAAAGATGCACAGTGGTCATAAAGTGTTTTACGTAGATGCCTGGGGGTCAGGGATTGTCTTATGTAGATGCTCAAGGGTCGATAATTGTCTCATGTAGATGCTAAGGGATCAGTACTTGTCTCATGTACATGCTCAAGGGTTAGTATTAGTCCCATGTAGATGCCAGAAATTGTCTCATGTAGATGCTCAGGGGTCAAATTGTTTCACATAGATGCATGGGGGTCAGGAATTGTCTCGTGCTTAAGGGTCAGTAATTGTCTCATGTAGATGCTCAGGGGTCACTAAATGTCTCTTGTAGATGCTCAGGGGTCAGTAATTGTCTCATGTAGATACTCAGGGGTCAGTAAATGTCTCATGTAGATGCTCAGGGGTCAGTAATTGTCTCATGTAGATGCTCTGGGGTCAGTAATTGTCTCATGTAGATGCTCAGGGGTCAGTAATTGTCTCATGTAGATGCTCTGGGGTCAGTAATTGTCTCATGTAGATGCTCAGGGGTCAGTAATTGTCTCATGTAGATGCTCTGGGGTCAGTAATTGTCTCATTGAGATGCCCAGGGGTCAGGGATTGTCTCATGTAGATGCTCAGGGGTATTAGTCCCATGTGCATGCTCAGAGGTCAGGGATTGTCTTATGTAGATACTCATGGGTCAGTAATTGTCTCATGTATATGCTCAGGGGCCAGAAATTGTCTCATGTAGATGCTCAGGGGTTAGCATTAGTCCCATAAAGATGCGCAGGGGTCATAAAGTGTTTTACGTAGATGCTTGGGGGTCAGGAATTGTCTTATGTAGATGCTCAAGGGTCCATAATTGTCTCATGTAGATGCTAAGGGATCAGTACTTGTCTCATGTAGATGCTCAGGGGTCAGTATTTGTCTCATGTACATGCTCAAGGGTTAGCATTAGTCCCATGTAGATGCCAGAAATTGTCTCATGTAGATGCTCAGGGGTCAAATTGTTTCACATAGATGCTTGGGGGTCAGGAATTGTCTCATGCTTAAGGGTCAGTAAATGTCTCATGTAGATGCTCAGGGGTCAGTAATTGTCTCCATGAGATACCCAGGGGTATGTAATTGTCTCATGTAGATGCTCAGGGGTCAGTAATTGTCTCATGTAGATGCTCAGGGGTCAGTAATTGTCTCCATGAGATACCCAGGGGTATGTAATTGTCTCATGTAGATGCTTAGGGGTATGTAATTGTCTCATGTAGATGCTTAGGGGTATGTAATTGTCTCATGTAGATGCTCTGGGGTCAGTAAATGTCTCTTGTAGATGCTCAGGGGGCAGTAATAGTCACATCTAGATCATGCGTCGTTTTTACGGTCCCAGATCATGCCGTAGTGTTTACATTTTAATAAGTACACCCTTGTACTAAGATATGTCCTGCAAAGTAAGCACATTTACAAAGTGTCCTCTGCTCTCAGTTTGCACGACTAATCTTTTTTAGCTTTGTTTTATTGAGCATAGACATAGAAGATGAAGCATATTGGATTTGTTGTTCTTTGCCTCTAATTGCCTTAATGTGCCGTACTAATGCTTCTGTTTTGCACGTCGTATTTCTAAACCCTTTTAGCTGCCATGTCTAACAAAGTCCTCGACAACCACCCTATGACAACGCAGAGGTCACTGCTAGTCCCGAGCACACGACGCATTGCTCTTCAAGGCACGTCGGAGGCATGGACGTAATCAGCTAGATTAAAATAACAAATGAAAAACAGATTAACCAGCTCCTCGACTCGGGGCGCTAACTTTTGATTTCTTGGTTGTCAGCTAAGCGCCGAGGTTTCCGCATTCCCTGTAATACGAATTTTATTAAATTCCTCCCTAGGTATTTAAAATTCAAGGACCTTACTCAGCATTGGATTTGGCATTAAAAAAAAAAAAAATCAGAAGTACTTTATTAGAAAAAAATAACAGACACGGCAATTACCTGTTTCATTAGGGAATAGATTTAATTCCCTTTTCTTTCAGCTTTCTACAAAAAAAAAAAAAAAAAATCAATTATTTTACTTGGTCTAAATCTGTCTAATAAATGTGGTGGTGGCGGAATACGGGAAATAAAATATAGATCTGTTTTAGATCAATCATTGTCATTTTTTCTAGCACGGCTGGTGTAGAGCCAAACACATTGGGAAATTTCAGCACATAAGGCAGTGATGGGCAACTTCCCGAAGCAACCAGGTAGATCAGAGGTCTCCAAACTGTGGCACGGGGGCCAGGTGCGGCCCTCTGCTTGCCTTTATGCAGCCCTTGGGGTAATATTCCCCCCACTGTCAGCAACAGTGGGGCAAAGTCTCTGTCACTTACACGGACAAGAGGACACTATTCCTCCCACTGACACCATTGATGGTCCACTATTCTTTCCACTGACACAAATAATGGTGCACATATTCCTCCAACTGAGACCAATGATGGGGCACTATTCCTCCCATTGACACCAATGATGGGGCACTATTCCTCCTATTGACACCAATGATGGGGCACTATTCCTCCCATTGACACCAATGATGGGGCAATATTCCTCCCACTGACACCAATGATGGGGCACTATTCCTCCCACTGACACCAATGATGGGACACTATTCCTCCCACTGACACCAATGATGGGACACTCTTCCTCCCATTGACACCAATGATGGGGCAATATTCCTCCCACTGAAACCAATGATGGGGCACTATTCCTCCTATTGACACCAATGATGGGGCACTATTCCTCCCATTGACACCAATGATGGGGCAATATTCCTCCCACTGACACCAATGATGGGGCACTATTCCTCCCACTGACACCAATGATGGGACACTATTCCTCCCACTGACACCAATGATGGGGCACTATTCCTCCCATTGACACCAATGATGGGGCAATATTCCTCCCATTGACACCAATGATGGGGCAATATTCCTCCCACTAACACCAATGATGGGGCACTATTCCTCCCACTAACACCAATGATGGGGCACTATTCCTCCCACTAACACCAATGATGGGGCACTATTCCTCCCACTGACACCAATGGTGGGGCACTATTCCTCCCACTGATACCAATGATGGGGCACTATTCCTGGAGATAATGGGAGATAGAAGGATAAAGCCGCTCAGGTGTGTGTTTCAGACCTGGCGCAGGTCGGATCCGTCATCCAGAAGCATAGGAAAATCCAAAATGTGAGACCGCACTCAGGATGTTGTTTTATTGAAATCAAAAATTCTCTTTATTCCTCAAATAAAATAGACAGACAGTGTACAGGCAGACGTGTCAGGTTGACGCGTTTCACGACATTGCTAGTCGCTTACTCATAACCACACTGTGAGATCGCAGAGATCGGCAGGTATTTGTAGATGAACAAACCAATAATTAGCAGGTGGTGTAATCAAACACATCTTGAACCACTTAAGTTGATAGAGAGTAAATGAAAGCCGAGCTGTTTGCGATATCACAGTGAGGACAATTAGTGACACATGAAATCCCACTAGGGGAAACAATATAAAATGGTGAAACAAACATATATGAAAAATCAATAAAATCACATATGCGCAATGGAATCTCACAGAGGCAGGCTGTACGGATATAGATATAAAACCACATATATATGTGTCTAAATGCAGAAAAGTTTCTTGAATACAAAAACGAAACAACGCCCAAACATGTATATAAATATATGTAAATATAAGTGTAAGCCCCCGTTTACACTGGGGCGACCTGTAAGGCGACCTGGTCGCCTCACAGGTTGCCGTAGGTCGCCTGCCATACAGAAGCTATGGACCCGTTCTAATAGGAGCGACACAAGTCGCTCCTATTAGGAAAAAGGGTCCGGAGCTTCTTTGGGGCGACCCAGAGCGACCTGCATTGACTTCAATGTTATGAAGTCCGTGCCGGCCGCTCCGAGGTCGCGGTGCGAGCAGCGCGCCGCGACCTGTGTGGTCGCCTGGGGAAGTCGGATCGCCCCAGTTTGAATAGGGCCTAAAAGGACGTGGAAAACAAACATGTTCCTAAAGTGAATATAAACAATGATAATGAAAAGTATAATCACCATCTGGATGAACAAATGAATATATAAAGAATATTGATTGATAGTGAGTAATAATGGTGATGGTGAAAAAAATAAACCAATTGTTATTGTATGTATATAGCAAAGTTAGTTAGTGATAAACTTGAGCAAGAGCATGTGTGAGAGTACTCGGTGAAGTAAATATGTGAAGATTGTAAATGTGTGTTTATAAAAAAAAAAAACACTAACGACGAAAAATCTGCAAAGAGATCCAAAAATAATCCAATAATAAAGCCTGTATATGAATATTCCATATGCGTAATAAGTCCAAAATCTCAAATGAGAAAACACAGTATAAACATTAATGCCAGGTATTTAAGATCTGTCGCAAGAAGTAAAAAATATATATATATAAACATACAAAAAGTCACTTGTTGTTATGACATACAGTAAGTCAATATAATCACTGATAGTGCACAATAGATGCCTACATATATATATATAAAAAATAACGACATATGTTGCAAAAACAGAACAAATATACCATGGCATAAATAACAATAAATATATCATAAATCCATGGCATTAAAAGGACTGATATATAAATGAAGATCGATACCAAAAATTTGCGCATATTCCTCCCATTGACACCAATGATGGGGCACTATTCCTCCCACTGACACCAATGATGGGACACTATTCCTCCCCCTGACACCAATGATGGGGCACTATTCTTCCCCCTGACACCAATGATGAGGTACTATTCCTCCCACTGACACCAATGATGGGGCACTATTCCTCCCCCTGACACCAATGATGGGGCACTATTCCTCCCCCTGACACCAATGATGAGTTACTATTCCTCCCACTGACACCAATGATGGGGCACTATTCCTCTCACTGATACCAATGATGGGACACTATTCCTCCCCCTGACACCAATGATGAGGTACTATTCCTCCCACTGACACCAAAGATGAGGCACTATTCCTCTCACTGATACCAATGATGGGACTCTATTCCTCCCCCTGACACCAATGATGGGGCACTATTCCTTCCACTGATACCAATGATGGGGCACTATTCCTCTCACTGATACCAATGATGGGGCACTATTCCTCTCACTGATACCAATGATGGGGCACTATTCCTCCCTCTGACACCAATGATGGCGCACTTTTTCTCCCATTGACACCAATGATGGGGCACTACTCCTCCAATTGATACCACCAATTAGGTATTATTCCTCCCACTGACACCAAAGATGGGGCACTATTCTTCTGATTTTATCCAATGAAAAAGCACTGTTACTTTCCCTAATGCCAATGATGGGGCATTTACTTCCCCTGGCCACAGTCTGGCCCCCCTAAAGTATGAAGGACAGAAAACTGTCCCTTTGTTTAGAAAGTTTGGAGACCCCTGGAGTAGATCATAGCTGTTCAGCTGATTATTGGTTTCTGATGTTGTTATTATTGGTTGGTTGTTATTAGAGTTGAGCCAAATGCACCGGGGTTTCGGTTCGAGGTGAGTTTACAGAACAGTAATGCCGGGTGTCAATTTTAAACCCCTTTGAAGTCAATGGGAACTGAATGTTTAAAAGCAATAATGGGCATTTTCTAATAGGCAATGGATTGTCAAACAGATTTTTATGTGAGACCCCACATTGACATTGAGTTCCCCCAGAAACATATACCAGACTCTTTTCCTTGATAAGGGACTGGTAAAGATGCCCCCCCCCCCCAAAAAAAAAAAGGTGTGGGTCCCTCTCTTACCTCTCACCTCTCACTCACCTCTCACTGCCATGCCCACTGATGCAGGGGAGGGGTGGGAGTGGGGGGGGGGGGTACATTTCCCTGCCAGTGAACTCCAATGTGGGGAGGGGGTACTAGTACTGACACCAGTACTGGGGGCTATTTTTGTGGCCACTGACACCAATCTTGGGGGTTATTATTGTGTCCACTGAAACCAGTGTTGGGGGTTATTACTGAACTCACTTACACCATTGATGGGGAATATATTTGCACTCATTGACAACAATGTTGGGGGTTATTATTGTGTCCACTAACCCAAATGTTGGGGGTTATTATTGTGTCCACTGACCCAAATGTTGGGGGTTTATCATTGTGTCCATTGACCCAAATGTTGGGGGTTATCATTGTGTCCACTAACCCAAATGTTGGGGGTTATTATTGTGTCCACTGACCCAAATGTTGGGGGTTTATCATTGTGTCCACTGACCCAAATGTTGGGGGTTTATCATTGTGTCCACTGACCCAAATGTTGGAGGTTTATCATTGTGTCCACTGACCCAAATGTTGGGGGTTTATCATTGTGTCCACTGACCCAAATGTTGGGGGTTTATCATTGTGTCCACTGACCCAAATGTTGGGGGTTTATCATTGTGTCCACTGACCCAAATGTTGGAGGTTTATCATTGTGTCCACTAACCCAACCCAAATGTTGGGGGTTATTATTGTGTCCACTGACCCAAATGTTGGGGGTTATTATTGTGTCCACTGACCCAAATGTTGGGGGTTTATCATTGTGTCCATTGACCCAAATGTTGGGGGTTATCATTGTGTCCACTAACCCAAATGTTGGGGGTTATTATTGTGTCCACTGACCCAAATGTTGGGGGTTTATCATTGTGTCCACTGACCCAAATGTTGGGGGTTTATCATTGTGTCCACTGACCCAAATGTTGGAGGTTTATCATTGTGTCCACTAACCCAACCCAAATGTTGGGGGTTATTATTGTGTCCACTGACCCAAATGTTGGGGGTTATTATTGTGTCCACTGACCCAAATGTTGGGGGTTTATCATTGTGTCCATTGACCCAAATGTTGGGGGTTATCATTGTGTCCACTAACCCAAATGTTGGGGGTTATTATTGTGTCCACTGACCCAAATGTTGGGGGTTTATCATTGTGTCCACTGACCCAAATAATGGAGGTTTATCATTGTGTCCACTAACCCAAATGTTGGGGGTTTATCATTGTGTCCACTGACCCAAATGTTGGGGGTTATTATTGTGTCCACTGACCCAAATGTTGGGGGTTGTTATTGTGTCCACTGACCCAAATGTTGGGGGTTGTTGTTGTGTCCACAGACCCAAATGTTGGGGGTTATTAATGTGTCCACTGACCCAAATGTTGGGGGCTATTAATTTGTCCACTGACCCAAATGTTGGGGGTTGTTATTGTGTCCACTGACCCAAATGTTGGGGGTTATTAATGTGTCCACTGACCCAAATGTTGGGGGTTATCATTGTGTCCACTGACCCAAATGTTGGGGGTTATCATTGTGTCCACTGACCCAAATGTTGGGGGTTGTTATTGTGTCCACTGACCCAAATGTTGGGGGTTGTTATTGTGTCCACTGACCCAAATGTTGGGGGTTGTTATTATGTCCACTGACCCAAATGTTGGGGGTTATTAATTTGTCCACATACCCAAATGTTGGGGGTTGTTATTGTGTCCACTGACCCAAATGTTGGGGGTTATTATTGTGTCCACTGACCCAAATGTTGGGGGTTATTATTGTGTCCACTGACCCAAATGTTGGGGTTGTTATTGTGTCCACTGACCCAAATGTTGGGGGTTATTAATTTGTCCACATACCCAAATGTTGGGGGTTGTTATTGTGTCCACTGACCCAAATGTTGGGGGTTATTATTGTGTCCACTGACCCAAATGTTGGGGGTTATTATTGTGTCCACTGACCCAAATGTTGGGGTTGTTATTGTGTCCACTGACCCAAATGTTGGGGGTTGTTATTGTGTCCACTGACCCAAATGTTGGGGGTTGTTATTGTGTCCACTGACCCAAATGTTGGGATTATAATTGAGTCACAGCACACTGCTGTATAAATATACCTCTACATCAGGGGTATTGAATTAAAATTCATGGAGGTCCAATTAGTAAACTTTTCCTCCAGCGGAGGTTCGAATCGCATTTTTCTTTCTTTACATCACAGCCCGGGTGGGAAGGCATGACAGCCCATTCATATGAATGGGCTGCCGTGACTGCGTTTTCTGCTGGGAAAAGGTTCTGGCACCTTATTAAAAATGCAGCCGCATGGAAACCGAATGGTGGGTTTGTACCATGCAATTTCCATGTGTGGGAAACTGCACCATGTATTTCAGTGCACTTAAGAGTTAATGGTACCCCTGCACATTTTCTGTGCAGAACCTTGTTGTATATGCAGCTCCATGTCCCCTTTCACATCTTCCCTACCACAGCACTTCCCCCCCTATACATGACCCCTCCCACACACAGCACTGCCTTCCTGTACATTACCCCCCACACACAGCACTGTCCCCCTGTACATGATCCCCCACACACAGCACTGCCTTCCTGTACATTATCCCCCCCACACAGCACTGTCCCCCTGTACATGATCCCCCACACACAGCACTGTCTCCCTGTACATTATCCCCCCCCCACACAGCACTGTCCCCCCTGTGTATGATCCCCCATACACAGCAATGATCCATGTACATGGCCCCCACACACAGCACTGCCCCCTGTATGTGACCCAACACACACAGCACTGCCCCTTGTACCTGATACCCCACACACAGCACTGCCCCCCTGTTTATGATCCCCCACACACAGCAATGATCCATGTACATGGCCTCCACACACAGCACTGCCCCCCCCCCCCTGTACATGACCCAACACACACAGCACTGCCCCCCTGTACATGACCCAACACACACAGCACTGCCCCCTGTACATGATCCCCCACACACAGAACTGCCCCCCTGTACATGATCCCTCTGACACACAGCATTGCCATTTACATGACCCCCCACATACAGCACTGCCCCCCTGTACATGACCCCAACACACAAGGCAATGCCCCCAGTACGTGACCCCCCCCCCAAACACACAGCACTGCCCCCCCCGTACATGATCCCCACACAGAGAACTGCCCCCCTGTACATGACACCTCCGACACACAGCATTGCCTTCCTGTACATGACCCCCAACACACACACACAGTACTGCTCCCACTTACATGACCCCCCCCCACATACAGCACTGCCCCCCAGTACATGACCCCCCAACACACACAGCACTGCCCCCCTGTACATGATCCCCACACACAGCACTTACCAACTGTACTTGACCCCCACACACAGCACTGCCCCCCTGTATATGACCCCCACACACAGCAATGCCCCCCTGTACATGATCCCCCACACACAGCACTGCCCCCCTGTATATGACCCCCACACACAGCACTGCCCCCCTGTATATGACCCCCACACACAGCAATGCCCCCCTGTACATGATCCCCACACACAGCACTGCCCCCCTGTACATGATCCCCACACACAGCACTGCCCCCCTGTATATGACCCCCACACACAGCACTGCCCCCCTGTATATGACCCCCACACACAGCAATGCCCCCTGTGCATGACCCCCCACACACAGCACTGCCCCCCTGTATATGATCCACCACACACAGCAATGCTACTCTGTACATAACCCCCACACACAGCAGTGCCCCCCTGTACATGACCCCCCCACACACAGCACTTCCCCTCTGTACATGGCCCCCCACACACACCTTCGCACAACGTACAACGTTGCACGACCGCGCAATTGTCAGTTAAATTAACGCAGTGCTGTATCGTAAAACATGGCCTGGTCATTAAGGGGGTAAATCTTCCGGAGGTCAAGTGGTTAAATAAAAAGAATAAAAAAAAAAGTCCAGAAAGGAGTTAATGATGAGATTTTTCTAGTTGTGTTGGAGCCGGTGAGGAGGCGCACATATAAAGGACACATGTGACAAGACAAATAGAAGGACGCCGGTGGAAAAGGACATCATGTGTGACAAGACAAATAGAGGAGAATAGCGCAATGTCGGGAGGTCGCGGTGATGGGATGGATGTAAATACCAAATATTCACAGAGAGCAGATAACTATCTCCGCAGGGAGCGGTAATAATATGGCTGCGATTGTACTTTGGTATTTACCAAGACTTCAGATTACAACACACCCAGGATGGACTTACCTCCCTGTAAGGTGCTACTGAGCCAGATCTCCTACCAACCTCAATAATGTGTGAGGACCTCCTTCAGCAAGATCTCCTTCCCTGTCCACCCCCAATGACAAAGACTCTCACTGTGGGGGGGGGGGGGTTCATACTTTACTTTGCATGAGGGAAAAAAAAAAAAGCAGCAGCAGGAGGGAGACTTCCCTTTCTGCAGAGGGAAGAATTCAACTCAGATGTGGAAAAAACCAACGTCTAGAAATACTCGAGAACTTCAGCCTCCTGCAGAGTTCCCTAGAGATGAGGAATCTGGCCAACATCTGCCAAAGAAGAACATGTCAGTCCGGCTGACCGATGAGTCTCTGGAGGGCCAATGCAGACATCACCTTCAACCACTTAAAGTGGAACTTCACTCTCTCAAACAAAACATTGATTATTAGGGATCCTCATGCTGCTAGCATTAGTAAATAGATAGCAAATGACAGTATCTTGTAAAAGTAAGTACACCCCTCACATTTGTGTAAATATTTTATTCTATCTTTTCATGTGACAACACTGAAGAAATGACGCTTTGCTACAATGTAATGCTCGAACAGCTGAACACTCGGGTTTATACAATAGTGACCAGGTTTTGTTCTTGTTGGATCTGTTGAACGTGGAAGAAAATTTATTTTTGTTTAACCGGTTGCCGACTGCGCACAGTATATTTACTGCGGCAGTCAGCCCCGGCCAGGCAGAGTGACGTAGATCTACGTCGCTAGCCTGTCACCGGGTTTTGAGCCAATAGCGGGCGAGCGCGCGCCCGCCTCGGCTCGTTCACAGAGGAGTCCGGGCGTGTGACCGGCGGACCCGATGTCCGCCGGTCACACTACGATCGTCGGTAGAGCGGGAGAAAGGCGGACGGCTTATGTAAACAAGCCGCCTGTCAGTTCTCCCCTGTGTAAAAATGGAGATCAGACGGTTCTACTATGTAGAACTGTTGATCTCTGTTCTTACACCAATAGCCATGTCCCATCACAGTTAGAAACACGCCCCTAGGACACACTTAACCCCTCCCTCTCCAATACAGTTAACCCCTTCCCTGCCAGTGTCATTTTTACAGTAACAGTGCATATATATAGCACTGATTACTGCAGTAACGTCACTGGTACCCCCAAAAGTGTCAAAAATGTCAGTCAAGGGTCCAATCTGTCCACCGCAATGTTGCAGTACCGCAAAAAAAATCGCAGATTGCCGCCATTACTCGTTAAAAAAAAAACCACCAAAAATGACAAAAATCTTTCCCTTTGTTAGTAAACGCGATAACTTTTGCGCAAACCAATCAAAATATGCTTTTTTTGATTTTTTTTTCCAAACATATGTAGCATAAATCAAATTGGCTGAAAATGTTAAAAAATTTTGATTTTTACATTTTTTTGGGGGGAATTTCATATAAAAAAAGTGAAAAATATTGTTATTTTTGCAAAATTTACGCTCTTTTTTTGTTTATAGCGCGTGATCACAAAATCGTACAGGTGATCAAATACCACCAAAAGAAAGCTCTGTTTGTGGGAAAAAAAGAACTTGAAATTCGTTTAGGTACAGCGTGACGTCGCACGACCGCGCAATTGTCCGTTAAAGTCACACAGTAAAAAAAATCGCAAAAAAAACCCTGGTCAGGAAGGGGGTAAAATCTTCTGGGGCTTAAGTGGTTAAAGAACAGCACTTTGTGCAACTCAGAGGGGCATCGATGGGTTCCAATGTCGCACCCCCATACGCTAATGCATTCATGGATATGGTGGAAACTTCCTTCTTTTATAACAATATACAATTTACAAAACACTGTAAGTGCTGGTTCAGATTTGTGGACGATGTATTTGCAGTGTGGGGTGGCGACATTGGTTCCTTATCGCTGTTCAATGACTATATTAACCATTTGATACCTGGATTAGAGTTTAGTATGACATACAGCCCTGAAAAGATTCCATTTTTGGATACAATGTTAACCTTGGATGACACACGCATTATTAGTGATTTATACACTAAACCCACAGATAAAAATCAACTTCTGCATTACAATAGTTTTCATCCAGTTGGTGTTTTCAAATCTATCCCTAGAAGCCAATTTACATGAGTTAAAAGATTAGTAACTAACCCACAGACTTGTGCAATCAGATTGAAAGAGATGGATGAGAAACTGACAGAAAGGGGATATCCCTCTGAGATAATTAATAAAGAACAGAAACAAGTAATGAGTAGTGTGGAGCGAACACGGACTGTATTGTTCGGGTCCGTACCGGATAATTGGATTTTTGTTACCCGAACACGGACCCGAAAACTTTACTGTATATCCGGGTTTAAAATCCGTGTTCGGTAATTTTATTTCCTGTATGTAATGGCGCGGTTTTAATGGCGGGCTTTCAACAGCCAATCAACAAGCGTTTAACTGGTGTGCCATAGAAGCCATCACAGCCATGCCTACTAATGTAGTATAAAAAGAAGGAAAATTTCCGCGCTAAATATGATAAAAAAAATGATTAGAACAGTGGTGAGCAGCTGGCACAAAATCAACTAACAGTGATTAAAAAATTCAATAAAACCAAAAAGTGCAGCGCTAAGATCAGTGTACAATTGAAATGCTGAAAAGCTTATATAAATAAAACAAAGGGGGTAGTGTCCAAATGAATAGTCCCAATAATAAGTGCAGAGATAAGAATCCACGTACAAAAACGACTTTCCTCCAGTGACACCAGGGAAAAGTATAGGAAGGGGACACCTTAGTGCTCAGGTATAACAAGCAGCTTACCGAAATTCTGTGGCTGCTCAATTTAATGAGACAGCCTCTCCCAGCTAGTAATAAACCAGTAGGTCAACCGATATCAAGCTCAGGTGGTTCCAAAAACTCCCAAAGCAGACAGCCTTTTCCGGTATGTTGTTAAACCAATCACGTTAGTATGTGGCACACTTGGAACTTCTCATTTACTCCATCGAATGTAGAGCCATATGTAGAAAGAAATAGAGGCCCATAGCGTAATCCCGTAAACCAATAGGTATATTTATTAAAAAAACTACTTACAATTTAAAAGACAAAAACAGGCATGTAGTTGTGCCGGTCGTGGATCTAACCGCGGCGTCCCGCAAGTCTCCAGATCAGCATATGGATAAACAGCCGGCTCCGTTGGGGGGCGTGTGGACGTTTACGTCTGGGGTCGCCAACGTTTCGTCATAAGAAAGACTTCTTCTGGGAGATCCACGACCGGCACAACTACATGCCTGTTTTTGTCTTTTAAATTGTAAGTAGTTTTTTTAATAAATATACCTATTGGTTTACGGGATTACGCTATGGGCCTCTATTTCTTTCTACATATGGCTCTACATTCGATGGAGTAAATGAGAAGTTCCAAGTGTGCCACATACTAACGTGATTGGTTTAACAACATACCGGAAAAGGCTGTCTGCTTTGGGAGTTTTTGGAACCACCTGAGCTTGATATCAGTTGACCTACTGGTTTATTACTAGCTGGGAGAGGCTGCCTCATTAAATTGAGCAGCCACGGAATTATGGTAAGCTGCTTGTTATACCTGAGCACTAAGGTGTCCCCTTCCTATACTTTTCCCTGGTGTCACTGGAAGAAAGTCATTTTTGTACGTGGATTAATATCTCTGCACTTATTATTGGGACTATTCATTTGGACACTACCCCCTTTGTTTTAATGCCTACTAATGGCATGGCTGTGATTGGCCAGCTGAAGCATGTGACCCAGGTCTTTATAAGCTAGAGACACAACGCGCTGTGCGTCAGTCTGCTGTAGTGTAGGGAGAGAGCACACATAACGATGCTGGCTGCTGCTGATTAGGGACAGACAGGGAAAAACAACATTGTGCCCGAAAAGAATGCAGGGACAGGTCGGAGTGTAGGCAGGGAAAGATATTTGAGCATTTTAGGGACAGGCTGGAGAGAGTAGGCAGGGAGAGATTAGGAGACACAGGACAGAACAATCGTCAGTTAGCGATCTACATCGATTTTGCTGTGTGGGGGGTGGTGCAGTGAACGATCTTTTTGCCCTCACTTGAGCCCACTGAGGAGGAGGAGGAGGAGGGAGAAAAAAAAATATTTTTATCAGTCTGTTGTGTGCAGCGTTCAGCTATATTTTACTACAGAGTACAGTTCTAATGTGCTATTTAAAAATTACAAATTTAAAGGGGAATTCTTTTTTTAAGAGCACTTGCCATGCTCTTAACTACATTTTGCTGCAATTTTCAGCACTCTAGCCCTTTCCATTGTTTTTTTAGAGCCATTTTAGTGCCTGAAAGTTCGGGTCCCCATTGACTTCAATGGGGTTCGGTGTCCGGGTAAAGTTCGGAAAAAGTCCGGGTCACGGACCCGGACTTTTTTTTCAAGTTCGGCCGAACCCGCCGAACACGGACATCCAGGTGTCCGCTCAACTCTAGTAATGACATTTGTAAACCTACGAAGTTTTCATAGGAGGATCCCCCTTGTGTCACAATTTCACCCATTCTCTACCGAAATACAGAAAATTGAAACACTGGTCTATATTGGGAGAAAATTATCCCAATATTCCGGAATTTCACGCACCCCCACTACCATCATACAGAAAAGGCAGAACCTTGCGTGACGTTAGTGAAGACTGACCAGTATGTTGATCCTAGTCCTATTGTAACATTTTTAGGACCAAAAAATACAGGCTCTTATCCATGCCTGAGCTGCATTCAATGCAATTCAATGATAAAAGGAAAAAACTTTACACATCCACACAAGGGATATGATATAAAAATCAAGGATCATTTTACATGTCAGTCTTCTTATGTTATATATATCATCAAATGCCCTTGTGGCTTATATTATGTTGGTGAAACCATCCAAAAAGTTAACCACTTGCCGTCTGCTTACGGTAATAGTACTGCGGCAAAGTGGCTCGTTATCGTCTGACGACGTAGATCTACGTCATCAGACACTCCCCTTTCTCGCTCGCTCCCGCTGTTTTCAGTCACAGCGGGTGTCGGGCCAGGGGAGGAGCAGCGGCGATCGCCACTGCTCTTCCCCGATCGTCAGGGATCTAGTGTGGAGATCCGCCCGCTTGTGTAAACACAAGCGGGCGGATCTCCTAAGTGACAGGCAGGGTCAGATTGCAGGGTTCAGCATAGCTGAACCATGGATCTGTCCTTGTGTCACTCAGTCACCTCCCCCCACACACGTCAGTAAGCACCAGGCATACATTAACCCCTCCCTCTCCAATAAAATTAACCCCTTCCCTGCCAGTGTCATTTTTACAGTAACAGTGCATATGTATAGCACTGATTACTGCAGTAATGTCACTGGTAACCCCAAAAGTGTCAAAAATGTCAGTCAAGGGTCCGATCTGTCCGCTGCAATGTCTCAGTCCCGCAAAAAAATCGCAGATCGCCGCCATTACTCGTTAAAAAAAAAAAAAACACCAAAAATGACAGAAATCTTTCCCTTAGTTAGTAAACGCAATAACTTTTGCGCAAACCATTCAAAATACGCTTATTGTGAATTTTTTTACCAAACATAGGTAGCAGAAAATTGGCCAAAAATGTAAAAAAATTTTGATTTTTACATTTTTTTGGGGGGAATTTCATATAAAAAAATGTGAAAAATATTGTTGTTTTTTCAAAATTTACGCTCTTTTTTTGTTTATAGTGCAAAAAGTAAAAATCGCACAAATGATCAAATACCACCAAAAGAAAGCTCTGTTTGTGGGACAAAAAGGACGTAAATTTTGTTTGGGTACGGCGTCGCACGACCGCGCAATTGTCAGTTAAAGTCGCACAGCGCCGAATCGCAAAAAGTGGCCCAGACGTAAGACAGCAAAATCCTCTAGTGGTAAAGTGACCGCATTGCCCGACATAAATACTAAATAAAGGACAAACTAATTCAGTTACCATTAGCGAGACATTTTTTGGAAAAAGGACACTCAGTGTCCCAATTGAGATTTATGGTTATTGACAACATACCTACAAATAGAAGCGGAGGAAATCGTGAACTACAACTTAGGAAACGTGAAGTCCAGTGGATACATTTTCAAGACACTTTACAACCGAAGGGGTTAAATTCTGAACTCGATTTGTATTTATTTTTATAAATTGTATCTTTACAAATGGACTTTTGGTCTGATACATGTGTTTTACACCTTCAACAGTGACAGCTATAGTCAATACCGCAATATATGATTAATTGTGTTAGTTCATTGATTGAAATACATGTTTTTGTGGAGTCTTTTTTTATTGATAAATATTTTTCCATTCCTTTACTATTAGGACAGAATATACTGGAAATGACTAATTATACATAGGGAAGAATCCGTGCTTTGTAACCTTATCTCAGTCCTCCTAAATGATCAATTGGAGACACCTGTGTGAATTAACTAATGATTGATGACTTGTGGATTCTTAATTGATGTTTGAGCATAAATAAGCCTTTGTATTTGTATAGAGATTAATGCCTCGTACACGTGCAACGATTATCGGCCGACCGATTGTCCGACTTTTGTCCAGAGTGGTGTTTTGTTGGTTGGAATGTGCCTAGACTGCACACGAATTTTCTCGGCCAACAAAAATCTACTTCAGAAGTGATGTCATGTGATGGTTGACTTTCCGTGTGTTTTTTCTTCTCTGAGCATGCCCAGTCTTGCTCATCAGATTTTTGTCTGCCGAAATCTGTACTGACTGACGGAAAATCGGCCGTTGTGTTGACGGCCAACAAAAATTTTACAGCCTGCACACCAAATTTTTTTCAGCCGAAAAGTCGGAGTCGGTTGTCGGAACAAGCCGAAAATCGGCCGATCGGACGTTGGCCAAAAATTCCTAGCCAATAATCGATGCGTGTGTACGAGGCATTAGATGTATTTCTGGATGAGGAAGGACGTTAACTTTGGAGTCCGAAACTTTACTATCGAAATACTCTGATATTGTACTGGTATGTACTTTTGGATGTTTTTCTAATAAAGAAAGAATATTTGTGCAGCAATCCCTGTGGACTTGTTCTCTTATATATACACAGCCTGTGGGATGGCTTGATTGCTTTGCACACAATTTCAACGGACCACTGCTGTTGCGCTGCTCACCATACTTCTGATATATATATATATATGTGTGTGTGTGTGTGTGTGTGTGTGTATATATATATATATTTTAGCAAAGACTTTGGAAAATAAAATGGGGGTCGTTGCAATATTTTATGTCACGCAGTATTTGCGCAGCGGTCTTTCAAATACAATTTTTTTGAAAAAAAAATACACTTCACTGAATTAAAAAATTTAGCAATGGCAACTGATTACAGTAGTTACAAAGAATAAAATGGCGATCGTTGCAATATTTTATTTCACACCATTTTTGCGCAGCGGTCTTTCAAATGCAATTGTTTTAACCGGTTGCCGACCGCCGCACGACTATATACTGCGGCGGTCAGCCCCGGCCAGGCAGAGTGACGTATCGGTACGTCACTCGCCTGTCACTGACTTGCGAGCCTATCGCGGGCGGGCGCGTGCCCGTCGAGGCGCGCGCCCGCCGCGGCTCGTTCACAGACAAGTCAGTGCGTGTGACCGGCGGACTCGATGTCCGCCAGTCACACTGCGATCGCTCCTGTGAAGGGAGAAAGACAGAGCGGCTTATGTAAACAAGCTGCCTGTCAGTTCTCCCTGTGTAAAAGTGAAGATCTGTCCGTTCTACTATGTAGAACGGTTGATCTTTGCTTTTACACCAATAGGAATGTCCCTACACAGTTAGAATCACGCCCCTAGGACACACTTAACCCCTCCCTGTCCAATAAAGTTAACCCCTTCCCTGCCAGTGTCATTTTTGCAGTAACAGTGCATATGTATAGCACTGATTACTGCAGTAATGTCACTGGTACCCCCAAAAGTGTCAAAAATGTCAGTCAAGGGTCCGATCTGTCCGCCGCAATGTCGCAGTACCGAAAAAAAATCGCAGATCGCCGCCATTATGCGTTAAAAAAAAACACCAAAAATGACAAAAATCTTTCCCTTTGTTAGTAAACGCGATAACTTTTGCGCAAACCAATCAAAATACGCTTTTTGCGATTTTTTTTTACCAAACATAGGTAGCATAAAACAAATTGGCCGAAAAATGTTAAAAAATTTTGATTTTTACTTTTTTTTTTTGGGGGAATTTCATATAAAAAAATGTGAAAAATATTGTTATTTTTGCAAAATTTACGCTCTTTTTTTGTTTATAGCGCGTGATCAAAAAATCGCACAGGTGATCAAATACCACCAAAAGAAAGCTCTGTTTGTGGGAAAAAAGGACGTCAAATTCGTTTAGGTACAGCGTCGCACGACCGCGCAATTGTCCGTTAAAGTCACGCAGTAAAAAATCGCAAAAAAACCCCTGGTCCTTTAGCAGCCAAATCCTCCGGGGCTTAAGTGGTTAAAAGTAATACATTTTTTTAATTGAAAAAAAAAAAAAACAGTAAAGTTGGCCCAATTTTTTATATATGTATAATGAAAGAAAGATGATGTTACGCCGAGTAAATGGATACCTAACATGTCACGGTTTAAAATTGCGCACACTCGTGGAATGGCGGCAAAGTTCGGTACTTAAAAATCTCCATAGGCGACGCTTTAAACAATTTTTAACGGTTACCAGTTTAGAGTTACAGAGGAGGTCTTTTGCTAGAATCAATGCTCTTGTTCTGACAATCGCGACGATACCTCACATGTGTGGTTTGAACACTGTTTATATTTGCGGGCGCAACTTACGTATGCGTTTTCTTTGGTGCCCAAACACGCGGGGACAGGGGCGCTTTAAATGTTTTTTTTTTTTTTTCGTATTTTTATTTTTTTGTACACTGTTAAAAAAATGATTACTTTTAGTTCTGTCACAAGGAATGTAAACATCCCTTGTGACAGTAATAGGAGTGACAGGTACTCTTTATGGAAGGATCGGGGGGAATGTGACAGTAATAGGAGTGACAGGTACTCTTTATGGAGGGATCGGGGGGAATGTGACAGTAATAGGAGTGACAGGTACTCTTTATGGAAGGATCGGGGGGAATGTGACAGTAATAGGAGTGACAGGTACTCTTTATGGAGGGATCGGGGGGAATGTGACAGTAATAGGCAGTGACAGGTACTCTTTATGGAGGGATCGGGGGGAATGTGACAGTAATAGCAGTGACAGGTACTCTTTATGGAGGGATCGGGGGGAATGTGACAGTAATAGGAGTGACAGGTACTCTTTATGGAGGGATCGGGGGGAATGTGACAGTAATAGGCAGTGACAGGTACTCTTTATGGAGGGATTGGGGGGAATGTGACAGTAATAGGAGTGATAGGTACTCTTTATGGAGGGATCGGGAGGAATGTGACAGTAATATGCAGTGACAGGTACTCTTTATGGAGGGATCGGGGGGAATGTGACAGCAATAGGCAGTGACAGGTACTCTTTATGGAGGGATCGGGGGAATGTGACAGTAATAGGCAGTGACAGGTACTCTTTATGGAGGGATCGGGGGGGGAATGTGACAGTAATAGGCAGTGACAGGTACTCTTTATGGAGGGATCGGGGGGGGGGGGGATGTGACAGTAATAGGAGTGACAAGTACTCTTTATGGAGGGATCGGAGGGAATGTGACAGTAATAGGCAGTGATAGGTACTCTTTATGGAGGGATCGGGGGGGATGTGACAGTAATAGGCAGTGACCGGTACTCTTTATGGAGGGATCGGGGGGGATGTGACAGTAATAGGAGTGACAGGTACTCTTTATGGAGGGATCGGGGGGGATGTGACAGTAATAGGCAGTGACAGGTACTCTTTATGGAGGGATCGGGGGAATGTGACAGTAATAGGCAGTGAGAGGTACTCTTTATGGAGGGATCGGGGGGAATGTGACAGTAATAGGCAGTGAGAGGTACTCTTTATGGAAGGATCGGGGGGAATGTGACAGTAATAGCAGTGAGAGGTACTCTTTATGGAGGGATCGGGGGGAATTTGACAGTAATAGGCAGTGAGAGGTACTCTTTATGGAGGGATCGGGGGGGATGTGACAGTAATAGGCAGTGAGAGGTACTCTTTATGGAGGGATCGGGGGGAATTTGACAGTAATAGGCAGTAACAGGTACTCTTTATGGAGGGATCGGGGGGAATGTGACAGTAATAGCAGTGACAGGTACTCTTTATGGAGGGATCGGGGGTCTAAAAGACTCCAAATCTCTCCACTGCACTTCAAAGTATTAAAAACGCCAAGATCTGCATTTTTAAATGCTTTGGATCTTTCAAAATCGGCACCAGTGGCAACCGAGTAAACCATAAGTGACGTCGCTTCCAGGTTACTACATCAGAGACCCGATCAAAGCTGATTCTGGCTGTGTTCGGGACTCCCAACAGCTGGCAGATGTGCGGGGTGGTTGCTCGGGTCTCCTGGTGGAACAGGAGATCCGGTGGAGTGACGAAAGGCGGCAAGAGGGGGGGGGGACATCCCCTCTCACTCCTTGTGATAACAGCTGAGCTAACTATTTTATGTAAATAAGAAAACAAAACAAAAAACGTAATATATTTTTTGGTTCTGCACATGTCTAGATATCGCCGCTTGTTCCGAGGGACGTACGGGGGAGTTTTAAGGATGGAGAGCTAGAAAAACCCAGATTTTTTTTTTTTTTTTTTTTGCAATTTTGGATGAAGTAGGGAATGGTTGCATCTCCTGTCATTTGTTTTGTCTTCTGTGTCCCATAAGTTGGATTTCCCTTACAACAGGAAGCGGGATAAAATCTCTTTAAATTCTGTCTCCTGCTGACAGTTGTGGGTGGAATTTTCTATTGTCACCAGTAAAGTTGGTAGCACTATAATTTGATATCTGTATATAGAGTGTACAGTATACTGTATATACTTACCTAGCTGTCTATTTTATTTAATGCCTCTCCTGGGAGCCAAATGTAGTAACACAATTACATGAATCATGTCAACAAAGTCAATAGGAATTAAAATGTTACACAATAACTATGGTAATCGCTACATATTCCGTGATAGAACCCCTATGGAGGAACTTGTGGTCAATGCATGAAAGAACTCCTACACATTACTGGAAGAGAGGTCTACAGATTTTATGAAGGAACTCCTACACATAATAAGAAGGCACTACTACTAATAATAATAAGGAACTACTAGAAATTATATCAAAGAACTCCTACGCATCATATCAAGAACTCCTAACCATTACATGAAGATACAGTGCCTTGCAAAAGTATTCGGCCCCCTTGAACTTTTCGACCTTTTGCCACATTTCAGGCTTCAAACATAAAGATATAAAAGTGTATTTTTTGTGAAGAATCAACAACAAGTGGGACACAATCATGAAGTTGAATGAAATTTATTGGATATTTCAAACTTTTTTAACAAATAAAAAACTGAAAAATCGGGCGTGCAAAATTATTCAGCCCCCTTAAGTTAATACTTTGTAGCGCCACCTTTTGCTGCGATTACAGCTGTAAGTCGCTTGGGGTATGTCTCTATCAGTTTTGCACACCGAGAGACTGAAATTTTCGCCCATTCCTCCTTGCAAAACAGCTCGAGCTCAGTGAGGTTGGATGGAGAGCG
Source organism: Pelophylax lessonae (assembly GCF_965119305.1). Taxonomy (NCBI): domain Eukaryota; kingdom Metazoa; phylum Chordata; class Amphibia; order Anura; family Ranidae; genus Pelophylax; species Pelophylax lessonae. Next base: position 10,199,794 of record NC_138771.1, on the reverse strand, counting down.
TTTGCGAACAGCAGTTTTCAGTTCTTTCCACAGATTGTCGATTGGATTCAGGTCTGGACTTTGACTTGGCCATTCTAACACCTGGATATGTTTATTTGTGAACCATTCCATTGTAGATTTTGCTTTATGTTTTGGATCATTGTCTTGTTGGAAGACAAATCTCGGTCCCAGTCTCAGGTCTTTTGCAGACTCCATCAGGTTTTCCTCCAGAATGGTCCTGTATTTGGCTCCATCCATCTTCCCATCAATTTTAACCATCTTCCCTGTCCCTGCTGAAGAAAAGAAGGCCCAAACCATGATGCTGCCACCACCATGTTTCACAGTGGGGATGGTGTGTTCAGGGTGATGAGCTGTGTTGCTTTTACGCCAAACATAACGTTTTGCATTGTTGCGAAAAAGTTTGATTTTGGTTTCATCTGACCAGAGCACCTTCTTCCACATGTTTGGTGTCTCCCAGGTGGCTTGTGGCCAACTTTAAACGACACTTTTTATGGATATCTTTCAGAAATGGCTTTCTTCTTGCCACTCTTCCATAAAGGCCAGATTTGTGCAGTATACGAGTGATTGTTGTCCTATGGACAGAGTCTCCCACCTCAGCTGTAGATCTCTGCAGTTCATCCAGAGTGATCATGGGCCTCTTGGCTGCATCTCTGATCAGTCTTCTCCTTGTATGAGCTGAAAGTTTAGAGGGACGGCCAGGTCTTCGTAGATTTGCAGTGGTCTGATACTCCTTCCATTTCAATATTATTGCTTGCACAGTGCTCCTAAAGCTTGGGAGATCTTTTTGTATCCAAATCCGGCTTTAAACTTCTCCACAACAGTATCTCGGACCTGCCTGGTGTGTTCCTTGTTCTTCATGATGCTCTCTGCGCTTTAAACGGACCTCTGAGACTATCACAGTGCAGGTGCATTTATACGGAGACTTGATTACACACAGGTGGATTCTATTTATCATCATTAGTCATTTAGGTCAAATTGGATCATTCAGAGATCCTCACTGAACTTCTGGAGAGAGTTTGCTGCACTGAAATTAAAGGGGCTGAATAATTTTGCACGCCCAATTTTTCAGTTTTTTATTTGTTAACAAAGTTTGAAATATCCAATAAATTTCATTCCACTTCATGATTGTGTCCCACTTGTTGTTGATTCTTCAGAAAAAAATTACAGTTTTATATCTTTATGTTTGAAGCCTGAAATGTGGCAAAAGGTCGCAAAGTTCAAGGGGGCCGAATACTTTCGCAAGGCACTGTATGTCTATAGATTATTTGAAGAACCTCTTAAACATTATATGAAGAAACTTGTTGACAAAGGAACTCCTACACATTACATAAAGCAATATATACACATCATATCAAGGAACGCCTACACATTTACATGAATGAACTTCTGGACATTATATGAAGAAACTACAGGGCAATATACAATATATCTCATAAGAGATTTCTACACATTACATAAAGTGATGTCTACACTCCATATGAAGGAACTCGTAGACAATTACTGGTGGTACTCCAATTCAAGTTGCAGGTTATACCCCTGACCCTTATGCCTTCAGCTTTTATTTTGGCATTCGTCCCACTGATCACCAATGTAAGGAGCATTCTTCCCACTGACCTCCAATGTAAGGAACATTCTTCCCACTGACCTCCAATGTAAGGGGCATTCTTCCCACTGACCCCCAATGTAAGGAGCATTCTTCCCACTGACCACCAATGTAAGGAGCATTCTTCCCACTGACCACCAATGTAAGGAGCATTCTTCCCACTGACCACCAATGTAAGGAACATTCTTCCCACTGACCTCCAATGTAAGGAACATTCTTCCCACTGACCTCCAATGTAAGGGGCATTCTTCCCACTGACCTCCAATGTAAGGGGCATTCTTCCCACTGCCCACCAATGTAAGGAGCATTCTTCCCACTGCCCACCAATGTAAGGAGCATTCTTCCCACTGACCACCAATGTAAGGAGCATTCTTCCCACTGCCCACCAATGTAAGGAGCATTCTTCCCACTGACCACCAATGTAAGGAGCATTCTTCCCACTGACCACCAATGTAAGGAGCATTCTTCCCACTGACCTCCAATGTAAGGGGCATTCTTCCCACTGACCTCCAATGTAAGGAACATTCTTCCCACTGACCTCCAATGTAAGGGGCATTCTTCCCACTGACCTCCAATGTAAGGGGCATTCTACCCACTGACCACCAATGTAAGGAACATTCTACCCACTGCCCACCAATGTAAGGAGCATTCTACCCACTGACCACCAATGTAAGGAACATTCTTCCCACTGACCACCAATGTAAGGAACATTCTTCCCACTGACCACCAATGTAAGGGACATTCTGCCTGCTGACCTCCAACTGGTTTCGCAAGGGGTTATCTAAGGTGAGAAAGTTGCTTCAAGGGTTCCTCTGGTATAAAGAGGTTGGGAAAAGCTTCCACACCATCTGACAATCATTATGATTACTTGCATTAGCTCCTGCATGTGGCCAGCAAAATTTGGGTCATGTTTGTTCGACCTCAGACTGCCGATGTTAAAATACCTGGAACTAAAGTGACTCCGCTCCTTCCATACACACCAATGTTCTTATAGTTTCTGAGAAAGGAAGCACAAGCTGATTAACCCCCCCAGCGCTGTCATTTGGATTGGCCTGGATTCAGTGATCGATGTTCCTTGCCTGATCTGCACACGCTGTATTTGTACTCCTCCCCAGAAATATCATCTGTTGCCGCGCTCTGTGACATTTCTGTAATGCGGCGTACAATAAAAACCAAATGCAATTTTCTGCCAGTGCGACCCAAAGCCAACGGGGGAGCCAGATGGGCTTTGTAAATAAATCACTCTGTTTTGACGTCGCTGAGAATACTAATGCCTTACACAGGTAACATACTGGATGGAGAAATCCATGTTTTATTTATCTGTTCTTGTGCAATAAGGAGAGGAATTGCTGGGAAGGCGGTGATTTGTGTTCAATGTTATAAAAGCTTGCTGGAGGTTTAGGGCTCAGCATGCCTCATTTACCTCATTTTTACTTTATATCAAAGCTTAACTTCAGATAAACAACTGAATACAATAAATACATTAAATACATACTGTAGAATGCTGATGTTTTACATGACAGAGTCATGAAGAAGCGGTTCATACCGCGAAACATGTTGGGTAGTGGGTAGTGGATCAATTAGAGAAATACATGATTGGTACCGGCTCACCCTGGCCCAGCTGTAGTCTCTGGTGACTCCACCTATTTAACGAGGATTTGATTCTGTTTGATACTTTTAATAAGTGTATATGTCTGATATATATGTTTTATATGATTTGTATTTCTGTCTTTGTACTGTTGTTCCCCTTCCCTTTTTTTGGGGAATTATGTGTATTTAATAAAGTATATTTTAATATATCCAATCTACTATACTTATTGGTTCTATAACGGTACCCTGTAAAGTCCCAACCTATGCCCCACATCTCTAATTTCCTGCTACATGACAGAGTCGTTGTATTTTTGTCCATCCAGTCTTGAGATTTACACAGCTCTGCTACATAGTCCAGTCCTGCCTGGCAAGGGAGGAGACCTGGTTTTGACCTGATGCAGTTAAAGTGTTAGTCTGTGTGACGGGCAGGGGGGGACTGGGCCAGGGGACAGTGGGGCAACTGCCCCCGGGGCCGCTCTGATACCCTGTAAAAAGGCTGTCTTTCTCAGACACGCCTAAAAGATTCCTGGTGAAAGGAACTAAAAAGTCCCCACTGCTGACCTACTGAGTGCGAGATGAAGACAAGGAAAGACCCCCCCCCCCCCAGCATGGATAGTATAAACAGTGTCTGAGCAGATGCCAGTTCCCTGCCCCACTGGAGACTCTCCTCCCCCAGCAAGCCCTTTCTGAGCTCCCCCAGCTCCCCCCAATTGCTTCCTGCTGGCCAAGTCGGGAATCCGGATTCGGCCGGTCAGTAGAGAGTACCTGGAGCGGAGCTTCAGCCTGGAATGGGGGTCAGAAGGAGAGGAGGAAGAGGGAAAGTGGGGGTGGGGGGGGCAAGTCTCTGCACCATGGGATTCTGGTTTGTACTTGCCCCCTGGTCAGACAGTTGCCAGTCAGCCCCTGTTGACGGGAGTCACTTTGGTTGGGGGGCCTGTGGAACACAGCTTACCTTAGAGAGGTTGGGAAATCCCTCTCTCAGCCCCCCTAGGCCCCAATTATGTTTAAGTCACCCTGTGTCTATTAGGGACATGGGGTGACCAAGGAAATGGACAGCTACTTAATGGACACTGAGAATATGGTTTGGATTACTTTAAACGGGACAGTAATATTTATCAACAATATATCTCAAGAAATATATGAAGACTATTCCTGGCCTGTTTGATTGTGAACATGTTCATTGAAAGAGCTTGTCACATTGGCCTCTGTTCCATGTTATTCAATGTAGGAGACAGACAGTCTGTTACTGGTGGTCTCCTGCTATTGTCTGTTTAATAAGGTGTGATGTGTTTATACATAGGATAATGTGTAATGTATTTTGTTTTTGCCTTGTTGCAGTGCTGAGTTAATTAACATGTTAATTATAACATTGTCTAGATGTGGATTTCCATTTACCTATTGTTTCTGTCCAGATGACTAGATAATTAGTTCAGGTTAATTATATTTCTGTACACAATTTCATCTGCATAGGATAATGTAATCAGGCACCTAACCTGGTGGGGTAATCTGATCAGGAGGGGGGATGTCTTCCTGTGTGGTATATATTGTGTGTGAGTCTGTTCAATAGAGGTTCCAGATCTATACAAGCTAAGTGTCGGCTAGTTTTGTATGGGGGGCGGCTAGAATATCTGATATCTATGTTCAAGACTGAAGGAAGCTGTATTCTAACGGAAGCCCACAAACGCAATGTGGGGTCGTGATTCCATTACAGTCCGTCTTTTTTGCATGCTGTGTTCCTATGCTTTCCAGGATCCCCAGCACATTACAGTTGTGCTGAAAAATTAGCATTCCCTGGCAGAAATGGTCACATTTTGGCATTGATATTGAAAATATGGCTGATTATGTCAAAAACTGCCTTTTATTTAACCCCTTCTCGCCAGCGCTATAGCCAAAAGACAGCTACAGTGGGGGCTTACTTTGGATGATCATAGATGTCCCCTGTGGTGTGCGGGGAGCGTACTCTGTGATCGCTCAGTCCATCGGACGCAGCTGATCACACATCGAGGTAAAGGGCCAATCACAGCGGCCCTTTACCACGTGATCAGCTGGGTGCAATGACAGCTGATCATGATGTCAACACGGTTATTGGCTTTCCTCTTGTGAGGAGGGGAGAAGAGAGCCGATACCTGGCTTGTGGTAAAGAGACATCTACACTGAAGATCATGACACTGATTATCAGTGAAGTCCCAACAGTGCCCCCCAGTGCTGCCAATCAGTGCCCATCAGTGCCTCCGCATCAGTATCACCTATCAGTGCCTATCAGTTCCTCCTATCAGTACCCATCAGTGCCCACCAGTTATGCCTATCAGTGTCCACCACTGCCACCTATCAGTGCCCATCAGTGCCTTCTTATCAGTGTCACCTATCAGTGCTGCCAATCAGTGGAAATCAATGCCTCCTCATTAGTGTCACCTATCAGTGCCTATCAGTTCCGCCTACCAGTGCCCATCAGTGCCACCTATCAGTGCCCATTAGTTCTGCCTATCAGTGTCTATCAGTGCCCATCAGTGACTTCTTATCAGTGTCACCTATCAGTGCTGCCAATCAGTGGCCATCAGTGCCTGCTAATCAGTGTTACTTATCAGTGCTCATCAGTTCCGCCTACCGGTGCCCATCAGTGCCACCTGCCAGTGCCCATCAGTGCCATCTACCAGTGCCCATCAGTGCCACCTATCAGTGCCCATCAGTGCAGCCTCATGAGCGCACATTAGTAATGGAGAAAAATTGTTTAAATTGTGTTGCCCCAGATTAACAGTTCCAACAACATTTAAACAATGGCTGGTCCAAGCCTCTCATAATACATATACTATTGGAACCCCTCACAGACCATTATAATCCAATGATTGATGAAATATGCCCATGAAATAGACTATCAACAGCCAAATAAGCGATTCCTGGTCTTCATTGTTTTTAGAAATTGTGTGTTTGGTATTGAGCCCCTGAAGAAGTGCAGATTGGGCGTGAAACGTGTCGGGCTGACTGTACCCCCATACTGGATTCGTTGCCATGAAGTTGGTTGCCCATCAATACTGATATACAGGAATTTCCTTGATTCTGAGGGATTAAATCTAAAATTAATTAGTTTTGGGCAATAACATCCAATATTTAGGACACTGGTCCCTGTGTATAAAAAACATTTTTGGAATGTATTTGTCTTCCTATAATTCATTGCTTTTAAATATATTTAAATAAAAAGTGTACTTTATTTTTTTTAAAACAATTGAAGTCCTCTGTGTTGTGCCATCAAAGTCCATATTCCTACCCCCTCTTTGTATCGAATAGTCTAGTATGAGGCACAGATTTACCATTTAATGTCCACAGTGCCATTCTGTGGAGACATTTAATTTAACACAACCTGCAGGATGAGCCGGGCACAGTGCCATCTTAAGAGCATTAAAGGGCCCCGGGCAATGCAGTGCACTGGAGCCCCGCCTACACAATCACCCACGAGAATAAAAATGCAAATTATGGATAAGGCGATATTTATTGGTACAGCAGTGCCAGGCCAATGACAGTTTGGTGGCTGGGTCCGGTTGAACACACACGGATGGGAGTCAGACTCGACTGTCCTGTGTGTGCCTATTCCTGTGGAGGCAGACAGGCATTCCTGCAGTTGTGGGCTCCCCCTCCATGGCCCAAGTGGCCTGATAACAGCTCAGGGCCGACAGGCGTTTGCCACCTGCTAAGCTGTGTGCATTCTGTGTGTGGGATGCACACAGGAATCGGGACTAATGCTTGACTGACGCTGGGTTGCTGGACAGGTGGGGCCCCTCTGGCAAGTGGGGCCCCCAGGCAACTGCCCAGCGTGCCCATTCAGTAAGATGGCCCTGGCCGGGCATTGGAAGTGGGTCCACCAGCATCCGCTCTGGCTTGTTGAAACCATGAGCACACACAGTGTGCTCTTTCTTTTTTATCTGCAGTAGCGATCGACCGATTATCGGCAAAGCCGATATATCGAGGGCCGATATGCACTTTCCCCGATATATCGAAATCGGCCACTAAGGTGACCGATATTGCTGATATTTCGGGAAAGTGCTTGTACCGGAGTGATGCCTGCAGCTAGAGGCATCACCCCGGTACCGGCGTCCGTAGCCGACAGTCGGCTGCCTTGTAGTGACAACCGATGCGGCAGAGAAGCCGCTTGGCTGTCATTACAAGGAGCCGGAGGGGATGTCCCCCCCTCCCGCCACCTTCAACGGCTCGCCCGGGTCTCCCATCCCATCGGGAGACCCGGGCAACCAGCCTGCACGGCCGCCGAAGACCCGATCAAAGCCGCATTCGGCTCTGATCGGGTCTCCGTGTGAAAACCCAGAAGTGATGTCATGACATCACTTCCAGGTACTCGGCGCCAGATTAAAAAAAAATGACAGCATTCAAAACAGCCAAACTTGGCGTTTTGAATGCTTTTAAGTGCAAAGGAGGGGTTTGGGGTCTTTTAGACCCCCAGATTCCTTCACAAGAGTACCTGTCAAGTGATAAAAATAAAACAAAATTTTTTTTTAAATGTACGAAAATATAGGCCAATATCGTCCGATACCGATAAGCAATGGCCAAAATATCGGTATCGGCAACGAAAAAAAACTATATCGGTCGATCAATAAGCAGCATGCGCACAGCTTGAGCAAGTCAGAGAGGTCACTGGAGCGGCATTTCCAACTTCTGGCCCATCCTGTCATTGAGGCATGGAGGTGTAATTGGCACCACCAGGATGGGCCAGGTGTTGGAAGTGCTCCCCCAGCAACCAATTTGGCTCACTCAGCTGTGCGCATGCTGCTAGAAAAGAGAGAGAGCGCACTGTGCATGCTCACAGTCTGAATGAGCCAGAACAGCTATCGGGGGCATACTTCCAGCACCGGTCCTGGTGCTCAATTATTCTCCATCCTTTCTGAAAAGTAGGAATGGTCAGGCATTGGAAGTTTGCACCCCCCCCCCCCCCAGGGGATGCTCTGGCTTGTTCAAGCTGCATGCATGTACAGTGCATGCGCTCCCTCAGCATCAACGGCTCAGTCACTAGTAGGATGTTACAGTGCTGGAATTTCCAGAATAGAACATCTAAAGTAAGTAAGCTGAATTTGTATATATATTTTTTACTTATGCTTTGTTAATGGGAACATATAACAAATATAAACAAGGTGTTATCCCAACTTGGCTGCAAAAGTGGAAAAACTCTTTACGGGAGAGGACATGGGTTGAAGTTAAAACAAAAGCTTATAGCTTAAGCCTTTGATAGCCATAGCATTACATATGTCAGAGGTTAAATTCCACCCTCCACAGCTTTGCTGCATATACTAAGCAACGGCAAAAGGCTCACCAAACATACAAAACGCAATGGTCCAATATTTTATCCATTTATTTTTAGAACAGGGATTGGTTGCAGACAGTAATGGAGGTTTTTATTAATACCTTTCACCAGTTAAGAGAATGATGAGAAATCCAAAAGTTTCAAGTTGTCCTTAGAAGTGGAGCTGAGAGACGCTCAATAGTGACATGTTTTCTGGTGACAGCTTTTTTAAACTGGACATTGGAGAGACTTCCTTTCACTTCTGTTGTGTCTCCAGGACAGGATGTGATGAAAAATCTCACTAACTGTCAGTGCAGGGACTGGTTCGTTTAGCACCCAGGGTTAGGATCTCTCCACTGCTTCTAATATATGCTGAAGAATGGATGAACCACCTTGCACCCATTTACTGCCCTCTCCCTCCTCTATCAATGAGCCTTCCCCCCCACCTTCATCTATGAGATCCCCCCCCCACCTCCATCAATGAGCATTTCCTCCCACCTCCATCAATGAGCCTTTCCTCCCCACCCCCATCAATGAGCCTTGCCTTCCCACCTCCATCAATGAGCCTTCCCTCCACACCTACATCAATGAGCCTTCCCCCATACCTTCATCTATGAGCCTTCCATCCCCACTTCCATCAATGAGCCTACCCCCCACCTCCATCAATGAGCTTTCCCTCCCCACCTTCATTAATGAGCCTAACCCCCACGCTTATCAATGCCCCCCCCCAACCTCCATCAATGAGCCTTTCCCCTCACCTCCATCAATGAGCCTTACCTTCCCCACTCCACCAATAAGCCTTTCCCTCCACATCCATCAATGAGCCTTTCCCCCACCTCCATCAATGAGCCTTACCTTCCCACTCTACCAATAAGCCTTTCCCTCCACATCCATCAATGAGCCTTTCCCCCACCTCCATCAATGAGCCTTCGCTCCCCACCTCCACCATTGGGCCTTCCCCCCACCTCCATCAATGAGCTTTCCCTCCCCACCTCCATTAATGAACCAAACCCCCACCCTCATCAATGCCCCCCCCACCTCCATCAATGAGCCTTTCCCCTCACCCTCATCAATGAGCCTTACCTTCCCACCTCCATCAATAAGCCTTCCCTCCACCTCCATCAATGAGCCTTCCCCCACCTCTATCAATGAGCCTTCACTCCCCACCTCCACCAATGAGCCTTCCCTCCCCACCTCCATCAATGAGGCTTCCCTCCCCACCTCCACCAATGAGCCTTCCCTCCCCACCGCCATCAAAAAGCCTACCCCTCACCTCCATCAATGAGCCTACCCCCACCTCCATCAATGAGGCTTCCCTCCCCACCTCTATCAATGAGCCTTCCCTCCCCTCCTCCATCAGTGAGCCTTCCCTCCCTACCTCCATCAATGAGCCTTTCCCCCCACCTCCATCAATGAGCCTTACCTCCCCACCTCCATAAATGAGCCTTCCCTCCCCACCTCCATCAATTAGCCTTGGCCATCCATGACCCTATCACCGGTTCTCCTACTGTGGACCAATATTGGACGGTTGTGACCAATGCAGAACATCCCACAAGAGCTGAAGTTTTGGAATTACTGTGACCCATTACAATTTGGCCTTTGTCCAAATTGGTCTCTCAGAACCTTACACTTGCCCCCCCCCCCACCTCCATCAATGAGCCCAACCTCCATTAATGAGCCTCCCTTCCCCACCTCCATCAATGAGCCTTCCCTCCAACCTCCATTAATGAGCCTCCCTTCCCCACCTCCATCAATGAGCCTTTGGCCGTCCATGACCCTGTCACCAGTTTCACTTCTGTGAGCCAATTTTGGTCGGTCCTGACCTCTGCAGACTTGGAACATCCCACAAGAGCTGCAGTTTTGGAGTTGCTCTGACCCAGTCACCTATACATTACACAATGGCCCTTGTCCAATTGGTCCCTCAGAACCTTACAGTTGCCAATTTTTTGATTTCAACACATCAACTTCAGGGACAAACTATTCACTTACTGCCCAATATATCCCACCCACTTTCAGATGCCATTGTCACCAGATAATTAATGTTATTCACTTCACCTGTCAGTGGCCAGTATGTTATGGCTGGTGAATTTCTATGCTTCCTATCTGCTCAGCATCTTAAATACCAGCTTCTCCCTTCCTATACTCTTTGTTTACCTTCATGGATATAAATTCTGGCTTCATTGTCCTCCTGAATTTACAGCTCCTCTGATTGGATGTATATTCTAAATATCTCTGTCTGTGATCTTCACCTAGGATACTCTGACGTTTCTGATCTGAATTCCCGGTTTTTCTCCATGCGGCGGTCAATGTTTGCACTCCTGACTTCTGGATAGAGTTCCTACATCTGTGTAATGTTTCAGTTGTTTCTGCTAATCAAGAAGTGTGTGCATTGCCGGGACAAGGTCATCCTAGTGCCCCGGGAAAGGATACCAAACTGCTCCTCCCCCCCTTCCCCTATCCCTGCAATAAACTATTGTGCCCAGGGTTACTTCCCCTCCTGCCCTCCCCTTGTCCCGGCCCTGAGTGCGTGGCTCAAACAATTATATTAGCGCTGTCGACTATGTACTATTTACTATACTATTGAAAACGTTGTTTTGTAGCACACACAATACTTCAAGTTGTGGATTTCATTTATTATTCTGCTTATCCACTTCCGGACCGCCCACCGCAGTTTTATGTCGGTACTTTGACGCTAAATACCGAGGTTATGGCAGCAGATAGCTGCCATAACGCCAGTATTTTTTTTACATGGCCGGCGGCCTTTCTCATAAAAGTGGTCCTAGCAGCGGATTCACAGCGCAATCACTTTTATTGGTGGCGGGAGAGGTGTGCCCCCCCCCCCCCCCACTGCTTCCCGGTCGTTTTCCCTGCTTACCGGAGCCGTCGGTAGTGGGGAAAAACGATCCTTCCCCTCCTAGGCAGGAAGTCGAGTGAGGGCAAGCTGGCCCCCACTCCACTCTATGGCCTTGGAGGATCGGAGCGACATCATACGTCATCATACGTCACTTCCTCCCAACGGCCTTAAAGGGCCCATTTTTTTTTTTCATGATGAAAAAAATGAATTTTTTTTTTTTTTTGCTTTGTAGTGTAGATGGGAGATGTGAGGTCTTTTTGACCCCAGATCTCACATTAAAGAGGACCTGTCCTGCTAATTTCTATTACAAGGGATGTTTACATTCCATGTAATAGGAATAAAAGTGATCAAAAATTTTTTTTTTAAAGGGACAGTGTAAAAATAAAACATTAAAGGTAAAATAAATGAGAAAAAAAAAATAACATTTAAAGCACCCCGTCCCTCTGAGCTTGTGTGCAGATGCGAACGCATATGCAAGCCGCGTCCGTAAACGGTGTTCAAACCACACATGTGAGGTATCTCCATGAATGTTAGAGTGAGAGCAATAATTCTAGCCATAGACCTCCTCTGTAACTCGAAACTGGTAAGCTGCAGAAATTTTTAAAATGTCGCCTATGGAGATTTTTAAGTACCAAAGTTTTTTGTCATTCCACGAGCGTGCGCAATTTTGAAGCATGACATGCTACGTATCAATTTTTTCAGCATAACATTTTCTTTCACATTTTAGAAAAAAAAAAATTTGACTAACTTTACTGTTTATTTTTTTTTTTTTTAATGCAGTGAAATTTATTTTTTTCCCTAAAATTGCATTTAAAAGACCACTGTGCAAATACCGCGTGACAAAAAATATTGCAATGACTGCCATTTTATTCTCCAGAGTCTTTGCTAAGAAAAAAAAAAAATATATATATATATATATATATATATATATATATAAAGTAAAAATCGCACAGGTGATCAAATACCACCAAAAGAAATCTCTGTTTGTGGGGAAAAAAGGACGTCAATTTAATTTGGGTACAGCATCGCACGACCACGCAATTGTCCATTAAAGCCACGCAGTGCCGAATCGCAAAATAGGGCCTGGTCATTGAGCAGCCAAATCCTCCGGGGCTTAAGTGGCTACATAGAGTCTGCTAATGTTTGTAAACAATGTTACTTTGTATCTTTCTACATAGAGTCTGCTAATGTTTGTAAACAATGTTACTTTGTATCTTTCTACATAGAGTCTGCTAATGTTTGTAAACAATGTTACTTTATATCTTTCTACATAGAGTCTGCTAATGTTTGTAAACAATGTTACTTTGTATCTTTCTACATAGAGTCTGCTAATGTTTGTAAACAATGTTACTCTGTATCTTTCTACATAGAGTCTGCTAATGTTTGTAAACAATGTTACTTTGTATCTTTCTACATAGAGTCTAAGAGCCGGTTCACACTGGGGCGACTTGTCAGGCGACTTGGTCGCCTGACAAGTCGCCGTGGGTCGCCTGCCATAGATTAGCACAGGACCCATTCTAATAGGAGCGACACAAGTCGCTCCGACCTAGAAAAAGGGTGCTGAGCTTCTTTGGGGCGACCTGGAGCGACCTGCATTGACTTCAATGATATGAAGTCCGTGCATGTCGCTCCGAGGTCGCGGTGCGCGCTGTGCACGCTGTGCACCGCAACTTCACAGGTCGCCCCGGCAAGTTGGATCGCCTCAGTGTGAACCGGCTCTGATGATCTTGGTAAATAATGTTACTTTGTATCAGGGGCGTAACTACAGGGGTTACAGGGGTTGCAATCGCTACCGGGCCCCATGCTCCAGGGGGCCCGGTAGCAAACCAGTGGGTGAACTTCTAGAATCTCAAAGGTCACACTTGCGACCGGGCCCTGGCATTTCACCACTGTGGGGAGGCCCCAAGATTGCAGGAAGGGGGCCCACTGCAGAACTTGTGAAAGGATCCTGATGCGGGACCATAATAAAAGGCCATGCAATGAGATTAAAGAGCCCCAGGATTAGTGGGAAGAGCCCCGGGCTTGAAGGGAAGGGCCCCGGCCAGGGGTCTGGAGGGCCCTTCATGGTTTCTTGCATCGGGGCCCTGAAGGTTCTAGTTACGCCTCTGCTTTGTATCGTTCTATATAGAGCTGAAACATGTTTATAAACAATGTTTCTTTCTTTCTATTAATACTATACATAGTTTGTATCCTCTCTCTAATCTGAATACATTTGGCAGTAGCGGAGGTTGCAATGATCATTCACAGATACACCTGCCAATAATTCAATGAGAACCTCTCAGTGATCTATGACTGTGAATGTGCATTTGGAGTTTTCACATCACCTTTTCCCTGATTGCTATTCCATATTGTCAGACAATACAATACACTCAGCATCTTCGGAGATACAGTGCTGGGTTTCTGGGCTGGCTCACACCAGATGCAGTTCAGTGCAATTTTTTTTCTGAATCAGAAACGTATGGACAGTAGATTCTATGGGTTCCTATTGCCTAGTTCCCACCAGTGTGGTCAGTTTCAGTGCAGAAAAAAAAGTAGACAATGCTGCATTTTTTCTGCACCTGTCCCTCCCGGCTGCACTAAAATGCTGGCCGGGACGCACGGCTCCTAGATGGCCCCATGTGCAAGCACAGTCACTGCAGATGTAATAAACATGGCTGCCCCCATATACAGACAAAGTTACAAACAACATAAAATAAATTTTGATGACATAGGGGTCAATTCACTAACCTTTCCACATGTACTAATTTGCATAAATTATCGCATGCAGTAAATAAAGTCCAATTCATAAAAAAAAAAAAAAAAAAAAAAAATTTTGCGGTTAAAAAAAAAGAAAAAAAAAAAAATGATGGTAAATATCACAACAAATAGTGCGGTAATCTGTTAGGTCCAATTCACGAACAGAACAGGAACTAAAAAAAGGTGAGATATTTAACCACTTGCCGACAGATATACTGCGGCAGGCTGGCTTGGCCGCGATGGTACGTCTGTTCGAGTGGTGGTGCTGAGGGGCAAGCGCGTGCTAGGCAGCAGGGAAGCTGATTCATGGGACCGGTGGCCGCGATTGCCGCCTGACACCCACGATCGTTCCCCACTGAGAGAGAAGGACGATCAGTTGTTGTAAACACAGCCGACCGTTGTTCTCTCTGGAATGATCACAGAGCGCCTGTGATCCTTCTATGTAGGATCACAGATCTCAATGATCATTTCACAAGTCCCTCCCCCATACAGTTAGAAAACACTCCCGTAGGCTCACAATTAACCCTTTGATCACCCCTGGGTTAACACCTTCTCTGCCAGTGTCATTATTACAGTAACAGTGCATATTTTTATTTTTTTTTTCAAATTTTATCTTTATTTATTCAAGTTCAGTTACATATACATATTATTCATTACATTTTAACTTCCAATGTTATAATTTATAAAAACAAACATATCTAACAGAAACCATTCCTTAGTTATATTATAACCGTTCTCAAATCACCCTTTTCTTCCCTTTTCCCTCTTTCCCCTTTTCCCCCATCTTTTATCTATTTTCTGATAGCCGGTTCTTATTCTAGAATTAGCGATTGGCACTCCTCTGAATTAACGTAATCCTTCCATTGTTTCCATTTCTTCTCATACTTGTCTAATTGTTGGCGAGCAGATAATACCAGGTTCTCTAATTTATTTATTTCCCCAACCTTCTTTATCCACATTTTTATATTGGGTGGATCTGTATCTCTCCACTTAAGAGGAATGCATATTTTGGCTGCGTTTACAAGATGTGGCATGATGGATTGTTTATATCTTTGAATAGGTGTACTGGGGGCATGGAGCAGAAAGAGAGCTGGTTCTTTAAGAATTTGACATTTCATAATTTTCTGTATCATCTTCAGAATCTGTTCCCAGAATATTTCTAGTCTGGGACATGACCAAAATATATGAAACATTGTCCCTTTCTCTGTCCCACACCTCCAGCACCGGTCTGTATTTGATCTAGAGATCTTATTCATTTTTACCGGAGTGTAATACCATCTGGTTAGTATTTTATAGTTTAACCACTTTAGAACCGCTCACAGTAATACTACTGCGGCAGAGTGGTTCGTTATCGTCCAGCCACGTAGTATTAACGTCGTTGGACACTCCCCCTTCTGGGCGGCGCTTGCGCGCCGCCGGAGGCTCGCTCCCGCTGTTTTCATTCACAGCGGGAGTCGGGCCAGGGGAGGAGCAGCGGCGATCGCCGCTGCTCTTACCCGATCGTCGGGGATCGAGTCTGGAGATCCGCCCGCTGTGTGTAAACACAGCGGGCGGATCTCCATAGTGACAGGGAGTGACAGATCGGACTGTTCAGCATAGCTGGACATCCGATCTGTCCATGACTCACACAGTCACCTCCCCCCCTACACGTCAGTAAGCACCAGGCATACATTAACCCCTCCCTCTCCAATAAAATGAACCCCTTCCCTGCCAGTGTCATTTTTACAGTAACAGTGCATATTTATAGCACTGATTACTGCAGTAATGTCACTGGTACCCCCAAAAGTGTCAAAAATGTCAGTCAAGAGTCCGATCTGTCCGCCGCAATGTCGCAGTCCCGCAAAAAAATCGCAGATCGCCGCCATTACGCGTTAAAAAAAAAACACCAAAAATGACAGAAATCTTTCCCTTTGTTAGTAAACGCAATAACTTTTGTGCAAACCAATCAAAATACGCTTATTGCGATTTTTTTTACCAAACATATGTAGCATAAAACAAATTGGCCAAAATTTTTTAAAAAAATTGGTTTTTACATCTTTTTTGGGGGGAATTTCATATAAAAAAATGTTAAAAATATTGTTATTTTTTTCAAAATAAACGCTCTTTTTTTGTTTATAGCGCAAAAAGTAAAAATCGCACAGGTGATCAAATACCACCAAAAGCAAGCTCTGTTTGTGGGAAAAAAAGGACGTAAATTCCGTTTGGGTACGGCGTCGCACGACCGCGCAATTGTCAGTTGAAGTCACACAGCGCCGAATCGCAAAAAGTGGCCTGGACGGAAGACAGCAAAATCCTCCGGTGGTAAAGTGGTTAATTCTTGCATTCTGACACACATTGAGGTTGAAAATACTGATTTGATTATTTGATTTTCCCGTTCTAACGAGAAAGTAATACCCATTTCTTTTTCCCATTCCCTCAGAAAAGGTAATTTACGTCGTTCTACTGATGTCGTTAACAAAGAGTACAATTTAGATATTGCATGATCCAAAATTCCCTTCTGAGTACAAATTTTTTCATAAAATGTTAAATCTTTATCTCCTTGGGTAGGGAGTTTTAAAGATCCCAAAAAATGGCGTAATTGAAAAGCCCTCCATAAATCTAAACAAAAAGAGCCCAAAGGGTCCATTAATTCACCTACTGTTACCCATCTTGACTCTGAAAGAAAGTCAGATATCTGAAAAATTCCTTTTTCCAATAGAGTTTTGAACCTCCCATCTTGATATCCTACAACAAAATGGGGGTTCCCCAGTACCGGACACAGTAAGGAATATTTTTAGCACTGATTACTGTAGTAATGTCACTGGTCAACCCAAAAGTATCAAAAATGTCAGTTAGGGGTCCAATCTGTCCGCCGCAATGTCGCAGTCCCGCTAAAAATCGCAGATTACTAATAAAATAAATAAATAAATAAAAATGACATAAACCTTTCCCCTAGTTTGCAGACGTGATAACTTTTGCGCAAACCAATCAAAATACACTTATTGCGATTTTTTTTTTTTTTTTACCAAAAATATGTAGCAGAATACAAATTAGCCTAAAAGAATGAAAACTTTGATTTTATAATTTTTTTTGGGAATGTTATAGCAGAATGTGAAAAATATAGTTTTTTTTTTTTCCAGAATTTTCACTCTTTTTTTTGTTTATAGCGCAAAAAATAAAAATCGCAGAGGTGATCAAATGCCACCAAAAGAAAGCTCTATTTGTGGGGAAAAAAGGACATCGATTTTATTTGGGTACAGCGTCGCACGATCGCGCAATTGTCCGTTAAAGTAACGCAGTATAGAATCGCAAAAAATGGCATGGTCATTAAGGGGTGAAAATCCTTTTGGTCCAGAAGTGGTTAATGTCCTTTTGGTGGTGGTAACCAGTGGGGTATCAGACAGAGGGGCCTATTCAAACCCTCAGAAAGGGGCATTCCACCCACCGAGAGCCTAGTTCCACCCACAGAACACCCACAGAAAGGGGTGCAATACTACCCTCAGAAAAGGGGTCTAATTCCACCCACCGAGGACCCACAGAAAGTTGACATTATACCACCAGCAGTGGAAATACAAAAATGCGGAATTATACATCACGAGTACATAAGTACTTTTTTTATTTTTTTATTAACCACTTAAGCCCCGAAGATTTTACCCCCTTCCTGACCAGGGCCTATTTTGCGATTCAGCACTGCGTGACTTTAACGGACAATTGCGCGGTCGTGCGACGCTGTACCCAAATTAAATTGATGTCCTTTTTTTCCCACAAACAGAGCTTTCTTTTGGTGGTATTTGATCACCTGTGCGATTTTTTTGATCATGCGCTATAAACAAAAAGGGCGACAATTTTGCAAAAATAACAATATTTTTCTCATTTTTTTATATGAAATCCCCCCCCCCCCCCCCAAAAAAAAAAATGTAAAAATCAAAATTTTTTAACATTGTAGGCCAATTTGTTTTCTGCTACCTATGTTTGGTAAAAAAAAATCGCAAAAAGCGTATTTTGATTGGTTTGCGCAAAAGTTATTGCGTTTACTAACTAAGGGAAAGATTTTTGTAATTTTTATTGTTTTTTTTTTAACGAGTAATGGCGGCGATCTGTGATTTTTTTTTTTTTTTGCGGGACTGGCAGGCAGATCGGACCCTTGACTGACATTTTTGACACTTTTGGGGTTACCAGTGACATTACTACAGTAATCAGTGCTATACATATGGGAAAGAAAGAAAAAGCGCCACTGATGACGTCACGCCCTACGCTCCACGCCCAACCCGGAAGTTCGCCGCCGGAGGTATTACAGGTGTCCCCTGGGTCCGGACATTGCTGGCTTGCACAGTCGGACACGGATTCCCTTGGAGTACATCAGTATCCCCTCTCGCTCAGGCAGTGGAACAACCGATCCTTTGAGGATTCCCATGATGTTTTAATCGTTTATATTTGTGAGTACCCAATATTAGTGGATGTGTAATAAACCATAGAGTCTACTGCACTTAGAGTGGCGCTTTTTCTTTCTTTCCAGTATCCTGCAAGTTTACTTCTACACTTGAGCTAAAGCTGCCTTCAATAGTGCACAGACCGATCCAACTTTATGGACCTATTGGACTTTCCAGCACTTCATCCAGGTCCGTTTTTTATTTCCCTATAGGAGGCCATTAAGGTTCATTTTTTGATTTCTGTTGCGCCAGTCTATTTATGTTTAGTGCTATACATATGCACTGTTACTGTAAAAATGACACTGGCAGGGAAGGGGTTAACTTTATTTGAGAAGGAGGGGTTAAGTGTGTCCCTACTGTGATTGGATGTGGCTTGTGATGTAACAGCAGAGATATACGGTCCTACATAGCAGGATCGTATGATCTGTGCTGTTACACAGGGGAGAATGACAGGCGGCTGTGTTTACATTAGCCGCCTGCCTTTCTCCCGGTGTAACCGACGATCGTGAGTGAGCGGCGGAATTCGGGTCCACCGCTCACATGCACGGGGGTGTCCGTGAGCGAGCGGGAGCGCGCTTCTGGCGGCGCTCGCTCCCTAGAGCCTCACAGGCTAGCGATGTAGTCCTACGTCACTTTGCCTGCGAGGGGCTGACCGCCGACGTAAATCGTCGTTAGGCAGTCGGCAAGAGGTTCAATCAAAAAAGCATGACAGTGCAAATTAAATGCAAACATCAGCTGAAATGTATCATCAAGAACTTTAAAAAGAAAAAAAAAATAATACTTTTTTTAATGAAAGTGCAACAATGGAGTATGTCAACCACGACAATTACTCCAGCTAGAAGTGACCGATTGAAGTGGTCACTGTAATTCTTTTGTTATATACACCAGCCTTTTTCAACCAGGGTGCCGTGAGGTTTCTTCAGGGGTGCCTTGGCAAAATGCCTAAAAAAATGTATCCCCAAAATTGTATACCAGCCGGCTTTTGGATAAAGCTGCATTTTAGTTACACAAGGCCACAGGTTTTCATTGGGCACCATTACAATCATCTTGAAAAATTCAGGAAGAAGAGAAACATTGGAATACTAGTCAGAACTAGTTTTCAAAAGTGTATTTGCTATGAAAGAATAAACGCTGGTTGTCCTACTTGTGTGGATGCTGCTGTGTTATGCAAAACGAATAGAATCGTGTTTACATTTTACATATTCGAATGGGGCGCCTCGAGACTGTCCATAATTTTTAACCACTTAAGCCCCGGAGGATTTGGCTGCTCAAAGACCAGGGCCTATTTTGTGATTCAGCACTGCGTGAATTACGGAAAATTGCGCGGTCGTGCGGCGCTGTACCCAAATGAAATTGACGTCCTTTTTTTTCCACAAACAGAGCTTTCTTTTGGTGGTATTTGATCACCTGTGCGATTTTTACTTTT
Source organism: Pelophylax lessonae (assembly GCF_965119305.1). Lineage (NCBI taxonomy): Eukaryota > Metazoa > Chordata > Amphibia > Anura > Ranidae > Pelophylax > Pelophylax lessonae. Next base: position 10,179,895 of record NC_138771.1, on the reverse strand, counting down.
TGCGCTATAAACAAAAAAAAGAGCGACAATTTTGAAAAAATAACAATATTTTTCAAATTTTTTTATATGAAATTCCCAAAGAAAAAAAATGTATATATATATATATTTTTTTTTTTCCAGGAGTTGGTTTTCAAAAGTAAAGTCACATATTATGAACGCTCATACAGTATCTCACAAAAGTAAGTACACCCTTCACATTTTTGTAAATATTTTATTCTATCTTTTCATGTGACAACTAGGCTTGTGACGGTATCAGATTTTCATGCTGCGATTAATTGATTAAGGTTTTGCCACGGTATACGGTATTATCACGGTATTCTATTATTAAATTTAAATTATTAAATTTCCACCTCACTTCAATTTCATTGCTGAATTTAGGGGCTTTGGTTCACTTATGCACATTATTATATAGTCAGTCAGTACAGACTCTGTGAACCAGGCCTAAAATAGGTCATCAAGCAGTGTCTGGCCTAACTGGTGATAACTGGTCCTGGCGCTCGGCTCCGATCCGATGGCCTGGTCGTTAAGAGGGCAAATCCTTGTGGTCAAGAAGTGATTAAACCTGAAGGAGGTGTTGTTTATAAATTACTTTACTATTGCTTTAGGCCTGGTTCACATGTATGCGGGTTGGTGGTTCACATGTATGCGGGTTGGCGGTTCACATGTATGCGGGTTGGCGGTTCACATGTATGCGGGTTGGCGGTTCACATGTATGCGGGTTGGCGGTTCACATGTATGCGGGTTGACGGTTCACATGTATGCAGGTTGGCGGTTCACATGTATGCGGGTTGGCGGTTCACATGTATGCGGGTTGACGGTTCACATGTATGCGGGTTGGCGGTTCACATGTATGCGGGTTGGTGGTTCACATGTATGCGGGTTGGCAGCCCACATTTGCACAGGCATAGCAGCCCATTGATTTGAACGGGCTGCTATGCCCTCATTTTCCGCAGAAAAAAGGTGCATGCAGCATTTTTTTAAAATTCAGTGGCCTTGAAATCCATCCTGCTTTTGCACCATGCGACTAACCTGCAGTTCCTGCTCTGGCAAGCTTTCTGCATTTTTTGTATACGTGGGCACGGCATTTAAAAACAGTTTGCGTGTGCAGCAATGGCAGGTAAGTCGCATGGTGCAAAAGAAGGATGGATTTCATGGCCACTGCATTTTTTTAAATTCTGCATGCACTTTTTTTCAGCTGAAAACGCAGGCATAGCAGCTCAAGCCCATTCACATCAATGGGCTGCTATGCCTGTGCAAATGTGGGCCCCCAACCCGCATACATGTGAACCAGGCCTAAAGCAATAGTAAAGTCATTAATTGGTTAAACTTGCAGCAGGACCGGTGTTTTTATCTATTAATTATTATTATTATTATATAGAGCTGCACGATTCTGGCCAAAATGAGAATCACGATTTTTTAGCTTGGAATAAAGATCACGATTCTCTGTGTAACAAAAAAAAAAAAAAAATTGGGATAACTTTACTGTTACGTTTTTTTTTTTTTTTATTCATTAAAGTCTATTAATTGCGTTTGAAAGACTGCTGCGCAAATACAGTGTGACATAAAATATTACAACAATCGCCATTTTTTTCTGTAGGGTCTCTGCTAAAAAAATATATAAAATGTTTGGGGGTTCTGAGTACTTTTCTAGCAAAAAAAAACTGATTTTAACTTGCAAGCAACAAGTGTCATAAAAAGGTCTAGTCTTTAAGAGGTTAAACTTCCTTTCTCCCTGGCAGAGGGAAGGAAAAGATACAATGTAATCATTTTTGTTTATAGTTACTGGGAGACTTAGCTGAAAGGCATTAGCTGTGTGAGTGAATGAGTCATCCAGCTCACTGAAATGTATCAATTCACAAGTCAGACCCAGGAGCAGAGAAACTCGGTATTTTAAAAATGCCACAATAACAATACCGTGGCTATGCAATACCGCGATATATCGAATTACCGAAAACCGGCATATGTCTAGTGACAACACTGAAGAAATGTAAAGTAGTGAGTGTACAGCTTGTATAACAGTGTAAATTTGCTGTCCCCTCAAAATAACTCAACACACAGCCATTAATGTCTAAACCACTGGCAACAAAAGTGAGTACACTCACTACTTTACATTGTAGCAAAGTGTCATTTCTTCAGTGTTGTCACATGAAAGGATAGAATAAACTACTTACAAAAATGTGAGGGGTGTACTCACTTTTGTGAGATACAGTATATGTATATATATATATATATATATATATATATATATATATATATATATATTCTGGTGTAAGGGACTCAGGGAGTGTTAGAGGTCCCCGGGTAAGGGGGCGCAATACTTGCCTTACCCGCTGGCACCCCATGCTACACCACTGCAGCTGTGCAAGCCTGAAGGGGGCGCTGGAGGTCAGATGTAAAGAATGATTTGCCTACATATCAGTGACATTATCATAGCACACAGCTGGTATTGTTCAGCCACACCTCGCACATGTCAGGAGAGATCGATCCTCTAAAATAAATCGTTTACCTTCACATATCACGCTGTCAGATCAGAGCACATGACTTTGTTATAAAGGAAAACAGATTTGCAGAGATTTGCAGGAGGTGAGGACGATGTCGGAGCCGCTGCGGCACCTCAAGGAAATCCTGAATTTAGAATCTGGAGATCATCGATTGTTTCCTGATGTCGCCGGGAATACGGAGAATATAAAGATATTCCAATGACCGTCATCCCCGGATAATTACAAACATTTTTGCAAGACGTGGATTGGGATTTTTGAGGCACCAAAAAGATCACAATTAAATTTTTTTTTTTTTTTTTTATTGAAACATAAATAAAAGAAATTCTCATTAAAAACATTGAGTCCCGGTTCACACATATGAGATGCAGGAACCCTGCGAATCCACCGCGGGTTCCCGCATCGCACTTGACTCACAGGCAGCTCACACTGCCATATGCGAATCGCTGGGGGTGTCAATACAAAGTTAACGACACCCCCCAGATCAGTTCGCATATCGCAGTGGGAAATGTCATCTCGGACATGAATCAGATCGCATAAGTGTGAACACCCATGCGATCCGATTCTGGTGCGGACCAAAAAAAGGGTCCTGTGTGACTTTGGTCTGAATGCGATGCGAATTCAGCCATATAATCTGTATGGCTGAATTTGCAACGCACAGACATCGCATGTGATTATTTTGTGATACTGTATATAGCGTATAATTTCCACAGCTAATGCCCTCCAAGAACCTCATATTAACTGTGGAGATTATATCCAAAATATGAGAATTTATAATGTATGATATTAAGGCTGGGCTTACACATGTGTCTATCATGGTCATGCCTCTGAAAAGGGATCTGTGTTTAGATCACTTTCTAGAGGTGTATGACAGGCATTGAGGAGGTGATATTTCTCCAACTCTACATCACCCTTTTTTAACTCTGTAAATACCACGCCAGAACCTCAGCTGAAGGGCTGTTGCAGCTCCATTCACTTGAATAGGTCACTTTTGGTACGGGTACTGTCCATCAAATGTGATGGGGGGGGGGGGGCAGTTTGCAGCTTTAAAGGGGATGGCTAAAAATTTATTTTTTCTGCAGTTATGGGAGAGAAATTTCCTGATAAATGTAGTGATCTTTTCCAGCATGTGGAACATATTTTAGAAGCATATAAGAATTTTGGAGGTTTAGGGTGGTTCTATTATGATGAATCCTTTCGACAAAAATTGTCAGTATATCCCAGTCGCAAATGCGGAATGAAAGATGTCGGTCTGTGGCTGAACCTGATCCTCCCGCAGAAATAAATTCCTCAGAATAAAACGCAGAATAGTAATCCTAATCCTTCCTCTGTTTATCGCAAAGGAGTGTGCTATGAGTTTAACCACTTGCCGACCGCTCACATTGAGCGTACTGCGGCAAAGTGGTTCGTTTCCATCCAGCGGCGTAGTACTACGTTGCTGGACTCTTCCCCCTGTAGGCGGGACTCGCTCGCCGCCGGAGGCGCGCTCCCGCTGTTTTCATTCACAGCGGGAATCGGGCCAGGGGAGGAGCGGCGGCGATCACCGCTGCTCTTCCCCGATCATCGGGGAATCTAGTTTGGAGATCCGCCCGCCTGTGTAAACAGAGCGGGCGGATCTCCTAAGTGACAGGGAGTCACAGATCGGAGTGTTCAGCATAGCTGAACCCTGGATCTGTCCCTAACTCACTCAGTCCCCTCCCCCCACACACGTCAGTAAGCACCAGGCATACATTAACCCCTCCCTCTCCAATAAAATTAACCCCTTCCCTGCCAGTGTCATTTTTACAGTAACAGTGCATATATATAGCACTGATTACTGTAGTAATGTGACTGGTACCCCCAAAAGTGTCAAAAATGTCAGTCAGGGGTCCAATCTGTCTGCCGCAATGTCGCAGTCCCGCAAAAAAAAAATCGTAGATCGCCGCCATTACTCGTTAAAAAAAAAAAACACCAAAAATGACAAAAATCTTTCCCTTAGTTAGTAAACGTAATATCTTTTGCGCAAACCATTCAAAATACACTTATTGTGATTTTTTTTTACCAAACATAGGTAGCAGAAAACAAATTGGCCAAAAAATAAAAAAAATTAGATTTTTACATTTTTTGGGGGGGGGAATTTCATATAAAAAAATGTTAAAAATATTGTTATTTTTTCAAAATAAACGCTCTTTTTTTGTTTATAGCACAATAAGTAAAAATCGCACAGGTGATCAAATACCACCAAAAGAAAGCTCTGTTTGTGGGAAAAAAAGGACATAAATTTTGTTTGGGTACGGCGTTGCACGACCGCGCAATTGTCAGTTAAAGTCGCACAGCGCCGAATCGCAAAAAGTGGCCTGGACGTAAGACAGCAAAATCCTCCGGTGGTAAAGTGGTTAATGAGGCTCAGGGTAAATGGACCTCTGCGTGTAAGTACAGGCATGAGTACTCATTTTGGTTTGGTACGCATCCTTTGTCTAAATGTTTTAAAAGATCTAGTCAGCCTAACCAAGTTTCTAGGGATATTATTCCAAAAAGCCTGCACTTCAGTGAGGCTGGAAAAAATGTACCCCTGACTTCTAATCTACCCAGACAGGGAGAAAGCACACATATTAAAAGGGTTTCTCTTCAGGTTTTGAGCTTCCTATATTCGCAGGCCCAGGTTGTAAAATAGAAAAAAATCTAAAATCAGTTGATCAGTATCCACTTATTGTGAGAGAGAAAATTCGAAAGGAGATTGAGGCCGGACAGGTAGCGGGTCCTTTTTCCTCACCCCCTTTTGTTAATTTTCGTATATCTCCTTTAGGGTTAGTACCAAAAAAGGAACCAAATACCTTTCGGAGGATACATCATTTATCATTTCCACATGGTAGTTCGTTAAATGATAAATTTGATCCAGCGTTATCGACGGTAACGTATTCTACCTTTGATGAGGCCATTGCTTTAATAGAAATATTTGGTTCAGGAGCGCGGTTAGCAAAAACAGATATACAGTCTACTTGTATACTTCTTCCCATTTCACCATAATCTTTTAACCACTTGCCGACCAGTCACTGGGACTGTACTGCGGCAAAGTGGCTCGATTCCATCCAGCGATGTAGACCTACGTCGCTGGACTCCTCCCCTTGTGGGCGGCGCTCGCGCGCCGCCGGTGGCTCTCTCCCGCTGTTTTCAGTCACAGCGGGAGTCGGGCCAGGGGAGGAGCAGCGGCGATCACCGCCACTCTTCCCCGATCGTCGGGGAATCGAGTATGGAGATCCGCCCGCTTGTGTAAACAAAGCGGGCGGATCTCCTAAGTGACAGACAGTGACAGATTGCAGGGTTCAGCATAGCTGAACATGCGATCTGTCCTTGTGTCACTCAGTCACCTCCCCCCACACACGTTAGTAAGCACCAGGCATACATTAACCCCTCCCTCTCCAATAAAATTAACCCCTTCCCTGCCAGTGTCATTTTTACAGTAACAGTGCATATGTATAGCACTGATTACTGTAGAAATGTCACTGGTACCCCCAAAAGTGTCAAAAATGTCAGTCAAGGGTCCGATCTGTCCGCCGCAATGTCGCAGTCCCGCAAAAAAAATCGCAGATCGCCGCCATTACTCGTTAAAAAAAAAAAACACCAAAAATGACAGAAATCTTTCCCTTTGTTAGTAAACGCAATAACTTTTGCAAACCAATCAAAATACGCTTATTGTGATTTTTTTTACCAAACATATGTAGCATATAACAAATTGGCCAAAAATTTAAAAAAAATTTGATTTTTACATTTTTATGGGGGGAATTTCATATATAAAAATTTGAAAAATATTGTTATTTTTTCAAACGTTACGCTCTTTTCTTGTTTATAGCGCAAAAAGTAAAAATCGCAAAGGTGATCAAATACCACCAAAAGAAAGCTCTATTTGTGGGGAAAAAAGGACGTAAATTTCGTTTGGGTACAGTGTCGCACGACCGCGCAATTGTCAGTTAAAGTTGCACAGTGCCGAATCGCAAAAAGTGGCCTGGACGTAAGACAGCAAAATCGGTGGTAAAGTGGTTAATTCAATAGGGTTTTATTTTGAAGGTTTTTATTTTTATGATCGGTGCCTGCCAATGGGATGTTCATTGTCGTGTGCATATTTTGAGGCTTTTGCAACATTTTTGCAGTGGGTCATTGTTCATGAATCGGGTTTTCAGGGAGTAGTACACGATCTAGATTCTTTTTTTTATTTATAGGTCCTCCAGAATCTTCTGTTTGTTTTCTGTTACTGAAATTATTTTTCAAAATGTGTGATTATTTTGGGATTCCCTTAGCAGGGGAAAAAACAGTCCTCCCTACAACTTCAATTGAATTTCTTGTTATTAGCAACAATACGGTTTTAGGGGAATTTCAGCTACCAGAGGTTAAGATTGCTAGTGTTCTTCTTGCGTAGGCGGAAGGTTCTATTAAAAGAACTTCAGTCGCTATTGGGACTATTGACATTTGCTTCTCCCATAATGCCAGTAGGAAGGATTTTTTCTAGGAGATTGTCACTCACTATGTCAGGTTTTAAGTCCCCCTTTTTCCCATATACGCATGATAAAATGACCTGAAAGAAGACCTTATGGTATGGCTGCATTTTTTACAGGAATATAATGGTCGCTCTTTCTTTCAGAGTGATTTTGTATTCTCTGCAGATTTAGAACTTGTAACTGATGCAGCTGGATCAAAAGGTTTTGCTGCTGTTTGGCGTACCCACTGGTGTTATGGTTCATTGCCTCTGGCTTGGGTTGAGCGGGGAGCTATGAAAAATATAGTTCTTTTAGAGTTTTTCCCGATTGTGGTGGCGTTGGAGCTTTGGGGTGACAGTTTTAAGGATAAAAGGATTCTAATACACTCTGATAATAAAGGGGTTATTTACGCTATTAATTGCTTGTCATCGTTATTGGTTATAAAAATTGCTTAGGCATTTTGTCTTTTTATGTCTGAAACTAAATATTTGGGTGAAAGCAAAACATGTGCCTGGAAAAACAAACAATTCTTTATCTCGTTTCCAGATTTCACATTTCAGAGAAATCCTTCCAAGTGCAGATCTGGTGGGATTTTCACCTTTGGAATTTAATTTGAACCCAATTGTTACGGCCATCTGAGGTTCTTTAGCACCACATACATGGGCTGAGTACTCGGCTGCCTGGGGAAAATGGGTGTCATTTTGCATGGAGCTCAACTGGTCAGTCTGGTCAATAACAGAGCAGGCTGTTTTAGCATTTTTATGTTCACTAATACAGGCACAATTTTCATATAATCACATTAATAAAATGTTGTCAGGAGTTTCCTTTTTTCTTAAATTGCGTAACCTTCCCAGCTGTAATAGCTTTTTCACTGTCAGGCAGGCTTTAAAGGGCTACAGAAAAGCAACAATTTTGCCAGATAGTCGAAGGCCTATATCCATAGAGTTATTAAATAAGATTTGCTTGGCTACTTCTGCGGTTTGCTACTCGGAGTATGATGCACTGTTGTTTTCTTCGGCATTTGTGCTATGTTTTATAGCGGCGCTTCGTATTTCAGAGTTAGTGGCGAACCGCAGAACTAGGCAGGCGGGTCTTAGATTAAGTGATGTTGTCATTGATTCTTCGAGTGTTAAGGTTCTGGTTCATCAGTCGAAAACAGATCTTTTTCTTGAGGACACTGGCTCAATTTGGCTGCTTGTGGCGATCCTATAATATGCCCATGAATAGTCATTTCAAAATATTTAGCGGATAGGCCTATGGGTGATGGCTCCTTTTTTAAACATCAAGATCTATTTTCTTTGACAAAATTTCAATTTTCATCTGTTCTCAAGGTTTGTTTGTCTCATTTGGGCCTGGATGATATGAGAATCACTTCCCATTCTTTTCATATAGGAGCCGTCACGGAAGCAGCCAGATTGGGCTTGGATGAGTCCGTTATTATGAGTTTGGGGAGATGGGAATCGCATAGGTATAATATTTATATACGTCCTAACTTATATTTTTGATTGAAGTTTGAGATTTGGATTCTTGGACATTCCTATATTCATTGGGCCCGATTCTAGGATATCACAGGTATGGCCATCTCCATTTATTTCGTTTTTCATTTTCATTTAGGTGGAAATAACATCGGCAAGTTGAAAACGTTGGATTTACTGTTTATGATAAAGAGAGATTTGCACCATTTTAAGATGTTATTTCCTAATACTACTATAATTTTTTCCACGTTTGTTATGGATTTCCTCTCCTGAGCTCACACCACTAGAAAAAATTAGAAAGCGTATTAATCATGCTATAGAAAAGTTTCTGCCATTTATTAACGGTTTCTCATTCCGCCATGTTGATTTGGAAGGTGGCTTTCCTGGCCTTTATAGGCGGGATGGAATTCATTTATCAGATATAGGTCTAGACATATTTCATTTAGGTCTTCAATCCTGCATAGAAATGGCCGGGCGGGCCAGTCCTTGTTTGAACTAGTCCCGGCTGGTGGGGGGACTTGGTTATAATTATTTTGAATTATATTTTTGCTTGAGTCCTTTGACTAAGCAATATTCGTTTGATTCAATATATTATTTGATGTATATTTGAGTTAATAAAGAGTTTGGTATTTATATTTTAAACCAATAAAGTGCCGTGGCCATTTCTATGCCATGAAATATATTGGTGTCTGAGTCTTTTTTTTGTTTGATTGGAAGGTATTATAGTATAGTGATGCATCCTTCTATCCCATGTACAAATAAAATGAATACGTTGTATCAAAATATTCAGTTGTAAATGCTGTATCTTTGAGTAGCGCCTGAACGGTCCTTACTTAATACAGATGGAGTGCAATCAACCCATTTTGCTGGTCACTGCTCTAACAAATGATTTACATCTTTCTAGGACATCGGGGACATTTGTATCCTTAGTGACCAATCAGGTTTTCTATTTTATTATCTGGGTAAAATAAATAAAACATTTAATTGGCCACGATGGGCAACAAAACTCCCATTATCTGTTTATCCAGCTTTTATAAACAGCCCCCATAGAGGGACTTTTCGGAGGGGTCCAGGTATTACTCCAAATAACATAACAATGCTGGTGAGACCTCATCCCTGGAAAGAGGAGATTCGGGGGAAGGTGTGGGGGGTCAAACTGTGGAAATGAGCGGCGTGCATTTCTAATCCGGAAAACAACGAGGGCACCATCTGTGCAAAAATAATGAGAACTCCAGAGAAAGGTGATATTGTAAGAATGCTGCAAAGTGATCCCCAGAAATCTGAATTGATTATTTCCAGAGAAAAAAAAAAAGTTTTATATTATGTTATAAACGCATGTCTAGGACCCTGAAAGTTGACCTTCACTCACTTTGATGAGTCCACCTCCCTATCTCATTTTTTTTTTTTTTAATATAACAAAATGTGGAAAAAGAGAAGCGCTGTGAATACTTTCCAGATGCACTGTATTTACATTTGTTTTTTGCCCCACATGCACAGAATGAAGGTACATGCAATATCACTGGGTGAATGGCTATGCAAAGTCTTTATAAATCAACCCCTATGTATAATACTAATATTTATCATTGATATTTGTAGGGTTTCCTGTAAGTAATTGAGGAAACAGGAAATGATTTATCACTAAATACATTTACTTTTGCAGCACCTATATAATTCTCTAAATCATTCCCTATATCATTCTCTATACCATTCCCTATATCATTCCCTATATCATTCCCTATACCATTCCCTATATCACTCCCTATATCATTCGTTACATCATACCAGGGATCCCCAAACTATGGCCCTCCAGCTGTTGTGGAACTAAACATCCCACGAGGGCATTGGAACACTCTGACATTCACAGACATGACTAAGCATGATGGGAATTGTAGTTCCTGAACAGCTGGAGGGCCATAGTATGAAGACCCCTACTCTATACCATTGCCTATATCATTCCCTATATCACTACAATGTATCATTGTGATGAGTGTACCATTTACTGGTGTGATAATAATACAATGTATCGGTGTGATGAGTGTACAATGTATCAGTGTGATGAGTGTACAATGTATCGGTTTGATGAGTGTACAATGTATCGGTGTGATGAGTGTACAATGTATCGGTTTGATGAGTGTACAATGTATCGGTGTGATGAGTGTACAATGTGCCGGTGTGATGAGTGTACAATGTGTCGGTGTGATGAGTGTACAATGTGTCGGTATGATGAGTCGGTATACAATGTATTGGTGTGATTAGGGATGAGCTTCGAGTTTGTGTCGAACAGTAAGTTCGACTTGATCATTGGCTGTTCGCTCGTTCATCAAATGATGAACAAATGGGCTTCTTCGTGAGAACTTTGAGTTCCCGCATTATTATGGACTCTGTGGCCTCTGAATTTCAATAAATAACTCACTGTAGGAATGGATCTCACCGTTATTTCATTGCAAGCCTGGTATTCTACCACCTACGCCACCAAGCCTGCATAGCTGGACACACTCTCCCTAACTTTTATCTCATTCACTGTGTGTAGGGTGAGATAGGAGTCAGTTAGTTAGTTAGTTAGTTAGTTAGTTAGTTAGTTAGTTAGTTGGTTAGTTAGTTAGTCAGTCAGTCAGTCAGTCAGTCAGTCAGTCAGTCAGTCAGGGAAAGTGTATTCAACCAAAGTGTACTTGACAGTGGCATAGCTGGTAGAGTACCATACCTGCGATGGTTGTGAGATCGAATCTCTTGGCTAGCAGGTGCTTTTTTAAGTGGAATTTTAAAATTAATAATAGCAGGGAGAGAGATTTTTGACTTTTACAGTTTGTTGAGATCAGATAGTGCAGTGCATACCACAACGTTTTATATATATATATATATATATATATATATATAGGCACTTCAGTTTATATCAGTTTACGTCAGTATTACTGAAAAAAACAGCGTGGGGTCCCTCCCCCCCCAGGCCATACCAGCCCCCTCGGGTCCAACCACGAGCCAAAATTTTGAAAAAAACAGCGTAGGGTTCCCCCTAAAATCCATACCAGACCCTTATTGGAGCACACAGCCTGGCTGGCCTGGATGGGGGTGGGGGCGAGCGAGCGCCCCCCCTATCCTGAACCATACCAGGCCACATGCCCTCAACATGGGGGGGTGGGTGCTTTGGGGGAACGCTCTGCCTCCCCCCCAAAGCACCTTGCCCCCATGTTGATGGGGACAGGGGTCTCTTCCCCACAACCCTGGGCTGTGGTTGTGGGGGTCTGCGGGGGGGAGGCTTATAAGAATCTGGAAGCCCCCTTTAACAAGGGGACCCCCAGATCCTGCCCCCCCCCTATGTGAATGGATGATCGGTCGCCCGTCCGCCCGAAAAATAGAAAAATAGAAAAAAAAAAGGAAGAAGCTCCTGCTTCCCCATACGCTTCTTATTCAGTGATGTCAGGGCCCTATAAAAGAGCTGTCAAAGTCAATATAAGTTAGTTAGCCAGAGAGAGCCTTAGGTTACACAGTGGGCTTGGTGACTTAGCTGGTAGAATAATGGGCAGGCAAGCAAGAGGCTGTGAGCTTGAATCCCCAGGCCAGCAGGTGATTAATATTATTAATTATGGATTTTAATTAGAGAGAATTGTTAGGCAGAAAGAGTCCAAGGTTACTCAGCTGCTTTGGTGGCATAGCTGGTAGAATAACAGGCTAGCAAGTAAGAGGCTGTGAGTTCAAATCCTTGGCCAATGGGTGATTAATAGTCTTTTACATTTAAGCCTTTAAAATGAGGATTTGTCATTGATCTTATGTTCGCTAGAACATTTCCCCTGTTCGAGATGTTCTGGTGTGAACCGAACAGGGAGGTTTTTAGCTCATTACTAGGTGTGAGTATACAATGTATCGGTGTGATGAGCGCACAATAATTCTATTTTATTCTCTTGGAAATTCAAATTAGTTTCAAAAACTATTTGAATTTCGTATGAAATTTTGATTCGTTATTTTGAATTCATTTAAATTCATTACTATTGTAATTCGGAAATTCGGATACATCCGAACTTCCGAATAACAAAAAACTAGTCCGAATTTCAGAGTATACAATGTATCGGTGTGATGAATGTACAATGTATCGGTGTGATGAGTGCACAATAATTCTATTTTATTCTCTTGGAAATTCAAATTAGTTTCAAAAACTATTTGAATTTCGTATGAAATTTTGACTCGTTATTTTGAATTCATTTAAATTCATTACTATTGTAATTCGGAAATTCGGATACATCCGAACTTCCGAATAACAAAAAACTAGTCCGAATTTCAGAGTATACAATGTATCGGTGTGATGAATGTACAATGTATCGGTGTGATGAGCGCACAATAATTCTATTTTATTCTCTTGGAAATTCAAATTAGTTTCAAAAACTATTTGAATTTCGTATGAAATTTTGACTCGTTATTTTGAATTCGTTTTAATTCATTACTATTGTAATTCGGAAATTCAGGTACATCCAAACTTCCGAATAACAAAAAAACGAGTCCGAATTTCAATTCAGAACAATATGAAGCGCACGTCTAATAAATCCGTCTTGTACAGGAAATGGCAGCCTGCGCTCGCTGTCCAATGAGTGCAGAATAATCAGTCACACGGATACATTGTTGTAATAGTGGGTTTATTTTTAGATCCTCCTAAGCTCATCTTTCACTTCCATAAAACCTCTGTTTTAAATTTTGCCAACCCTCGCTGTGACCTTGCTGTATTTATACCCGAGAATTACAATGCATGTGAGAGGATGTCTTTGTAGATGACTTTCTCAGGTTATATATATGCGTGTGTTAACTTCTTACTCCGGTGACGGCACTACGCTGATTGCGGGGACAAACGAGCGACGGTCACATTTCAGGGACAACTGGTGCCGCCGAGTGCACACTGCTAATACAAGGCTTCTGGCATGTATCTAGTAGTAGTTAGCTACATTCAATTGGACTCATTCTGTGAAGCAGAAGATGTTCCACATTCTTACCAAGCCTTCAGTTCCCAGAGTCAGTCAAACATTTATATTCACAACCTAAAGTGACACTAAACCCTCATAAAAAAAAAGGCGTATTCAGAGACATGGACTCCAGAGAGTGAGACATCATCTGTACAAATCATTAGTAAGACCTCATCTGGAATATGCAGTTCAGTTTTGGGCTCCAGTTCTCAAAAAGGATATCGGGGAACTGGAGAAAGTGCAGAGAAGGGCAACCAAAGTGATAAGAGGCATGGAGGAGCTCAGCTATGAGGAGAGATTAGAGGAACTGAATTTATTCTCTCTAGAGAAGAGGAGATTAACGGGGGATATGATCACCATGTATAAATACATTAGGGGGGATATGATCACCATGTATAAATACATAATGGGGGGATATGATCTCCATGTATAAATACATAAGGGGGGTATGATCTCCATGTATAAATACATAAGGGGGGATATGATCTCCATGTATAAATACATAAGGGGGGATATGATCTCCATGTATAAATACATAAGGGGGGATATGATCACCATGTATAAATACATAAGGGGGGATATGATCTCCATGTATAAATACATAAGGGGGGTATGATCAACATGTATAAATACATAAGGGGGGGGATATGATCTCCATGTATAAATACATAAGGGGGGATATGATCTCCATGTATAAATACATAAGGGGGGATATGATCTCCATGTATAAATACATAAGGGGGGATATGATCACCATGTATAAATACATAAGGTGGGATAGGATCACCATGTATAAATACATAAGGGGGATATGATCACCATGTATAAATACATAAGGGGGGATATGATCACCATGTATAAATACATACGGGGGGATATGATCTCCATGTATAAATACATAAGGGGGGATATGATCACCATGTATAAATACATAAGGGGGATATGATCTCCATGTATAAATACATAAGGGGGGATATGATCTCCATGTATAAATACATAAGGGGGGATATGATCTCCATGAATAAATACATAAGGGGGGATATGATCACCATGTATAAATGTGACTTTAGAGGCCCAATCCCTCCCTCCTTCCATGTGCACTAACCTAGCTAAACACAATGGGGGGGGGGCAGATATTACATGTAGATTGATAGAGGCTTCACCTCCCTCTTATTCTAAGACACAGGCTGGAGGAGCATGACAAAGCCTGTGACTATCAGAAATCTGCCCACACCATGTTATTGCCAAGATTTAATTTCAAATATATATTTATATGACCACGGAATTCCAAAATATTTATTGTCAAAGATTAGGATAGGAGGTGTGAAAGTTGTGGTGCCATCCTTGAACAAATTGGACTAGGTGGGACTTTATATGAGACCCAAGCTGGTGTTGCCCGGCGTCTCCATCCCTATAACAAAATACAAAATGAGGTTGAAGGATTGTAAGAGGTGCATGAAAGTCAGCTTGGTGCCTCATATAAAGTCCCACCATGCGATTTTCGTGCATTTTTGGTGGATGCAGTTTTGATTTGACCTTAGTGTTTTCCTTATACAGGGATGGAGACCAATAGCATGACCTGCTTGTCTCACATAAAGTCCCAAAAGGAAATTAGGGATTTCAAAGGCAGTGTGCTTTACAGGCCATGCCCCATACATAAAATCCCTTCCTATCTATATGCTGCATCCACCAAGGGGATGGAGGTGTAATGCTTTTCAGCTGGTCTTTTCCAGTTTGCACCATGGTTATAACCTAATTATTTGAGTCTTTGAGACAACACCCAGTTGTGCATGGGGATGGGTTGGGGGAGGTTGGGCTGTCTCCCTCTCACCTGTTCCCTCATCCACCCATTAGCAGCCATGTGCCTCCAGTGTGAGGACACTAAATTAAGAGTATAGGACTGCAGATATAACAGGGTGCCGTGAAGTGGCTCTGCAGCTTTCACATGCGTTTGCAAATGTGTGTCAACTAAACCCCTGTTCTTTGTACCAAGAGACAGGTTTTATTTGGTTGGTGACAGACTGGAGGGTGAGTACATCAGACTGGGGGCTGGCTGACTTTCATGCACCTCTTACAATCCTTCAACCTCATTTTGTATTTTGTGGTGCCATCCTTTTCTACTTACATAACCCAAATATTGGTGTTAGGAATAGGGATGAACCAGCAATTAGGTCTGAACCTTGGTTCAGACTGAACTCTGGCTGTTAAGGCGTTTGGATAAACCTGTTTAAGCAGGAGCTGAGCATTATATATATGTAAACAGTGAGTTTGTCATTTATACATATGACAGCTTCACACTGTTAATGGTTCCTAAGGAAGCAGCGGGTCAGAGGCTGCATTTGTCCACCCTGAAGGCCGTTTTCCGCCACTCGTGGAACTGTCCTGGCCGGCAGGATATTGTGGTGATGGTGGATGATGAAAACGAGGGCTGGAACGCAGGCTGGACTGAAGTGTCGTCTGTGATGGTGTCACCGGCGTGCTCGCAATATGTTAAATGTGTCCCTAGGGCAGTAATGGCGACCCTTGGCACCCCAGATGTTTTAGAACTACATTTCTCATGATGCTCAGCTCATACACTCTGCAGTGTAGTTGAGCACCATGGGAAATGTAGTTCCAAAACATCTGGAGTGCCAAGGTTTGCCATCACTGCCCTAGGGGGTGCTTTCTAACTGTGTGTGTGTGGGGGGGGGGTGGGCTTGTTGCATGAACACAGAGATCTGTGTTCCTAAATAGGAGGATCTCTGTGTTCATCACTGACATAACAGCGGTCTGCTGTGTTTACAACGGCAGACCGCCGTTCTGTCTTCATGGGGAGCGATGGCTGGTGCCCAGCGGAAATCTCAGCTGCCAGACCCACTGATCAGCTTCCCCTGTGGAGCACGCCCCCCCCCCCCCCCACTAGTGGTCCTGCAAAGCGATGTAGAGGTACTAGGGCTGCGCATCTTCACTTACCTAGCGATTCGATTCGAATATGATTATTAGGGTCACGATTCGATACGATTTGATTCCGCGATGCATCACGATTAACGGAAGTAAGCAGAGCTGTTGCGCAGGAGAGCTAGGCGGGAAGCGGACGCCTACATGCGTCTTATCCAGCAATTTCAGAAGAGGGAGGGAGGGGGAGGAGACAGAAGAGGGAGTGAGGGGGAGGAGCCAGAAATCAATTATTCGGGGGGTCCGCATCGATGCAGAATCGCGGGTGGCCGCATCGCGATGCATCGATGCAACAATTATTTTCAACAGCCCTAAGAGGTACGTAGTTTTGCGTGACAGAGCCAACTAGTTTTACGGCGGCTGGTTGGCAAGTGGTTAAATCAAGCCTTCTTACTGGCGATTTAAATTGCGAATTAAATCGACTCGATTTAAATCAAATCCACTCTTGGAAATACTACTATACCATGACCTGGATCAATGAGACGCATCACAGGCTGTGTTCAAATGTATCTCTGTTTTGTCTTGTGTGTCATATCGATTTATGATCATCAGAAAATAAAAGCATTTGAAGGGCTGGTTGGCAGAGACCGAGTGAAAGCGCTTTTACCTATTTCACATACTATAGGCAGGCGGAGCAGAATAAATATGCGCATTTTCAGGAACATCCATCCGAGAAATGAAATGATTCTTCATCCATAGGGGGAAGATAATTGTATGCAGGGGTGGACAGGGCACATTAGGAGAGGCGACCCTGCTTTATAAATAGATATACATTACTATTCTCCCCATAGACGACCTTGACTTTCCATATCCTTGGAGGAGAGAGCGTCCGCTTCATTATGTATGGGACTCCTCGGGTACTTTTCAGGAGCACCGTTTGGAAGCCTGTGCCTTTAAAGGCATTCTCCAAGCTATGCAATAACACGTCATTGGAGTAATTAATGTCCCCGTGTCTTTTCAATTTCCAGATTCCTTTAGGTGGATTGTGTGCTTTTTATAAATGGCAGACCCATGATTCCAGTCCCACCATTGTCACTGTCCAGGATGGAATATTATGTACTGGTAATATGTTCTGACCATACAGACAGAATCATAAAATTAGCTGTAATTAATGTAGCACAGATATAAATATTATAACATTGCACTTAGGGGTAAGAATATGCATGCATCATACATACTAAGAGGAGTAGAACTGGGGGAATCCATAGTGGAGAAGGATCTGGGGGAATCCATAGCGTAGAAGGATCTGGGGGAATCCATAGCGGAGAAGGATCTGGGGGAATCCATAGCAGAGAAGGATCTGGGGGAATCCATAGCGGAGAAGGATCTGTGGGGAATCCATAGCAGAGAAGGATCTGGGGGAATCCATAGCGGAGAAGGATCTGGGGGAATCCATAGCAGAGAAGGATTTGGGGGAATCCATAGCGGAGAAGGATCTGGGGGAATCCATAGTGGAGAAGGATCTGGGGGAATCCATAGTGGAGAAGGATCTGGGGGAATCCATAGTGGAGAAGGATCTGGGGGAATCCATAGCGGAGAAGGATCTGGGGGAATCCATAGCAGAGAAGGATCTGGGGGAATCCATAGCGGAGAAGGATTTGGGGGAATCCATAGCGGAGAAGGATCTGGGGGAATCCATAGCGTAGAAGTATCTGGGGGAATACATAGGGGAGAAGGATCTGGGAGAATCCATAGCGGAGAAGGATCTGGGGGAATCCATAGCGTAGAAGGATCTGAGGGAATCCATAGCGGAGAAGGATCTGGGGGAATCCATAGCGGAGAAGGATCTGGGTGTTCTGGTAGATCTTAAGCTTAATACTAGCATGCAATGCCAAGCGGCTGTTTCCCAAGTCCTTTCTTGGATTAGGAGAGGGATGGACTCCAGAGAGAGAGAGATGTAATTTAGCCCCTGTACAAATCATTAGTAAGACCTCATCTGGAATATGCAGTTCAGTTTTGGGCTCCAGTTCTTAAAAAGGATATCGGGGAACTGGAGAAAGTGCAGAGAAGGGCAACCAAACTGATAAGAGGCATGGAGGAGCTCAGCTATGAGGAGAGATTAGAGGAACTGAATTTATTCTCTCTAGAGAAGAGGAGATTAAGGGGGATATGATCACCATGTATAAATACATGAGGAGGGATATGATCAACATGTCTAAATACGTAAAGGGGGGGGGGGGAATAGGATCTCCGTGTATAAATACATAAGGGGGATATGATCAACATATACAAATACATAAGAGGGGGATATGATCAACATGTATAAATACATAAGGGGGGGGGATATGATCACCATGTATAAATACATAAGGGGGATATGATCACCATGTATAAATACATAAGGGGGGATATGATCACCATGTATAAATACATAAGGGGGGATATGATCTCCATGTATAAATACATAAGGGGGGATATGATCTCCATGTATAAATACATAAGGGGGGATATGATCAACATGTCTAAATACATAAGGGGGGGGATAGGATCACCATGTATAAATACATGAGAGGGGATATGATCTCCATGTATAAATACATAAGGGGGGATATGATCTCCATGTATAAATACATAAGGGGGATATGATCACCATGTATAAATACATAAGGGGGGATATGATCAACATGTCTAAATACATAAGGGGGGGGGATATGATCACCATGTATAAATACATAAGGGGGAGATATGATCTCCATGTATAAATACATAAGGGGGATATGATCACCATGTATAAATACATAAGGGGGGATATGATCTCCATGTATAAATACATAAGGGGGGATATGATCAACATGTCTAAATACATAAGGGGGGGGATAGGATCACCATGTATAAATACATGAGAGGGGATATGATCTCCATGTATAAATACATAAGGGGGGATATGATCTCCATGTATAAATACATAAGGGGGGGATATGATCTCCACGTATAAATACATAAGGGGGGATATGATCTCTATGTATAAATACATAAGGGGGGATATGATCTCCATGTATAAATACATAAGGGGGGATATGATCTCCATGTATAAATACATAAGGGGGGATATGATCTCCATGTATAAATACATAAGGGGGGATATGATCTCCATGTATAAATACATAAGGGGGGATATGATCTCCATGTATAAATACATAAGGGGGAGATATGATCACCATGTATAAATACATAAGGGGGGATATGATCTCCATGTATAAATACATAAGGGGGGATATGATCTCCATGTATAAATACATAAGGGGGGATATGATCTCCATGTATAAATACATGGGCAGACTAATTACTCCTCCAGGCCAATGCCAACAACGCCTTAAATTTCATGCAATTAAATACATTATATTAGCAAAAGTATTGGGACGCCTGCCTTTACACGCACGTGAACTTTAATGGCATCCCAGTCTAAAGCTTGGTACACACGATCAGATTATCGGACGAACTCATATTGAAAGTGAAGAGGTTACTTTCTCGTACAAAAGAATTCAACTTCAAAAGTGATGTCATGTGTTGAATTCTTTTGTTTGTATTCCATTAAATTTGATAGCCTTCAGCTTTTGTCATCCTAAAATTTGTAGTCAGCCGTCGAAAGCACTATACTAATGATCGAAAATCGTCAGATCATTTTTCAGACTAAATTTTACTTCCATTTTTTTATCGTGTGCCTTTAGTCCGTAGGGTTCAATATTGAGTTGGCCCACCCTTTGCAGCTTTAACAGCTTCAACTCTTCTGGGAAGGCCGTCCACAGGGTTTAGGAGTGTGTCTATGGGAATGTTTGACCATTCTTCCAGAAACGCATTTGTGAGGTCAGGCACTGATGTTGGATAAGAAGGCCTGGCTCGCAGTCTCTGCTCTAATTCATCCCAAAGGTGTTCTATCGGGTTGAGGTCAGGATAATTTGGCGGAGGGGGGGGGGGGAATATGGTGTGGGGTTGGTTTTCAGGGGTTCGGCTTGGTCCCTTAGTTCCAGTGAAGGGAACTCTTAAGGCGTCAGCATACCAAGACATTTTGGACAATTTCATGCTCCCAACATTGTGGGAGGAGTTTGGGGATGGCTCCTTCCTGTTCCAACATGACTGCTCACCAGTGCACAAAGCAAGGTCCATAAAGACATGGATGAGTGAGTTTTTTTTCTGCCTCTAAACCACCCCTCTATGTTAATCTATGTGTTCTTGAACTCACTAGACGTGCCTAAATGCATGTAAACTCAACTAAATGCTAGGTGCATTTAGCGCTTGGGCACTCAATAATTCCAGTGGCCATAATAAATTAAAGTGGTTGTAATGCCTTAGGTTTTTTTTTTTTTTTTTTTTACCTTAATGCAACATATGCATTAAGGTAAAAACCCTTCTGGGCTGCATGTGTCCCCCCTCACCCCCCATACCTACCTTAGCCTGATCCTGATCCAGCTCTGTGCATGAGAGCAGCGGCCCTGCTGGCTCTGTCCCTCAAGTGCACAAGTGTGAATGAGCTTGAAATGTATCAAATTTCCTTTAAAATGACTTAAAAGTGGAAATGTATCAAACACTCCTGATATGGGGACTATATAGAACAGATACACTGCACTCTGACAGATGACACCAATTATTATTAGTCAAGTATGGGGATAAGATACCACCAGCATTAAACATCAGACCTGTTCTTATATGCAATCTTCTATTACCAACTGATAAATCTTGCACACACATGAGGATAATCCTCAGACATTTATCTCTAGAATAGATTACATGATGGGTAGGGTCACTAATTATTGAAAATTGCTGTAAATCCAGAAAAAAACTGCCAGTTATCACCGGATAGGAGTCACATTCTTCCAGATGACATTTATGTTACTGAGACTCAGCTAGCTCTAAAGATTCCCTGCTTGTGAAGCCGTGTAAATAGTAAAGCTAACTGGTAATTCATATATATATATATATATATATATATATATATATACAGTGCCTTGCGAAAGTATTTGGCCCCCTTGAACTTTGCGACCTTTTGCCACATTTCAGGCTTCAAACATAAAGATATAAAACTGTAATTTTTGTGAAGAATCAACAACAAGTGGGACACAATCATGAAGTGGAACGAAATTTATTGGATATTTCAAACTTTGTTAACAAATAAAAAACTGAAAAATTGGGCGTGCAAAATTATTCAGCCCCTTTACTTTCAGTGCAGCAAACTCTCTCCAGAAGTTCAGTGAGGATCTCTGAATGATCCAATGTTGACCTAAATGACTAATGATGATAAATAGAATCCACCTGTGTGTAATCAAGTCTCCGTATAAATGCACCTGCACTGTGATAGTCTCAGAGGTCCGTTTAAAGCGCAGAGAGCATCATGAAGAACAAGGAACACACCAGGCAGGTCCGAGATACTGTTGTGGAGAAGTTTAAAGCCGGATTTGGATACAAAAAGATTTCCCAAGCTTTAAACATCCCAAGGAGCACTGTGCAAGCGATAATATTGAAATGGAAGGAGTATCAGACCACTGCAAATCTACGAAGACCTGGCCGTCCCTCTAAACTTTCAGCTCATACAAGGAGAAGACTGATCAGAGATGCAGCCAAGAGGCCCATGATCACTCTGGATGAACTGCAGAGATCTACAGCTGAGGTGGGAGACTCTGTCCATAGGACAACAATCAGTCGTATACTGCACAAATCTGGCCTTTATGGAAGAGTGGCAAGAAGAAAGCCATTTCTTAAAGATATCCATAAAAAGTGTCGTTTAAAGTTTGCCACAAGCCACCTGGGAGACACCAAACATGTGGAGAACGTTATGTCTGTAACATTGTTCAGCATGTAAAACACACTTAACATTCACTTTAATGTCAAACTAATATCCCAGTTAGGCGGTCGGCAAGGCTTTTTTCTAGGCTGTTCTGTTGACCCTCTTCCTCTTTGTCAGCTAATGGGTGACTGAAGGGTTAACTGACCGTTTTAACACTTAATATATATATATATATATATATATATATATATATATATACACATATATTACTTTTTTCACAAATAAATATTAAATACATCAAAGGGGATTTCCAGAGCACTATGGGCTTTCTAAAGTAGAATCTGTGCCTTTTCAGACACCCTGCCTCTCACTCAAAACTGGGATCCAGTCTTTGAAGGGGGAGGGTCCACTTCTCTCATTTACTTGTGGGCATACATTTCAACTTGAGCTACTGAACTCTGTAAACAGAAAGCTTGTTACAACAGGAGGTAAGATGAAACCGAAATGGCAATCTGAGTCTAGGACTCAGCTTACAGGAAAGCTGTAAATAATACTCTTTATTCATACCAATTATTTCATATTTACCTTACTAAGAAGAAAATCATCTTTCTACATTTTCTCCTGAGTATAATGAATAAAAAAAATGTATTCAAAACCAGGGTATAGTTCCTTTAAAATAGAACTCTCGTTTCCTTTTTTTCAGTGCTTTGTCCCCCAGGGGATAAATCCTATTTATTACTTTTTCCCATGTTCCTACATGCTACATTGTTTTGTAATCCTAGCTATGAGGTCAGTAGGTTGCTTCCTCCCCAGTGGCTGCCTGACACCATAGCTAGTAAGGAGACAGATGCTTGATAACTGGGCTTGGCTCCAAGGACTGGTCTAAAACAAGCGGTGGCAAGAGAAATGGGGAAGGCGGAGCCTTTCAGCAGGGGTTAGAGGTATGTAATGCACGGAATAAAGGGGTCAATGGTATGAAAAACCGGAAGTGCAGGGGTCAGGAGAATGTGTAACGCATGGAGTGCAGGGGTCAGGAGTGTGTGTAACGCATGGAGTGCAGGGGTCAGGAGTGTGTGTATCGCATGGAGTGCAGTACTCAGGAGTGTGTAATGCATAGAGTGCAGGGGTCAGGAGTGTATGTAACGCATGGAGTGCAGGCGTCAGGAGTGTGTGTAACGCATGGAGTGCAGTGCTCAGGAGTGTGTAATGCATAGAGTGCAGGGGTCAGGAGTGTGTGTAACGCATGGAGTGCAGGGGTCAGGAGTGTGTGGAATGCATTGAGTGCAGGAGTCAGGAGTGTATGTAACGCATGGAGTGCAGGGGTCAGGAGTGTGTGTAACGCATGGAGTGCAGGGGTCAGGAGTGTGTGTAACGCATGGAGTGCAGGGGTCAGGAGTGTATGTAACGCATGGAGTGCAGGGGTCAGGAGTGTGTGGAATGCATTGAGTGCAGGAGTCAGGAGTGAATGTAACGCATGGAGTGCAGGGGTCAGGAGTGTGTGTAACACATGGAGTGCAGAAATCAGGGGTGTGTGTAATGCATGGAGTGCAGAGGTCAGGGGTGTGTGTAACACATGGAGTGCAGGGGTCATGAATATGTAACACACAGAGTGCAGGGTTTAGAAGTGTGGAGCATGTAGGGGGTCAGGAATATGTGATGTTCAGGCCAAGGTACGCAGTAGAATCATAAATCCCCCCCTCCTCCAAGTTCAAACCCCCAACACAGATCACCCCAATTCCCCCCAGTACAGAACCCCCCCCCCTCAAATCACCTCTTGCACAGACCCCTCCCCCCCAATACCGCTCAGTACAAGCATCTCCCTCCCAAAACAAAAAAACTCTACACCCCAGTACAGACCAAACCCCATCCCTGTATATAACTTTCCTCTCATGTACAGACCTCTCCCACACAGCATAGACCACAGACCCCACAGTACAGACCTCCCTCCCTGTACAGACCTTTTCTCCCCAGTACAGACTTCCCCCTCCCTGAGTACAGGCCACAGACACCCTAGTACAGACCTCCCCCCTCAAATTACCTCCTGCACCGATCAATCCCACCACAATTACCAGTCATAGAGGTCTCCCTCCCAAAACAGAACTTTCCACGCCAGTACAAACTCAACTGCTCCCAGTATAGAACTTTCCTGCCACTTACAGACCTCTCCACCGCAGCATAGAGCACAGACTCCCCAGTACAGACCTGCCTTCCTGAAAAGATCTTTTCTCCCCAATACAGACTTCCCCCTCCCTGAGTACAAGCAATAGACGCCCCAGTACAACCCCCCCCCCCTCAAATCACCTCTGGCACAGACAACCCCCCCCCCCCACACCAATTACCCCTAGTATAGATGTCTTCCTCCCAAAACAGAGCTCTATAGCCCAGTATGGACCCAACCCCTCCCAGTATAGAACTTTCCTCCCACTTACAGACCTCTCCCCCACAGCATAGGCCACAGACCCCCCAGTAGAGACCTTTCCTCCCCAGCACAGACTTCCCTCTCCCTGAGTGCAGCCCATAGATGCCTCAGTACAGATCTCTCCCCCTTAAATTACCTCTTGCACAGACCCCCCCCCCTCCCCTCCACACACACACCAATTACCCGTTAGAATAGATGTCTCCCTCCCAAAACAGAACTCTACACCCCAGTACAGACCCACCCCCTCCCAGTAAAGAACTTTCCTCCCACTTACAGACCTCTCTCCCACAGCATAGACCACAGACCCCCCCCCCCCAGTAAATACCTTTTCTCCCCAGCACAGACTTCCCTCTCCCTGAGAACAGGCAATAGATGCCTCAGTACAGGTCTCTCCCCCTCAAATCACCTCTTGCACAGACCCCCCCCCCCCACACACACCAATTACCCCTCAGTATAGATGGCTTCCTCCAAAAAAACAGAACTCTACATGCCAGTACAGACCCAACCCCTCCCAGTATAGAACTTTCCTCCCACTTACAGACCTCTCCTCCTTAGCATAAACCACACCCCCCCCCAGTACAGACTTCCTCCTCCCCGAGTACAGGCCATAGACGCCCCAGCACAGGCTCCTCCCCCTTAAATTACCTCTTGCACAGATTCCCCCTACACCAATACCCCTCAGTATAGACGTCTCCCTCCAAAAAAAGAGCTCTACACCCCAGTACAGAACCAACCCCTCCCAGTATAGAACTTTCCTCCCACTTATAGACCTCTCCCCCACAGCAAAGTCCACAGACCCCCCCCCCCCAGTACAGATCGCCCTCCCTGTACAGACCTTTTCTCCCCAGTAAAGACTTCCCTCTCCCCAAGTACAGGCCATAGATCCCCTAGTACAGACTTTTCCCTTTAAATTACCTCTTGCACAGACCGTCACACCCGCTACTACCAATTCCCCCTCAGTATAGATGTCTCCCTCCAAAAACAGAACTCTACACCCCAGAACAGACCCAACCCCTCCCAGTATAGAACTTTCCTCCCACTTGCAAAACTCTCCCACACGGCATAGACCACAGACCCCCTCCAGTACACACCTTTTTCCTCCATTACAGACTTCTCCCCCCTCTTTCCAAGTACAGGCCATAGACCCCCGCCCCCCCCCCCCCAATACAGATCCCTCCCCCTCCTGTAAAGAGCACAGACCCCCCTCCCCTGTTAAAACACACCCCACTCCCCCCTCTCCTAGAAGTCCACTCACCAGACCTCAGATACACCAGCAGGGCATTTGAGGGGGAAGTCCTTAGCAGTGACACTGCACATCGGAGCCAAGGAGCAGCCTTTCTTGGCTCTGTACAGCTGCAATGTCTGATGTCTGCATAGGTTGGGAAGTCACGATGTTGGGATCCAGCACCATGCAAGAGTTGTGGGTGCCTGATGGCAGCAATAGCCCTGCACTGCCCCTCTGGGTACCAAGGGGCAATTGTGAGAATGCTTTTGTAGCACTACTCCCTAGGGAGCTGCCTGAAGCGGGTCCCCCTGGGTTACCCATGGCAACAACTTAGTATTTCAAAGTACTTTAGGTGTTTGGCTCAGTCAGAAAACCAGTTAGGTACGCAGTAGAATCATAAACTCCCCCCTCCTCCAAGTACAAACCCCCAATACAAATCACCCTAATTCCCCCCAGTACAGAACCTCCCCCCCCCCTCAAATCACCTCTTGCACAGGCAACAAAAAAAAAACCTCTACACCCCAGTACAGACCAAACCCCTCCCTGTATAGTCCCAGGATGCACTGCAGGAGTGCCCTCCTACTGGGACTGTCACAAAAGCCTGTTTGTCACTGGCTGGGTTTCCTCCACTGTCCAACAGGTTCCCCTATTGGATACAGTGGGGACACTCCCTCAGACCCAGTAAATCACACATGGACACATGTAACAGGCAAAACTAAGAGATCAGGCTCCCCTGATAAGCAGATGGAGCATAACAATGCTTTTCACCTAGCACCTATCTAGCAGGGTGCTACGCTTTTTTTCCTGGGGAAAGACCCCTTATAATGGGTGCCGTCCATGCTAATTGGGGACAAATAGTAACCATCCTGTAGAGTGTGTAGAGTGAGGGCTTTTTAAGTTTCTTTGTAAATGCGGTCATGGTGAATTCTACAAGTTATTTCTCTTACATAGAGCTGTTTTTGATTATACCAGTTCAGAATAACCACAAAATAGAAACATATCCATCTACAAGCTCCTATAGATCTGACGTTGGCAGCAATTCCTATAGGAATCAGCCCAGACCTCATACTCAAATAATAAACATCTTTAGGTTTTCACATTCTTGGTGAGCAGAAAACAAACAAAATGCGATTCCTTCACCAACTTTTATGTGTCATTTCTACAGTCCTTCTTCCAATCTGAAATCTGTTCCTCCCGTCCTCTGCCAGTCTTCTGTCTGTGCTCCTTTGGAGAAGGGCCACAATCAGTCTGCATTCATTAAGAATCGGTTCACGAAAGCTGTGATTTCCATGCGGTTGGTTCAGTGCGCTGCAATTAGAGCCGTTCATTTTGGGTGCAGGCAAATGCAAGGAAGGCGGATTTCCCACACCGCATTCTGGTGCAATCAGGCCTGAAAGAGTAAATCCACTCCCCTCTGGGTGATCTCTGTACACTGCAGGCATTAAAACAGACTTTATTACAGATTCTGACCTGTTTCTGCCCTGAAGAAATAGCTATTTGGTCATGTCTGTGACAGACCCAACCAGGACACAGGCACTTGGAGAGGACTAGGGGCAAGCCTCCTACCCACTGATTATGGCCTATGGACAGAGCAGATTATTTTCGAATGATGGACAACAACCTAATGGACGCGATCTGCCTTGTTTACATAGGCAGATCGCAGTTCTGTGTCTCTGCCTGATGATAGGCGGTTGCAAAGACATCTGCTATATGCAAATGCAGTATGAGAGGTGGGTGAGGCAGTATGAGAGGTAGGTGAGGCAGTATGAGGGGTAGGTGAGGCAGTATGAGGAGTAGGTGAGGCAGTATGGGCGGGGGTAGGTGAGGCAGTATCGGGGGGTAGGTGAGGCAGTATGAGGGGTAGGTGAGGCAGTATGAGGGGTAGGTGAGGCAGTATGGGGGGTAGGTGAGGCAGTATGAGGGGTAGGTGAGATGGTATGGGGGGTAGGTGAGGCGGTATGAGGGGTAGGTGAGATGGTATGGGGGGTAGGTGAGGCAGTATGAGGGGTAGGTGAGATGGTATGGGGGGTAGGTGAGGCGGTATGAGGGGTAGGTGAGATGGTATGGGGGGTAGGTGAGGCGGTATAGTGGGTAGGTGAGGTGGTATGGAGGTTAGGTAAGGAGGTATAGAGGGTAGGTGAGGCAGTATGAGGGCTGGGTGAGGCGGTATGAGGGCTGGGTGAGGCAGTATGGGGGTGGGTGAGGCAGTATCGGGGGGTGGGTGAGGCAGTATGAGGAGTGGGTGAGGCATTATGAGGGGTAGGTGAGGCAGTATGAGGGGTAGGTGAGGCAGTGTAGGGGGTAGGTGAGGGGGTATGGGGAGTAGGTGAGGCGGTATGAGCAGTGGGTAAGGCAGTAAGGGGGGGTGGATGAGGCAGTATGAGGGGTAGGTGAGGCAGTATGAGGGGTAGGTGAGGAAGTATGAGGGGTGGGTGAGGCAGTATGGGGGGTAGGCGAGGCAATATGAGGGGTGGGTTGGATGGGTCAGTATGAGAGGTATGTGAGGCATTATGAGGAGTGGGTGAGGCATTATGAGGGGTAGGTCAGGCAGTATGAGGGGTATGTGAGGCAGTGTAGGGGGTAGGTGAGGCGGTATGTGGGGTAGGTGAGGCGGTATGAGAGGTTGGTGAGGCAGTATGGGTGGTGGGTGAGGCAGTATGAAGGGTAGGTGAGGCAGTATGAGGGGTAGGTGAGGCAATATGAGGGGTGGGTGGGTCAGTATGGGGGGTGGGTGAGGCACTATGAGGAGTAGTGAGGCAGCATGGGGGGTGGGTGAGGCTCTATTAGGAGTAGTAAGGCAGTATGGGTGGTGGGTGAGGCAGTATGAAGGGTAGGTGAGGCAGTATGAGGGGTAGGCGAGGCAATATGAGGGGTGGGTGGGTCAGTATGGGGGGTGGGTGAGGCACTATGAGGAGTAGTGAGGCAGCATGGGGGGTGGGTGAGGCTCTATTAGGAGTAGTAAGGCAGAATGGGGGGTGGGTGAGGTGGTGGGGGGTAAGGTGAGAAGACATTATTACAGGTAACAGCAGTAGGATATTCAGCTCACCTGAGTCCCTCTGCGCCGCCAGTCAGCCTGAAACATCCTTGCAGAGCCCGCCCGGTGTCCCGGTTTCCTGCCTGCAGTGATGTCACTCCCTGGCTGGGTAGGTCTGATGGAGAAAGTTCAGTTCTTGCCCTCCTCCTTCTTTGAATGTTGGGGCCTGGGGGCAGGGACAGCACAGCATGTGATTGGTTACTAAGACCAATCATGTGCCTGCCCTGCCCCCAGGCCCTGACTTTCAGAGAAGGAGGAGGGCAGGAACAGAGGAGGGGGAAGTCTGGGGACCACACCGGTGCTGCTGCTCAGCCTATATTTTCTGACAGATGATTGCTGAGGCTGGGCGGCACAGCTCCATGCGGCAGCAGGTACTAACTGGGCATTTTGGCAGGGTACTCTGGGGGAGGGGGTTCAGACGCCCCTAACCCCCCTCCTTATCTACGCAACTTAAGCGGAGAGTAGGGAAACCAGTGGCAGTGGCTGCGCCCTATGCGGCTGCCTAGTTCGCCTAGCGGTAGCGACGGCCCTGGTGGCAGGGTCTGTATCCAATTGGAAGTAATTAACTCTATAGGAGTGTCTCACCAAAAATGACATTTGTGTTGCAGGGGATGCCTAAAATCTTACTTGTATCTTAGTGCAGACTTCTAGTAAAATCAATAAGCCAATCACACAAGTGGAAAATGAAATTTCTGGGGGGTGCTCCGTATACTATCTGTGTACAGAGCGCCCCCAGGTGGCCATATTAGGTTACATTTTACAGAAACTTACAGATTTTCAGATTTTACAGATTGAAAAGGAAAGGTAATTTTTATTAACATTTTAAATAACATTAAATAACATTCAATTACAATATAACTTGTATAGTAATTGTATGTTATTTATTATTATTATTATTTTTTTTGCAATTTTTTTTCCCCATGAAAATGGATTTACCCTTTAAATAATCTATCTACTATAAGAACTGTGCTACCTGGGGGAACTGGGCTCCCAAGCAATAGGTAAGCAGATAGATACATTGTTTATGACCTTTACATTGTACATTAGAATCCCCCCCCCCCCCAACCCCGATAGATGTCGAGATCTGGAAGTCAGTATTTTAAATCTACCAGCAGCCGAAAATAGCCAGAGAATGATGCAGATTAAATCTGAACTTTAACCACTTCCATATCGGGCTAATTCTGGCATTCCTCTCCTATATCTAAAAATTTTTTTTTTTGTGAGAATATTACACAGAACCGTGAAATATTGTATATATATTTTTTAGCAGAGACCCTAGGGAATAAAATGGCGGTCATTGCAATTTTTTATGTCACACTGTAATTGTGCAGCATTTTTTCCAAACGCGATTTTTAAAAACAAACAAAAAACAAAACATTTCATGAATTAAAAAATAACAAAACACTAAAGTTAGTCAGATTTTTTTGGAATAATGTGAAAGATGATGTCACGCCGAATAAAAAGTTACCTAACATGTCACACTTTAAAATTCTGCACACTCGTGGAATGGCGCCAAACTTCAGTACTTCAGTACTACGAGTCACATGACACCCTCCCCGGTGTCATGTGACTCGTTAGTGTTACAAGGTCTCAGGTGTGAATGGGGAGCAGGTGTGTTAAATTTGGTGTTATCGCTCTCACTCTCTCATACTGGTCACTGGAAGTTCAACATGGCACCTCATGGCAAAGAACTCTCTGAGGATCTGAAAAAAGAATTGTTGCTCTACATAAAGATGGCCTAGGCTATAAGAAGATTGCCAAGACCCTGAAACTGAGCTGCAGCATGGTGGCCAAGACCATACAGCGGTTTAACAGGACAGGTTCCACTCAGAACAGGCCTCACCATGGTCGACCAAAGAAGTTGAGTGCCGTGCTCAGCGTCATATCCAGAGGTTGTCTTTGGGAAATAGACGTATGAGTGCTGCCAGCATTGCTGCAGAGGTTGAAGGGGTGGGGGGTCAGCCTGTCAATGCTAAGACCATACGCCGCACACTGCATCAAATTGGTCTGCATGGCTGTTGTCCCAGAAGGAAGCCTCTTCTAAAGATGATGCACAAGAAAGCCCACAAACAGTTTGCTGAAGACAAGCAGACTAAGGACATGGATTACTGGAACCATCTCCTGTGGCCTGATGAGACCAAGATAAACTTATTTGGTGTCAGATGGTGTCAGGCGTGTGTGGCGGCAACCAGGTGAGGAGTACAAAGACAAGTGTGTCTTCCTACAGTCAAGCAAGGTGGTGGGAGTGTCATGGTCTGGGGCTGCATGAGTGCTGCCAGCACTGGGGAGCTACAGTTCATTGAGGGAACCATGAATGCCAACATGTACTGTGACATACTGAAGCAGAGCATGATCCCCTCCCTTCAGAGACTGGGCCGCAGGGCAGTATTCCAACATAACGACCCCAAACACCTCCAAGACGACCACTGCCTTGCTAAAGAAGCTGAGGGTAAAGGTGATGGACTGGCCAAGCATGTCTCCAGACCTAAACCCTATTGAGCATCTGTGGGGATCCTCAAACAGAAGGCGGAGGAGCGCAAGGTCTCTAACATCCACCAGCCCTGTGATGTCATCATGGAGGAGGGGAAGAGGACTCCAGTGCCAACCTGTGAAGCTCTGGTGAACTCCATGCCCAAGAGGGTTAAGGCAGTGCTGGAAAATAATGGTGGCCACACAAAACATTCCACTTTAGGCCCAATTTGGACATTGTCACTTAGGGGTGTACTCACTTTTGTTGCCAGCGGTTTAGACATTAATGGCTGTGTGTTGAGTTATTTTGAGAGGACAGCAAATTTACACTGTTATACAAGCTGTACACTCACTACTTTACATTGTAGCAAAGTGTCATTTCTTCAGTGTTGTCACATGAAAAGGTAGAATAAAATATTTACAAAAATATGAGGGGTGTACTTACTTTTGTGAGATACTGTATATATATATATATATGGGCAGCACAGTGGTGTAGTGGTTAGCACTTTCACCTAGCAGCAAGAGGGTCGCTGGTTCGGATTCCAACCATGACACAACCTGCCTGGAGTTTGCATGTTCTCCCTGTCCCTGCGTGGGTTTCCTCCGGGTGTTCCGGTTTCCTCCCACACTCCAAAGGCATGCAGGTTCATTGGATCCTGTATAAAAAAAAAAAAAAATGGCCCTACGGTGTATGCGTGTGAGTTAGGGACCCTAGATTGTAAGCTCCTTGAGGGCAGGGACTGATGTGAATGTGCAATGTATATGTAAAGAGCTGCGTAAATTGACAGCGCTATATAAGAACCTGAAATTAAATAGAAAAAAAAATATATATATATTCTGGTGGAAGGGACTCAGGGAGTGTTAGAGGTCCCCGGGTAAGGGGGCGCAATACTTGCCTTACCCGCTGGCACCCCACGCTACACCACTGCAGCTGTGCAAGCCTGAAGGGGGCGCTGGAGGTCAGATGTAAAGAATGATTTGCCTACATATCAGTGACATTATTATAGCACACAGCTGGAATTGTACAACCACACCTCGCACATGTCAGGAGAGATCGATCCTCTAAAATAAATCGTTTACCTTCACATATCACGCTGTCAGATCAGAGCACATGACTTTGTTATAAAGGAAAACAGATTTGCAGAGATTTGCAGGAGGTGAGGACGATGTCGGAGCCGCTGCGGCACCTCCAGGAAATCCCGAATGTAGAATCTGGAGATCATCGATTGTTTCCTGATGTTTCCGGGAATACGGAGAATATAAAGATATTCCAATGACCGTCATCCATTTCTTTTTGTTATTCAGCACTGTGCTGCTTTATCTGGTAATTGTGCAGTAATGCAACGCTGTATCCAAACAAAATTTAGATATTTTTTTTTTTTTTACACAAATAAAGCTTTTTTTGGTGGTATTTGTTCACCTCTGCGTTTTTTTTTTTTTTTCACTTTTTGCGCTATAAGCAAAAAAAAAAAAAACTGAAGGTTTTGGGAAAAAAAAAAAAAACAATATTTTTTACTTTCTGCTACAAGATATATCCAATAAAAAAATTGAAAAAAAAATCGAATTTCTTTATAAATTTTGGCCAAGATGTATTCTGCTACATGCCTTTGTTTAAAAAAAAACAAAACAAAACAAAAACAAAAAATGACAATAATGCCTCGTATACACGTTTAGCGCCGGTTCACATTACCGCGACGCTACTTCCCGGGGCGACCTCTGAGATCGCGGTGCGAGCAGCGCGCCGCGACCTCGGAGCGGCCGCCACGGACTTCATAACATTGAAGTCTATGGCGGTCGCCTCCTGGTCGCCCCAAAGAAGCTCCGGACCCTTTTTCTAGGTCGGAGCGACTTGTGTCGCTCCTATTAGAACGGGTCCGCAGCTTCCCTATGGGAGGCGACCTGTGAGGCGACCAGGTCGCCTCACAGGTCGCCCTAGTGTGAACCGAGCCTCAGATAATCGTACGACATATCGTTCGAGTAAAGTAACATGCTACAAAATGTTGAATTCAATCATGTGTACTAACCATATGATTTCTCTCGTACGATTGTGTGAAAGCAACCTGAATGCGTAGCTACATCTTGGAAAGTGATGTCACATACGTCACATGCGCGTGACATGCGTGGGTTATTTCGCTGTTTCCGATCATGCGCTGTGTTTTTCGAACGATCTTTAGCGGACGCATAGTGTACTGATTACACGATTGTCGTTCTATAGGCTATCGTACGACAGAAGTTTTCCTGTTTGTCCCTTCAGATTTTGTTGGACGAACTGTTGTGATCGGCTGTCGAAAGCTGTGTACTAACGATCAGATTATCGTGCAACCAGGTCGAAAGCGAGTTTTTTCGTACGATTATCTGAACGTGTGTACGAGGCATAAGTGTATATTGATTGTTTTGCGTGAAAGTTATAGCGTATACAAACTATGGGATATATACTGGAAATTTTATTTATTTATTTATTTTATACTAGTAATGTTGGCGACTTATAATGAGACTGTGATACTAACTGACGCGGGGGGGGGGGGACTGACTAACTGCCACTGACATCACCAGTGACACTAATACAGTGATCAGTGCTAATACTAATACTAATGACACTGGCTGGGAAGGGGTTAGCCAGGGCCGCTGTTAGAAATCATGGAGCCCCGTACAGCCTACCTGACGCCCCCCCCCCCCCACAACGGTCGCCACCCCCCCCCCCCCCCAAAAGGGTACTGCTTTCCACCATGTTTTGGTATCATGCAGCACATACAGTTTAGGTTACATGCACACAGATGTATTGAGGCATAACAATAAGCCCAGCGTAAAATCCCAGCAATGTTTCCATACACATGCTTGAGCTCTGCTGTGCTGGCATTTGCACCGGGGGACGAGGGGGCTTCAATTTATTTTAGACCTTTTTTTTCTTTTTTTGATTCTTCTTTTTTTTTTTCAGTTAACTTTATTGCTATCACTGTACTACCACTGTACCCCAGAACACTACACTGTGTCCACTGTACCCCAGAACACTGTACCCCAAACACTACACTGTGTCCACTGCACCCCAGAACACTGTACCCCAAACACTACACTGTGTCCACTGTACCCCTGAACACTGTACCCCAAACACTACACTGTGTCCACTGCACCCCAGAACACTGTACCCCAAACACTACACTGTGTCCACTGCACCCCAGAACACTGTACCCCAAACACTACACTGTGTCCACTGCACCCTAGAACACTGTACCCCAAACACTACACTGTGTCCACTGCACCCCAGAACACTGTACCCCAAACACTACACTGTGTCCACTGCACCCTAGAACACTGTACCCCAAACACTACACTGTGTCCACTGCACCCCAGAACACTGTACCCCAAACACTACACTGTGTCCACTGCACCCCAGAACACTGTACCCCAAACACTACGCTGTGTCCACTGCACCCCAGAACACTGTACCCCAAACACTACACTGTGTCCACTGCACCCTAGAACACTGTACCCCAAACACTACACTGTGTCCACTGCACCCCAGAACACTGTACCCCAAACACTACACTGTGTCCACTGCACCCCAGAACACTGTACCCCAAACACTACACTGTGTCCACTGCACCCCAGAACACTGTACCCCAAACACTACACTGTGTCCACTTCACCCCAGAACACTGTACCCCAAACACTACACTGTGTCCACTGCACCCTAGAACACTGTACCCCAAACACTACACTGTGTCCACTGCACCCCAGAACACTGTACCCCAAACACTACACTGTGTCCACTGCACCCCAGAACACTGTACCCCAAACACTACACTGTGTCCACTGCACCCCAGAACACTGTACCCCAAACACTACACTGTGTCCACTGTACCCCTGAACACTGTACCCCAAACACTACACTGTGTCCACTGTACCCCTGAACACTGTACCCCAAACACTACACTGTGTCCACTGCACCCCAGAACACTGTACCCCAAACACTACACCGTGTCCACTGTACCCCTGAACACTGTACCCCAAACACTACACTGTGTCCACTGCACCCCAGAACACTGTAATGTCCACTGTACCCCAGAACACTGCACAGTGTCCAATGTACCCCAGAACACTGCACAGCATCCAATGTACCTCAGAACACTGCACTGCATCCACTGTACCCCAGAACACTGCACCACATCCACTGTACCCCAGAACACTGCACAGCATCCAATGTAACCCAGAACACTGCACAATGTCCAATGTACCCCAGAACACTGCACCACATCCACTGTACCCCAGAACACTGTACCCCAAACACTACACTGTGTCCACTGCACCCCAGAACACTGTACTGTCCACTGTACCCCAGAACACTACACAGCGTCCAATGTACCCCAGAACACTGCACTACATCCACTGTACCCCAGAACACTGCACCACATCCACTGTACCCCAGAACACTGCACAGCATCCACTGTACCCCAGAACACTGCACAGTGTCCAATGTACCCCAGAACACTGCACCACATCCACTGTACCCCAGAACACTGCACAGCATCCAATGTACCTCAGAACACTGCACTACATTTACTGTACCCCAGAACACTGCACCATATCCACTGTACCCCAGAACGCTGCACTACATCCAATGTACCCCAGAACCCTGCACTACATCCAATTAATCCCAGAACACCACACAATGTTCAATGTACCCCAGAACACTGCACCACATCCAATGTACCCCAGAACACTGCACATCATCCAATAATGTACCTCAGAACACTGCACTACATCCCATGTACCCCAGAACATTGCACAATGTCCAATGTAACCCAGAACACTGTACTGTCCATTGTACCCCAGAACACTGCATCACATCCACTGTACAGCATCCAATATTCCCCAGAACACTGTATTGTCCACTGTACCCCAGAACACCCCAGTGCCCCAGAACACTGCACCATACACTGTACCCCAGAACACTGTAGCATCTACTGTACCCAGAATATTGCACCACATCCACTGTACCCCAGAACACTGCGCAATTTACTGTATTCCATTACACTGTGCGAAAAAGAATATATCGGCGCAAACAATTGGCTGTATGCAATCAACTAAAGGTGCTAAAATAAGCTGCTATACCAACTGGGTTTACCACTACAAAGCAATTCAATAATCCAAAACAACGTTACAGTGCTAATAAGGTGCATTCAGTGATAATATGTAAAAATAAAAGAAAGTATATCTATGCAATATTAAGGTGCTATAATACATAAATCTGTGCAGTACTAAAGTGCCATAGTACAAATAACTGCGCAATATTAAGGTGCTATAATAGAAATAAAGTGCTTGTAATAAATCAAATTTATATAATATATAAATAATTGATAGATCTAAAGAGTGGTCTTGTGCAGGGGAGGGCTGGCAGCCTTAGGTCTGGGGGGCAAGTCCAGTCAAGTGGCCCATTGAACCATCGAATCAGCTTACCATCCATGCCCACCTGGTTTTGGACTTGTAGCTGTATACAGTGTCTGACCCCTACATTAATCCAGCCCTGAGTGAGGCCTTTTTACCTGTTTTTACCACTTTTCAGAGTGGCCCGGGGGGCAATTGCCACCCTGCCCCCCTTGCCAGTCCTCCCCTGGTCTTGTGCCAGAATTGGTGCAAAATTAGCTTGATGATGATAATCCAGCCAGTGTTTTACAAGTAAATCTGTGTGTCTTCCACCACCAACCCCTAAGGCTACATTCACACCTGAGCGTAGCGTTTTCGCGCGTTTTTTACCGCGATTTTACCGCAATTTTACCGCGATTTTTACCGCGATTTACAGGAGTTTTTACAGGCGTTTTTTGTGCAGGCGTTTTTAGATTGAATAGAAACCAATGGAAAACGCCTGTAATCTGCCCAAAAAGAAGCTCATGTACTTTTTTGAGCGTTGGGCGTTTTGCTTACAGCGTCAAAACGCTCAGATGTGAACAGGGGCCATTGAGATGAATAGGATTTGTCTTGTTGGGCATTTTGAGAGCTGATCCTAGAGCAGAAAAACTCCCCAAAAACGCCCCAAAATGCCTACATGTGAACGGAGCCTAAGGCTACATTCACACCTGAGCGTAGCGTTTTCGCTCGTTTTTTACCGCGATTTTACCGCGATTTTTACCGCGATTTACAGGCGTTTTTTGTGCAGGCGTTTTTTGATTGAATAGATACCAATGGAAAACGCCTGTAATCTGCCCAAAAAGAAGCTTGTGTACTTTTTTGAGCGTTGGGCGTTTTGCTTACAGCGTCAAAACGCTCAGATGTGAACAGGGGCCATTGAAATGAATAGGAATTGTCTTGTTGGGCGTTTTGAGTGCTGATCCTAGAGCAGAAAAACTCCCCAAAAACGCCTAGATGTGAACGGAGCCTGAGATAATTGGCCTCTCACCTGAAGTTTTGACCTGGGTTTCACCACAAAAGGTCAAACTAAGCAAATAATCACTAGCAGGGATTAGCCGGCTCTCTCACAGCCTCTCAGTAGACACACTGCTGCCCGAAGATAGCCAAACATAGGGACACGGATCTCATCATGGATATCACATAAAAAATAAAAGGCACAGGATCTAATGCTCTCAGTATGAACAGGGGTTTTTATTCAGAACAAAAAAATGGTAAAAAACTCACATGTACCGGCACTACTGATAGTGCATGGAAACCGCAATTATAGAGCAGCAAACTAGCTGTAAGATTCCAGGTTGCCGGTGAAGACTCCGCCCCCCTATACGCGTTACGTCATCTGTCAATCAGACGCTCGACTTCCTCAGTAGGGGGTCTACTATATAGGGGGTCTATAGGGGGGCGAAGTCTTCACCGGCAACCTGGAAGCTTACAGTTAGTTTGCTGCTCTATAATTGCGGTTTCCATGCACTATCAGTAGTGCCGGTACATGTGAGTTTTTTACCATTTTTTTGTCCTGAATAAAAACCCCTGTTCATACTGAGAGCATTAGATCCTGTGCCTTTTATTTTTTATGTGATATCCATGATGAGATCCGTGTCCCTATGTTTGGCTATCTTCGGGCAGCAGTGTGTCTACTGAGAGGCGGTGAGAGAGCCTGCTAATCCCTGCTGGTGATTATTTGCTTATTTTGACCTTGTGGTGAAACCCAGGTCAAAACTTCAGGTGAGAGGCCAATTATCTTAGGTTTTGGTGGAGGAAGACACACAGATTCATTTGTAAAGCACTGGCTGGATTATCGTCATCAAGCTAATTTTGCACCAATTCTAGCACAAGACCACTGGACTCTTTAGATCTATCAATTATTTATATATTATATCAATTTGATTTATTACAAGCACTTTATTTCTATTTTAGCACCTTAATATTGCGCAGTTATTTGTACTATGGCACTTTAATACTGCACAGATTTATGTATTATAGCACCTTAATATTGCATAGATATATGTTCTTTTATTTTTACATATTATCACTGAATGCACCTTATTAGCGCTGTAACGTTGCTTTGGATTATTCCAGAACACTGCACCATCCACCACTGTACCCCAGAAAAAGAAAACTGCACCCTAAACACTGTTCTGAGACATCAGAATCATCGCTGTCGTCCCACCAATCGCTATCGCTCAGTTCTTCAAGTAACTCAGTTTCGCTGTCGCTGTTTTCCAGTTCGTCTAGAAGAGCTTTTCGAAATCCTGTGGGGAAATGGGATGATACAGTGTAATCCGTTAGGATCACAGCTTTCTATCATCTCATTTGGTGTATTTACATTTTCGAAATTGCCGCCGGTTCCAACCCCCCTGCGTCACAACGCTCGCAGGGAGGGGAACCGGAAGACAGGTGCCGGCATCGGCCGAGCACAGAGCGAGAGGACAGCAGGAGGATGGCGAGTGGGATTCTAGGACAATCCCCCAAACAATATCCCCCCAGACAATATCCCCCCTGACAATATCCCCCGGACAATATTCCCCAGACAATATCCCCCCAGACAATATCCCCCCTGACAATATCCCCCGGACAATATCCCCCAGACAATATCCCCCCAGACAATATCCCCCAAACAATATCCCCCCTGGACAACATCCCCCCTGGACAACATCCCCCCGGACAATATTCCCCCAGACCAGGGGTCTGCAACCTTTAAGACATAAAGAGCCACTTGGACCCGTTTCCGAAGGAAAAAAGAAAACTGGGAGCCGCAAAACCTACAAAAACCTACCGGGGGGTCGAAAACAGGGACGGAATTAGAAATCACAGGGCCCCATAGCAAAATTTGCTATGCCCAATGATCATAACCCAATGCAGAGACCAGCGTACATGCCCCTTTCAATGTAGTGACCAGCGTACATGCCCCTTTCAAGGTAGTGACCAGCATACATGCCCCCTTACAATGTAGAGACCAGCGTACATGCCCCTTTCAATGCAGTGACCAGCGTACATGCCCCTTTCAATGTAGTGACCAGCATACATGCCCCTTTCAATGTAGTGACCAGCATACATGCCCCTTTCAATGCAGTGACCAGCATACATGCCCCTTTCAATGCAGTGACCAGCATACATGCCCCTTTCAATGTAGTGACCAGCATACATGCCCCTTTCAATGTAGTGACCAGCATACATGCCCCTTTCAATGTAGTGACCAGCATACATGCCTCTTTCAATGTAGTAACCAGCATACATGCCTCTTTCAATGTAGTGACCAGCATACATGCCCCCTTACAATGTAGTGACCAGCGTACATGCCCCTTTCAATGCAGTGACCAGCATATATGCCCCTTTCAATGCAGTGACCAGCATACATGCCCCCTTACAATGCAGTGACCAGCGTACATGCCCCTTTCAATGCAGTGACCAGTATACATGCCCCTTTAAATGTAGTGACCAGCATACATGCCCCTTTCAATGCATTGACCAGCATACATGCCCTCTTTCAATGCAGAGACCAGCGTGCGGGCGGGAAGGTGACATCGGGACGGTGCGTGACTAACGCACGCACCGCCCCCCACGCGACGTCACAGCCAGGACAGTGCCACAGTGGGGAGTGTTGGGGCGCACAGTGTGCCTCCTCCTCTCGCTATCATCCGCCCCGGAGCCGCAGCAAAGGTTCAAAAGAGCCGCATGCGGCTCTGGAGCCGCGGGTTGCAGACCTATGCCCCAGACAATATCCTCCCTGGACAATATCCCCCTAGACAATATACCCCCTCTAACCCTAACCCTCTAACCGTAACCCTATGTCCCGGGGGATATTGCCCGGGGATGTTGTCCCGGGGGGATATTATCCGGGGGGATGTTTTCCCGGGGGGATATTATCCGGGGGGATGTTTTCCCGGGGGGATATTATCCGGGGAGATGTTTTCCGGGGGGATATTGTCCGGGGGGATATTGTCTGGAGAGATATTGTCCTGATACCAAACCGCGGGGGAGGATGGCGGGAGGACAGCAGGAGGACGGCAGGGAGGACGGCGGGAGGACGGCGGGAGGACAGCGGGGAAGGACAGCGGGAGGATGGCGGGGAGGATGGCGGGGGAGAACAGTGGGAGGACGGCAGGGGGAGGATGGCGGGGGAAGACAGCGGAAGGACAGCGGGGGAGAAAGGCGGGGAGGATGACGGGGGAGGACAGCGGGAGGACGGCGGGGGAGGAAGGCGAGGAAGGACAGCGGGAGGACGGCGGGGGAGGAAGGCGGGGAAGGACAGCGGGAGGACGGCGGGGGAGGACGGCAGGGGAGGACAGCGGGGGATCGCAGGAGAAGGTGAGTTTTAAAATATAAAACAACAGATTTCCATGCAAAACAATGTACTGCTTTTAGCACAGAAATCCGGACATAATCAGACCGCCAGGGATGTTAAGGAAATTATATACAAAAAGGCACGATTCCACTGCGCAATATAATTTGGTTTTACAAATACTATAAGGACCAAAGCAAAAGAATGAACATTATATAAACAGAAATGTCACCATCATTATTGGATAAAACAACAATATTCAATGTATCAATAATTACCACTAATAAATCCTTGTCATTAAATTGGATTGAAGTTTGTTTGGTTGATTTGGAATTTTCCTTCCAAAAACATCAGTTTTATTTTTTACTGCAACCTGCACCGGGAAAATGAAATACGGCATCTGATTGGCTGGTACAGGCAACACCTCCAGTTTTCCTAGTTGCAGAAGAGATGGGGACACAGAATGCTTGTCCAGGATTTGTCTGGACGGCGTATGATGGATATTTCCAGGATGACATCACTTCCTCACATATAACAGGTCTGTATGGTGTCACCCCTCTCAGAATGATGCTGTGTTTATGGGTGGGTGACAGATCTGAGTTTTGTACATAGAGACGGAATATGTTTGCATTTGGCACAGAATGCCGTCAGTGCCGGTGCGCCATCATAATCAATCTATTTATAAACATTCGGATCATCAGATGGCAGAATGAATGGACAAAGCACCCAAAGTAAAGGCAGTAAGATTATGGGGTGGATTTACTAAGGGCAAATAGACTGGACACTCTTCAAAGGGATGTTACGCCAGAGCTTAGTAAATGGGGTGAAGCTTCACTTTGAAAATAATACCCAATCACATGCAAGACAGAATGAATAAATAAATAAATAAATAAAAAACAGCATTTTTGCTTACAAATAATTGGATGATGAAAGTCAGCAGAATTTCACCTCATTTACTAAGCTTTGGAGTTACTGCACTTGTACCACGTCCAATGTACCCCAGAACACTGTATCATCCAGTGTACCCCAGGGCACTGTGCCGTCTACTGTACCCAGAACATTGCACCACATCCAATGTATCCCAGAACACTGTATCATCCACCACTGTACCCCAGAACACTGCACTATCCACGACTGTACCCCAGAACACTGCACCATCCACCACTGTGCCCCAGAACACTGCACCATCCACCACTGTACCCCAGAACACTGCATCATCCACCACTGTACCCCAGAGCACTGCACCATCCACGACTGTACCCCAGAACACTGCACCATCCACGACTGTACCCCAGAACACTGCACCATCCACCACTGCACCCCATAGCACTGCACCATCTACTGTAACCAGAACATTGCACCCCATCCACTGTACCGATGAAAACTGCACCATCCACCACAGTACCCCAGAGCACTGTGCTGTCTGCTGTAGCCAGAACATCACACCACATCCACTGTACCCCTGAACACTGCACCATCCACTGTGCCCCAGAACACTGCACCATCCACCACTGTACCCCAGAACAATGAACCATCCACTATATTCCAGAACACTGCACCATCCACCACTGTAACCCAAGAGCATTGCGCTGTCATTTGCACCCCAGAAAACTGCACCATCCACTATAGCCCATA
This sequence comes from Pelophylax lessonae, assembly GCF_965119305.1. Taxonomy (NCBI): domain Eukaryota; kingdom Metazoa; phylum Chordata; class Amphibia; order Anura; family Ranidae; genus Pelophylax; species Pelophylax lessonae. The sequence goes on along the minus strand of NC_138771.1, from coordinate 10,137,411 downwards.
ACTTGGCGCTGTCCACTATACCTCAGAGCACTGCACCGTCCACCGCTGTACCCTAGAACATGGCACTGCCCACTGTACCCCAGAACATGGCACTGTCTACTGTTCCCTAAACACTACACCTTGTCCACTGTATCCCAGAACACTGCAGGCAGGGCAGCATGAAGGCAAGCAGGGGCTGACTGGTAACTTTCGGCCCAGAGGGCAAGTACAAACCAGAGGCCCATGGTGCAGAAAACTCAGGCCCCCCTCCCACTCTACCTCTTTTCTGCCTCCTCCTGACCCCCATTCCAGGCTGCAGCTCCACTCCAGGTACTTTCTACTCACTGGCTAAATCTGGGTTCCCAACCTGGCCAGCAGCGGGCGGTTGAGTGAAGCTGGAATAGCTTGGTTGGGGCTGGCCGGGGGAGAAGAGTCTCCAGTGGGGCATGGAACCATCCTCTGCACAGAAACAGTTTACACCAGTGATGGTGAACCTTGGCACCCCAGATGTTTTGGAACTACATTTCCCATGATGCTCATGCACTCTGCAGTGTAGTTGAGCATCATGGGAAATGTGGTTCCAAAACATCTGGGGTGTCAAGGTTCGCCACCACTGAAGCAGTGCAGCCTTTTTACGGGGCATCAGAGCGGCCCAGGGGGCAATTGCCCCCCCTGCCCCAGTCAGAGTTGCCCAGTGGGTACCAATGAGACTCCAGGCTGATGTCCGGGACACAGAGCTTACACTATACAATCTGTTTGTACAATCTTCTTTGGATCTACTGATAGGTAAGGGTAAGGGCTTACACATTTACATATGAATTGAATAGATTGTTCAGGTTTCCTCACATTTCATAGTTTTGGTAAATATAAGAGATTGTACAATGGACTGTAGTGTGTATGGCACCCTTAGATTTATCCTCAGGACCCAGGGCTGCAGAGATGTAAAGAGGAGGCTGACCCTCAGGACCAAAGCTGAGATTGATCCCCAAGACACAGAGAAGTAGATATGAGGCTGATTCTCAGGACACGCAACTGAGAATGACCCTCAGGATACAGAGATTAGAATGACCCTCCTGACATTGTGCTGGAGATGATTCTCAGGACACAGAGATGTAGCTGATACTCATGACTTAGAGCTGGGGCTAATCCACAAGACACAGAAATGAGACGATCCTCAGGAGGACACAGATGCATGACTGATCCCCAGGATACACAGCTGAGACTGAGCCTGGAAAGTTTAGACTGATCATCAAGACACAGAAATGAAGCTGATTCTCAGGATATAGAGCAGAGAGTGACCCCCAGGACACAGAGATAAGACTGACCCTCAGGGCACATAGTTGAGACTGGTCCTGCAGACAGAGTTTAGCTCAGGGTTTCTCAGCCAGGGTTCCTCCAGAGGTTGCTAGGGGTTCCTTGAGCAATTTCTGACCATTAATCCTTTTAGCTATGTTTTAGCTATGACCATCGCACTAATGTATCATGAGTTGAAGAAATAGTCCCTGAGAACGAAAGGTCATTTTAAGGGTTCTTCAGTGGTGAAAAGGTTGAGAAAGGCTGGGCTAGACTCACCCTCAGAACACAGAGCTGAGAGTGACCCCAGGACACAGAGATGAGGCTGAGTCTCAGGACACAGAGATGAGGCTGATCCTCAGGACACAGAGATGAGGCTGATCCCCAGGACACAGAGATGAGGCTGATCCTCAGGACACAGAGATGAGGCTGATCCTCAGGTCACAGGGATGGGGCTGATCCTCAGGACACAGAGATGAATCTGATCCTCAGGACACAGAGATGAGGCTGATCCTCAGGACACAGAGATGAGACTGAGTCTCAGGACACAGAGATGAGGCTGATCCTCAGGACACAGAGATGAGGCTGATCCCCAGGACACAGAGATGAGGCTGATCCTCAGGACACAGAGATGAGGCTGATCCTCAGGTCACAGGGATGGGGCTGATCCTCAGGACACAGAGATGAATCTGATCCTCAGGACACAGAGATGAGGCTGATCCTCAGGACACAGAGATGAGACTGATCCCCAAGACACAGAGATGAGGCTGATCCCCAGGACACAGAGATGAGGCTGATCCTCAGGACACAGAGATGAGGCTGATCTTCAGGACACAGAGATGAATCTGATCCTCAGGACACAGAGATGAGGTTGATCCCCAGGTCACAGAGATGAATCTGATCCCCAGGACACAGAGATGAGGCTGATCCCCAGGACACAGAGATGAGGCTGATCCTCAGGTCACAGGGATGGGGCTGATCCTCAGGACACAGAGATGAATCTGATCCCCAGGACACAGAGATGAGGCTGATCCTCAGGACACAGAGATGAATCTGATCCCCAGGACATAGAGATGAGGTTGATCCCCAGGACACAGAGATGAATCTGATCCTCAGGATACAGAGATGAATCTGATCCCCAGGACACAGAGATGAGGCTGATCCTCAGGTCACAGAGATGAGGCTGATCCCCAGGACACAGAGATGAGGCTGATCCTCAGGTCACAGGGATGGGGCTGATCCTCAGGACACAGAGATGAATCTGATCCCCAGGACACAGAGATGAGGCTGATCCTCAGGACACAGAGATGAGGCTGATCCTCAGGACACAGAGATGAGGCTGATCCCCAGGACACAGAGATGAGGTTGATCCCCAGGACACAGAGATGAGGCTGATCCTCAGGTCACAGAGATGAGGCTGATCCTCAGGACAGGGAGATGAGGTTGATCCTCAGGACACAGAGATGAGGCTGATCCTCAGGACACAGAGATGAGGCTGATCCCCAGGACACAGAGATGAATCTGATCCCCAGGACACAGAGATGAGGCTGATCCTCCTCGGGACACAGAGATGAGGCTGATCCCCAAGACACAGAGATGAGGCTGATCCTCAGGACACAGAGATGAGGCTGATCCCCAGGACACAGAGATGAGGCTGATCCTCAGGACACAGAGATGAGGCTGATCCTCAGGACACAGAGATGAGGCTGATCCTCAGGTCACAGATTTGTAGTTTCCCTAAATATGAGCTCTCAGTAATGTAGAAATGCAACAGTTTCCCGAACTTACAGAGAGATCTGATGAATCTGTCAAAAGCTAAAAATGCTCCAAAGTGTCACCAAATCCCGACCATAGACATGACCCCCCCCCCCTCCCCCCTCACCCCTCACCCCCTACAATGCCTCCAAGACAAACGACTTCCTACTGATCGATGTGCCAATCAATGATCGATAAAAGCAACCAATCACTCACCTTATGGCATCTCTGATCTCCAGATATCACCTCCTGTGTCACACCATTCCATTCCTCTTCAAGGAGAAGTCCCCCTTCCCAGCAGCATGTCCCCCCAGTCAGTCCTCAGCCCGATCCTCACCCGAACACCCGAATCCTGAGACTGGAGATCTCCCCATCCCTGCACACAGCGCACCTCCTACCGTACAGTGCCGAGTATGAGCGCACTCCCAGCAATCCCAGCACTCCCAACCCAGTGCTCCCACTCTCATTCATCATCACATTCCAGTACAAGACCAATGCAGCCTGCAGCACTGTGCGAGGAGGACACAAATCAGCCGACAATTAGAGATCAGCCTCAATTCTCCATCTGTGTGGTACTACAAGTACCATCTGTCTGTGCATGGTGAGGGTAGTTATTCCAGCAATCCATGGAGGGATTAGGGAGAATATCCATAAAGATGTCAATGATTGCAATCATACACTGCTCATTTCTTTGCCATGAATCTCCCCCCAATGCTCACAGATTTGCCAGATAAAGTCACATTCACCGCAATTTGCTGCAAATCTGAAATGTTCTATCACTGCAACACAAAGTTCAGCTATTATTATTATTAATATTATACATGACTTATATAATGCTAACAGTTTGCACACCGCTTTGCAATATGCAGGGAGACAATACAGTTACAGTACAATCAAATACAAGAGGGTTAGGGAGGGTCCTGCTCATAAGAGCTTACAATCTATTATTTGCTAAGAGATTTGCCAGATAAAGTCACATTTGCCACAATTTGCTGCACATCTGAAATTTTGTATCTCTGCAACACAACATTGAGCTATTATTATTATTATTAATATTATTATTAATATGATTAATTATTATTATTTTTATTATTAATTTAATATTATTATACAGGATCTATACAATGCTAACAGTTTGCGGTGCGCTTTACAATAAGCAGGGAGACATTACAGTTACAATACAATACAATACAATACAATACAAGAGGGTTAAGAGGGTCCTGCTCATAAGAGCTTACAATCTAATATGTGCTAACAGATTTGCCAGATAAAGTCACATTTGCCTCAATTTGCTGCACATCTGAAATTTTCTATCTCTGCAACACAACATTGAGCTAATATTATTATTATTATTATTATTATTATTATTATTATTATTACTATTTTTAATAGTATTATTATTGATATTATTAATAATTATTATTTGTATTATTATTATTATTATTATTATTATTATTATTATTCAGGATCTATATAATGCTAACAGTTTGCACACCACTTTGCAATATGCAGGGAGACAATAGAGTTACAGTACAATAAAATACAAGAGGGTTAAGAGGGTCCTGCTCATAAGAGCTTACAATCTATTAGTTGCTCACACTTTTGCCAGATAAAGTCACATTTGCCACAATTTGCTGCACATCTGAAATGTTCTATCTCTGCAACACAACATTGAGCTAATATTATTATTATTATTATTACTATTATTAATTATTATTATTTATATTATTAATTCATATTATTAATTATTATTAATAATATTATTATTATAATACAGGATTTATGCGCAGCGCTTTACAATATACAGGGAGACATTACAGTTACAATACAACAAAATACTAGAGGGTAAAGAGGGTCCTGCTCATAAGAGCTTACAATCTAATATTTGCTAACAGATTTGCCAGATAAAGTCACATTTGCCTCAATTTGCTGCACGTCTGAAATTTTCTATCTCTGCAACACAACATTGAGCTAATATTATTATTATTATTGTTACTATTATTTATTATTATTATTATTATTATTATTATTATTATTATTATTGATATTATTATTAATAATAATAATAATAATAATTATTATTATTATTATTATTATACAGAATTTATATAATGCTAACAGTTTGTGCAGCACTTTACAATATGCAGGAGACATTACAGTTACAATACAATAGAATACAAGAGGGTTAAGAAGGTCCTGCTCATAAGAGCTTACAATCTATTATTTGCTCACACTTTTGCCAGATAAAGTCACATTTGCCACACATCTGAATTTTTTCTATCTCTGCAACACAACATTCAGCTAATATTATTATTATTATTACTATTATTAATTATTATTATTATTATTATCATCATTATACAGAATTTATATAATGCTAACAGTTTGCGCAGCATTTTACAATATGCAGGGAGACATTACAGTTACAATACAATAAAATACAAGAGGGTAAAGTAGGTCCTGCTCATAAGAGCTTACAATCTAAAGTCACATTTGCCATATTTGATGCACATCTGGAAATATCTATCTCTGCAATACAACATTCAGCTAATATTATTATTATTATTATCATTATTTTATATTATTATTATTATTATTATTATTATTATTATTATTATTATTATTATTATCATTATTTTATATTAATATTATTATTATTATCATCATTATTTTATATTAATATTGTTATTATTTTTTTATTAGTATTATTATTATTATTATTATACAGGATTCATATAATGTGAACAGTTTGCACAGCACTTTACAATATGCAGGGAGACAGTACATTTACAATACAATAAAATAAAATGCAAGAGGGTGAAGTAGGTCCTGCTCATAAGAGCTTACAATCTAATAGTAACATTATTATTGGCTCATTTACACCATACGCCATTAAACACATTCATAACCAATTGCTGTCTGGGGAAATTTTCTAATTTTTCACACGCATGGTAAAAATCAGCATTTTTTTTTTGCAGATTTTAAGGGTCAGTTCCCACCACATGCAGTCCGGTGCATTATTTTTTTTCTTCATCAAAAACGCATGGAAGGTAGTTTATATGGTTTCCAATGTCATAGTTCACATCAGTGCTTGCAGTTCCAGTGCATTTCAATTTCAGAAAAAAAAAGTAGAAGATGCTGCACTTGTACTGCACTGGAATGCTGTAAAGCACATCACAAACACACTGGAACGCAACTAAACGCACAAAAAACGCACTGGAACATACATGTCCTTATTTAGGGTTAAGAAAAAAGAGGGGGAAAATGCATTGGACTGCATCAAAAAATGCACCAAAAACACATCAAAATTGCGCATACAGAAAAGCATCTGGAATGCATCCGGACTGCGTTTCCATGGTGTGAACTGGCCCTAACACATGTGCTGAAAATTACTTAGAACTAGAGATCGACCGATTATCGGCAAATTCGATATATGGAGGGTCGATCTGCACTTTCCCCCGATATATCGGAATCGGCCCCCCGGAGGTTACTGATTTTGCCGATATTTCAGAAAGTGCTGTACCGGAGTGATTCCTGCAGCTAGAGGCATCACCCCGGTACCGGCGTCCATAGCCGACGGTCGTCTGTCTTGTAATGACAACCAATGCGGTTGAGAAGCCGCTCGGCTGTCATTACAAGGAGCGCCCCCCCTCCTCCCGCCGCCTTCCGCGGCTCGCCCGGGTCTCCTGTCCCACAGGGAGACCGGGGGAACCATCCTGCACGGCCGCCAAAGACCCGGTCAAAGCCGCATTCGGCTCTGATCGGGTCTCCATGCAAAAACCCGGAAGTGATGTCATGACATCAATTCCGGGTACTCAGCGCCAGATTAAAAAAAATTATAGCATTCATAACAGCCAAACTTGGCGTTTTTAATGCTTTTAAGTGCAGAGGAGGGGTTTGGGGTCTTTTAGATCCCCGATCCCTCCACAAAAGTACCTGTCAAAAAAAAAAAAAATTTTATAAATGTACAAAAATATTGGTCGATACCGACATTTTGGCCAATGCATATCGGTATCGGCTGATATTTTTGTACATTATTTATTTTATTTTTTTATCGGTTGATCAATACTTAGAACTCCCAACAATTATTTATTTTCTGAAAGCAGAGGCTCCAGAGAATAAAATGGTAATCATTGTCACACAATCTTTGCCCAGCCATTTATCACACACACATTTTTAGGGAAAAAATACACTTACATGATTTTTAGTGCATGCGAACACAATAAAATAGCCAATTTTTTGGTAAAATATAATAATGTTGCAGTGAGGAAATAGATGCTAAATATGTCAACATTGAAATTTCGCTAAACTACAGTACCTAAAACTGTCCATAGGTGGAGCTTTTAAAAAACTTAACAGGTTATTGGTTTAAACTTTAGAGCAGTGGTTCTTAACCTTGTTGGAGGTACTGAACCCCACCAGTTTCATATGCGCATTCACTGAACCCTTCTTAATTGAAAAAATAAAATATGATTTTTTCAAATTCAAAACATAGGTATATATTTAGGTATATATTTATACATAGGTGCACAAAATGAACAAAACCATAAAAAAAAAAAAAAAAAAGGCTCCATAGCTCAGGGGTTAGAGCACTGGTCTTGTAAACCAGGGGTCGCGAGTTAAAATCTCGCTGGGGCCTCCCTGCAAGTGTTGGCGACTGTATCTCAAAAAACAAAGCCATTAAGAACAAAAAACAAAACCATTAAAACATGGGGTGTCAGGAGGGCACACACTGGGGTGGGGGGGTTGGGAGGGCATACCATGGGGTGTCAGGAGAGAACACACTGAGGGATAAGGTGTTGGGAGGGCATACTATGGGGTATCAGGAGGGCACACACTGGGGGAGCTGGGAGGACATACCATGGGGTATCAGGAGGGCACACACTGGGGTGGGGGGGGGGGTTGGGAGGGTTTACCATGGGGTGTCAGGAGAGAACACACTGAGGGATGAGGTGTTGGGAGGGCATACTATGGGGTATCAGGAGGGCACACACTGGGGGGGCTGGGAGGACATACCATGGGATATCAGGAGGGCACACACTGGGGTGGGGGGGGGGGTTGGGAGGGCATACCATGGGGTGTCAGGAGAGAACACACTGAGGGATGAGGTGTTGGGAGGGCATACTATGGGGTATCAGGAGGGCACACACTGGGGGGGCTGGGAGGACATACCATGGGGTGTCAGGAGGGAACACACTGGGGGGAGGTGTTGGGAGGGCATTCCATGGGGTATCAGGAGGACATACACTGGGGGGGGGGGGGGTTTGGGAGGGCATACCATGGGGTATCAGGAGGGCACATACTGGGGGGTTGGGAGGACATAGCATGGGGTGTCAAGAGGGAACACACTTTGGGGAGGTGTTTGGAGGGCATACCATGGGGTGTTAGGAGGGCACACATTGGGGGGAGGTGTTGGGAGAGCATTCCATGGGGTATCAGGAGGGCACACACCAGGGGGTATTCACAATGCTTTATTGAGCTAAATGAAAAGGACATGCATTTCCAGCTAACAGCACCTCTATGCTAAGCTGCAGTAACTCAGCAGACGTAGCATAGAGGTCCTTGTCCACCATGTACAGCTAGCTGAGCCTACCTCCAGGAACATTCACTCGGCTCCCTCTGCTCAGCTGCTCACACTTCCCTCTTCCAGGCGGGCGCGATCTCCGTGGTCAGGTACATCCCGCCCACTCACGCAGCAAGCACCTGCAGGAGATAGGCTGGAAACCTGCTGGGGGAGGTACAGGGGGCGGAGTGTCAAGTGTCTATGTGTAATGGCTGTGAGTCGTCCCGACCGCAGCTCTGATTTCCCGGGGTGCGCTCAGCCTCACAATCAGTAATATTTTCTCGGGGGGAGCAATTGCCCCTTTGTCCCCCCCCCCGCCGAACCCCGGAGACTGACTCACCGAACCCCTGGGGTTCGATCAAACCCAGGTTAAGAACCACTGCTTTAGAGGTTTAGAGTAAGTCGTTTATTATAATGCATAAATGCTGCACTCCCTCCGACATTCGCAACAATACCTCACATGTGTGGTGCAATTGCCGTGTACATATGCATGCCAGACCTACAGATGAATGGCAGGGGGGGGGGGGGGTGGTTTGCAGGGGTGCTTGTAATTTTTTTTTGAATTATTTTTATTTATCTTGTATTTGAAGCGGATCTTCAATTCATCTGACTACCACAAACTAAAAACACAATTTAATCCATTTTTAATATTCAAAGCAAACTCCCCCATCCATCCATCCATATCTCCATCCATCCACTTCTCCATCCATCCATCCATGTCTCCATCCATCCATGTCTCCATCCATCCACGTCTCCATTCATCCATGTCTCCATCCATTCACGTCTCCATCCATTCACGTCTCCATCCATCCACATCTCCATCCATCCACGTCTCCATCCATCCATGTCTCCATCCATCCATGTCTCCATTCATCCACGTCTCCATTCATCCACGTCTCCATCCATCCACGTCTCCATCCATCCATATCTCCATTCATCCATGTCTCCATCCATCTATATCTCCATCCATCCATGTCTCCATCCATCCATATCTCCATTCATCCATGTCTCCATCCATCTATATCTCCATCCATCCATGTCTCCATTCATCCACGTCTCCATCCATCCACGTCTCCATCCATCCACATCTCCATTCATCCATGTCTCAATCCATCCACGTCTCCACCCATCCATGTCTCCATCCATCCACGTCTCCATCCATCTACGTCTCCATCCATCCACGTCTCCATCCATCCATATCTCCATCCATCCATGTCTCTATCCATCCATGTCTCCATCCATCCATATCTCCATCCATCCATGTCTCCATCCATCCATATCTCCATCCATCCACGTCTCCATCCATCCACGTCTCCATCCATCCATGTCTCCATCCATCCATATCTCCATCCATCCATGTCTCTATCCATCCATGTCTCCATCCATCCATATCTCCATCCATCCATGTCTCCATCCATCCATATCTCCATCCATCCATGTCTCCATCCATCCATATCTCCATCCATCCATGTCTCCATCCATCCACGTCTCCATCCATCCACGTCTCCATCCATCCATGTCTCCATTCATCCACGGCTCCATTTATCCATGTCTCCATCCATACATGTCTCCATCCATCCATATCTCCATCCATCCATATCTCCATCCATCCATGTCTCCATCCATCCATATCTCCATCCATCCATGTCTCCATCCATCCACGTCTCCATCCATCCATGTCTCCATCCATCCATGTCTCCATCCATCCATATCTCCATCCATCCATGTCTCCATCCATCCACGTCTCCATCCATCCATGTCTCCATCCATCCATGTCTCCATCCATCCATATCTCCATCCATCCACGTCTCCATCCATGTTTCCATGCTTTATTTTGGAGAGAAATCACTTTGAAAAACGCGCTTCTAGCACTTCTGGCCCTGACCATCTTAAGTAAGGGCAAATGATTCATGCAGCATTTACTTCCTGCCCTTAGCTCAGGCATGCTGCCAGGAGAGTGTGCTTAGCTGAGAAAACCCCTCCTCCTCTCCTCCCCTCCTGAAAACTCCTTGGATGTATGACATCATTTGCCTAGGCAGGAAACCAGGAAGTAACTGAAGAAATGTAAAAAAAAAAAAAAAAAAAAAGTTTAAAACAAGTAAATACGATCTACAGTACCTCGCAAAAGTAAGTACACCTCTCACATTTCTGTAAATATTTTATTCTATCTTTTCATGTGACAACACTGAAGAAATGACACTTTGCTACAATGTAAAGTAGTGAGTGTACAGCTTGTATAACAGTGTAAATTTGCTGTCCCCTCAAAATAACTCAACACACAGCCAATAATGTCTAAACCGCTGGCAACAAAAGTGAGTACACCCCTAAGTGACAATGTCCAAATTGGGCCCAAAGTGTCAATATTTTGTGTGGCCACCATTATTTTCCATCACTGCCTTAACCCCCTTGGACATGGAGTTCCCCAGAGCTTCACAGGTTGCCACTGCAGTCCTCTTCCACTATTTTTAGCACTGATTACTGTAGTGATGTCCCTGGTCGCCAGAAAATGTCAAAAATGTCAGTTAGGGGTCCGATCTGTCCGCCGCAATGTCGCAGTCCCGCTAAAAATCGCTGATCGACGCCATTAATAGTAAAAACAAAAAATAAATAAAAAGTCCATAAATCTTTCCCGTAGTTTGTAGATGCGATAACTTTTGATCAAACCAATCAAAACACGCTTTTTGGGATTTTTTTTTTACCAAAAATATGTAGCAGAAAACAAATTGGCCTAAAATGATTAAAAAAAAAAAAAAAACATTTGATTTTTTTTTTTATTTTTTTATTGAAAATGTTAGATAGCAGAAATTAAAAAAATATTGTTTTTTTTTTTTTTCAAAATTGTCGCTCTTTTTTTTGTTTATAGCGCAAAAAATAAAAATCGCAGAGGTTAACAAATACCACCAAAAGAAAGCTCTGTTTGTGGGGAAAAAAAAGACATCAATTGTATTTGGATACAGTGTTGCATGACCGCGCAATTGTCCGTTACAGTCACACAGTGCCGAATCGCAAAAAATGGCCTGGTCATTTAAAGGGTAACTCCACTTTTGTGGGAAAAAAATAGCAAAATAAAGAAAAAACAATATAGCGTATACAATTGCGACACAAATCATATTGTAATTGAATTTTATTAATAATGATCTTTCCTTTTCTATCTGCAGCTGTTGTAATTTTCTAAAAATACAATATGGCCGCCTGGAGCTGTTCTGTACACAGAATGTATACTGACCTCACCCCCAGATACATAATTTCCTTCTTGTGTGATTGGCTCACCAATTTTCCCAGAAGTCTGCACTAAGATACAAGTCAGATTTCTGGCATCCCCTGCAACACAAATGTAATTTTTGGTGAGATCCTCCCAATAGGAACACGTCTAAAGGGATGCAGACCCAGCAGATTTCCTCAGAGTCCTGCAGCTGCCACAGCTGATACATAATTATGAAACCACTCCCACAGCAGATTTCCTCATTAGTGCTCTGCAGCTGCCACAGCTGATAGATATTTATGAAACCACTCCCCCAGCAGATTTCCTCATTAGTGCTCTGCAGCTGCCACAGCTGATAGATAATCATGAAACCACTCCCATTGGACCCACTCAGCACAGAGGAACAAACAATGATTTCTTCAGAATAACAAAAGGAAGAAATCTACAACAAAGTTTGTTACAATCCCTGCAATGTACAGAGATCACCCAGAGGAGAATGTTTTTTTTTCCCAACAAAAGTGGAGTTACGCTTTAAGGGGGTAAAATCCTCCGGTCCAGAAGTGAAAAAAAACAGAGCTTGCTGCATTCTTTTGCACTGGAACACCCAAAGATGCATCACAGACGCATGTAGATGCAACTCAGTAAAAAAAAAATTAAATAATGCCAAAAAGCGGAAACACATGTATATGTGAATGCAGAACTGCACACTGAACGCAGGGACTGCGGTGTAAAGTCCCAGCTTGCACTTGTTGCTGGGAAGCGGTAAAAATAGGCGATTGAGCTGTGGTTTTATTGCACCTTAACCCCCTTCTTAACCCAACACTGTAGCCGGGGGGGGGGGGGTTGGGGTGTACGCACGCCCTGGCAGAAAGAATATACAGCGGGCAGCACCACCCCTGAATGCAACCCAATAAAATGAATGGGGCCATGCCACAACCTTCCTGCAGCCAGGTGCGGTTGTGGTGTGGTGGTGTGGGCTTACAGGGTAAATCAAAGTACTGTATCTCCTCTCACCCACTTGTCAAATGCCCTCTGAAAAACGATCCACCACAGATCATCTTTCAGAGGGGCGACCAATGGATGACACAAGTGTAAACAAACCCTTAATGACTCATTACAGTACGGGGTCAGGTCACACCGAGTGCAGCGACCCGCGTCTCTAAACACCCCATCAATGCAGGTCACTGCAAGGGCACAGAGAAAATAATGGGATTCAAAGAGCCTCGTTCACACCTCAGTGTTGTGTACATGTGCGCTGCGTTACATTGTTGGCTGTTGTTAACACAACGTAGTATACAGATTAGATTGCAAGCTCTGACGAGCAGAAGCCCTCTGATTCCTTTTTGTACCGAATTTTATTGTAACTGTAACGTCTGTCTTCTAATTGTAAAGCGCTGCGCAAACTGTTGGCGCTATATAAATCCTGTATAATAATAATAATAATAATAATAAAATAATACTAATAATATTAATAATAACAATAATAATTACAATAATAATAATAATAATAACAATAACAATAATAATAATGATAATAATAATAATAATTATAATAATAACAATAACAATAATAATAATAATTACAATAATAATAATAATAAAATAATACTAATAATATTAATAATAATAATAATAATAATAATAACAATAACAATAATAATAATGATAATAATAATAATAATAATAATAATAATAATAACAATAACAATAACAATAACAATAATAATAATAATAATAATTTTAATAATAATAACAATAATAATTACAATAATAACAATAACAATAATTATAAAAATAACAATAACAATATTAATAATAACAACAACAACAATAATTATAATGATAATAATAATAATAATAATAATAAATGAATAAGTAAATAGTTTGTAGTATTTTGACTCTTCCTATAAATTCACAAATATATTACATGAAAATGTTAAATGCACATCAAAGCGCGTCCATCTTTAATACTTTGCAGTTTTTATATGCAGGATGTGTGACGGTCTCCAGGCATGATCTCCCTTTTACATGCGCTGCGTGTTACCAAAACGCACGGTAACATACACTATATTACCAAAAGTATTGGGACGCCTGCCTTTACACACACATGAACTTTAATGGCATCCCAGTCTTAGTCCGTAGGGTTCAATATTGGGTTGGTCCACCCTTTGCAGCTATAACAGCTTCAACTCTTCTGGGAAGGCTGTCCACAAGGTTTAGGAGTGTGTCTATGGGAATGTTTGACCATTCTTCCGGGAGAACATTTGTGAGGTCAGGCACTGATGTTGGATGAGAAGGCCTGGCTCGCAGTCTCCACTCTAATTCATCCCTAAGGTGTTGTATTGGGTTGAGGTCAGGACTATGTGCAGGCCAGTCAGGTTCTTCCACCCCAAAGTCACTCATCTGTGTCTTTATGGACCTTGCTTTGTGCACTGGTGTGCAGTCATGTTGGAACCTGCACCTTCACATCATCACCCCTCAGATCAACCCAATTCCTGCACCTCTGCACGTCACATCACCCCAAATCCTGCATCTCTACACCTCATATCACCCTAATTCCTACACCTTTACCCCTCTGATCACCCCGAATTCCAGCACCTTCAGATCTCAGTTCACTCCAATTCCTCCACCTTTACCCCTCAGATCAACCCAATTCCTGCACCTTCACACCTCAGATCACCCCAATTCCTGCACCTTCACACCTCAGATCACCCCAATTCCTGCACCTTCACACCTCAGATCACCCCAATTCCTGCACCTTCACACCTCAGATTAGCCCCAATTCCTGCACATTCAGATCTCAGATCACCCCAATTCCTGCACCTTCACACCTCAGATCACCCCAATTCCTGCACCTTCACCCCTCAGATCACCCCAATTCCTGCACCTTTACACCTCAGATCACCCCAATTTCTGCACCTTTACCCCTCAGATCACCCCCAATGTCTGCACCTTTACCCCTCAGATCACCCCAATTCCTGCACTTTCACACCTCAGATCACCCCAATTTCTGCACTTTCACACCTCAGATCTCCCCAATTCCTGCACCTTCACACTTCAGATCACCCCAATTTCTGCACCTTTTCCCCTCAGATCACCCCAATTCCTGCACTTTCACACCTCAGATCACCCCCCAATTCCTGCACTTTCACACCTCAGATCACTCCAATTTCTGCACCTTTACCCCTCAGATCACCCCAATTCCTGCACCTTCACACCCCAGATCACCCCAATTCCTGCACCTTCACACCTCAGATCACCCCAATTTTTGCACCTTTACCCCTCAGATCACCCCAATTCCTGCACCTTCACACCCCAGATCACCCCAATTCCTGCACCTTCACACCTCAGATCACCCCAATTTCTGCACCTTTACCCCTCAGATCACCCAATTCCTGCACTTTCACACCTGAGATCACCCCAATTTCTGCACTTTCACACCTCAGATCACCCCAATTTCTGCACCTTTACCCCTCAGATCACCCCAATTCCTGCACCTTCACACCCCAGATCACCCCAATTTCTGCACTTTCACACCTCAGATCACCCCAATTTCTGCACCTGACCTTTACCCCTTAAATTAGTCTCAATTTCTGCACCGTCACACCTCAAATCACCCCAATTCCTGCACTATCACCCCTCATACCCCCCCCCCAATTCCTGCACCTTTACCCCTCAGATTACCCCAATTCCTGTTCCTTTATCCCTCAGATCACCCCAATTCCTGATTCCTAGCTCGGACATGCAGACAGGAGGATGTGCTTACATAGTTACATAGTTACATAGTCACATAGTTAGTGAGGTTGAAAAAAGACATCAGTCCATCCAGTTCAACCTATGATGCGTGTGCGTGTTTGCTTTTAACCGTACATTGTATATCTCTGTATGTTGTGGAATTTAAGGTGTCCATCTAATAGTTTTTGAAACTATCTATGCTCCCTGCTGCTACCACTGCTTGTGGAAGAGAATTCCACATCCTTACCGCTCTTACAGTGAAGAACCCCTTACGCACTTTAAGGTTAAACCGCCTTTCCTCTAGTTTTAGTGAGTGGCCACGCGTCTTATTGTATTCCCTTTCTCTGAATAGTTTGTTCCTTATGCTCGGGTCACCAGTACAGTATTTGTACATTGATATCATATCCCCCCTCAATCGTCTCTTCTCGAGAGAGAATAAGTTCAGTGCTTGTAGTCTTTCCTCATAGCTGATGTCCTCCATTCCCCTAATTATTTTTGTTGCCCTTCTCTGGACTCTCTCCAGTTCCAGCACATCCTTCCTGAGGACCGGTGCCCAGAACTGGACAGCATACTCCAGATGTGGCCGGACCAGAGTCTTGTAGAGTGGGAGAATAATCTCTTTATTTCTGGAGTGAATCCCCTTTTTTATACATCCCAGTATTCTGTTGGCTTTGCTTGCGGCGGCTTGACATTGCATGCCTCTGCCAAGCCTGTTGTCTACCAGTACCCCCAGGTCCTTTTCCATCCTAGACTCACCCAGAGGTTCCCCCCCTAGTGAGTAGCTTGCTTTCTGGTTTCTGGCCCCCAAGTGCATTACTTTACATTTATCAACATTAAACCTCATCTGCCATGTAGTTGCCCACCCCATAATTTTGTTCAGATCTGCTTGTAAGGTTTCCACATCCTGCATAGAAGATATTGGCATGCTTAGTTTAGTATCATCTGCTTAGCTGAGAAGGTCCCTCCTCCCATGAAGACCCCTGGGATGGATGACATCATTTTGGCCTAGGCCAGAAACCAGGAAGCAACGGAGAAAATGTAAAAAGGTGTAAAACAAGTAAACCTAATCTCTGTTCCTATTTAGTAATACAAGCAGCATCAGGAATAAAAACAGCCAATGTTGATTGAGAGAGCGAAGATCCACTTTCACATTTAGGCCCCGTTCACATTGCCGCGATCCGACTTCTTCAGGCGACCTCCGAGGTCGCGGTGCGAGCAGCGCGCCGCGACCTCGGAGCGGCCGCCACAGACTTCATAACATTGAAGTCTATGGCGGTCGCCTCCGAGTCGCCCCAAAGAAGCTCCGGACCCTTTTTCTAAGTCGGAGCGACTTGTGTCGCTCCTATTAGAACGGGTCCGCAGCTTCCCTATGGAAGGCGACCTACAGCGACCTGTGAGGCGACCAGGTCGCCTCACAGGTCGCCTTAGTGTGAACGGGGACTTAATATTTGCAGATTTCTCTATAATAGACATATGTGTTCACCTTTCTATAATTCCCTGATGAGACCGTTTTCTCCATTTCCATCTGAG
This sequence comes from Pelophylax lessonae, assembly GCF_965119305.1. NCBI lineage: Eukaryota > Metazoa > Chordata > Amphibia > Anura > Ranidae > Pelophylax > Pelophylax lessonae. Next base: position 10,120,354 of record NC_138771.1, on the reverse strand, counting down.
AAACCTACGATAACCCGTCCACCGGGCTCAGTGCAATTCTTCATTGTGATCTGGCACCCTACCAGCACATTTTCATTGATGCGATATTCTCCAGCTGCATACATTGCCTTTTATTACCCTTCAAACTGCACGGAATAAAGAGTTCCAAAGTACTGCAATCATCTCTCCATGGTGAATATTAACCACTTGCCGACCAGCCGCCATAGTTATACTGCAGCAGGTCAGCTCTGTTACTCGAAACGACGTACCTGTATGTCATTACATGTAGCAGTGACTGGGGCGCATGCACATGCTGATTGGCTAGAGGGGGGGGGGGGGGAATCAGTGGGTCTGGCAGACGTGATGTCCACCGGGCACCCGCGATCACTCCCCATAGCGGCAGAACGGTCTGCTGAACTAAACACGTCACACTGCTGTTCTGCCAGTAATGAACACAGGGATCCTCCTATTTAGGAACACGGATCTCTGTGTTCATCCAGCAAGCCCATCCTCCACACAGTTAGAAAACACCCCCTAGCGACACATTTAACCCTTTGATTGCCCCTGGTGTTAACCCCTTCCCTGCCAGTGTTATTAGTACAGTGACAGTGCATATTTTTAGCACTGATTACTGTAGTAATGTCACTGCTCCCCCCCAAAAGTGTCAAAACTGTCAGTTAGGGGTTCGATCTGTCCGCGGCAATGTCGCAGTCCCGCTAAAAAATCGCAGATCGCTGCCATTACTAGTAAAATAAATAAATAAATTAATAAAAATGATATAAATCTTTCCCCTAGTTTGTAGACGCGATAAATTTTGCGCAAACCAATCAAAATACACTTATTGGGATTTTTTTTACTGTATGTAGCAGAATACAAATTGGCCTAAAATGATGAAAACATTGATTTTTTACATTTTTTTATTGGGAATGTTTTATAGCAGAAAGTAAAAACTATTGTTTTTTTTTTTCAGAATTGTCGATCTGTCCGCCGCAATGTCGCAGTCCCGCTAAAAATCGCTGATCGCCGCCATTACTAGTAAAATAAATAAATAAAAATTACATAAATCTTTCCCCTAGTTTGTAGACGCGATAAATTTTGCGCAAACCAATCAATATACACTTATTGGGATTTTTTTTTTTTAGCAAAAAAAATATGTAGCAGAATACAAACTGGCCTAAAATGATGAAAACATTTTATTTTTTTATTTTTTTTATTTGTAATGTTATATAGCAGAAAGTGAAAAATATTGTTTTTTTTTTTCAGAATTGTCGCTCTTTTTTTGTTTATAGCGCAAAAAATAAAAATCGCACAGGTGATCAAATACCACCAAAAGAAATCTCTATTTGTGGGGAAAAAAGACATCAATTTTATTTGGGTACAGCGTCGCACGACCGCGCAATGTCAGTTAAAGTAACGCAGTGCTGTATCGCAAAAAATAGCCTGGTCATTAGGGGGGGTAAAACCTTCCAGTCCTAAAGTGGTTAACCACTTTACCACCGGAGGATTTTGCTGTCTTACGTCCAGGCCACTTTTTGCGATTCGGCACTGTGCAAATTTAACTGACAATTGCGCGGTCATGCAACGCTGTACCCAAACGAAATTTACGTCCTTTTTTCCCCACAAACAGAGCTTTCTTTTGGTGGTATTTGATCATCTCTGCGATTTTTATTTTTTACGATATTAATAAAAAAATGAGACAATTTTGAAAAAATAACAATATTTTTCTACTTTGACAGTTAAAAAATATCCAATATATTCAATTTTTGTCATATATTTAGGCCAAAATGTATTTAGCTACATGTCTTTGACAAAAAAATTCTCAATGAGCGTATTTTTAACCGCTTTAAGACCGGAAGATTTTACCCCATTCCTGACCAGGCCATATTTTGCAATTCGGCACTGCGTTATTTTAACAGATAATTGCGCGGTCGTGCGACACTGTACCCAAATTAAATTTATGTCCTTTTTTCCCCCACAAACAGAGCTTTCTTTTGGTGGTATTTGATCACCTGTGCGATTTTTACTTTTTGCGCTATAAACAAAAAAAGAGCGACAATTTTGAAAAAATAACAATATTTTTCACATTTTTTTATTTGAAATCCCCCCCCCCCCCCCCCAAAAATGTAAAAATCTAAATTTTTTATCATTTTAGGCCAATTTGTTCTCTGCTAAATGTTTTTGGTAAAAAAAAATCGCAATAAGCGTATTTTGATTGGTTTGCGCAAAAGTTATTGCGTTTACTAACTAAGGGAAAGATTTCTGTCATTTTTGGTGTTTTTTTTTAACGAGTAATGGCGGCGATCTGCGATTTTTTTTGCGGGACTGCGACATTGCGGTGGACAGATCGGACCCTTGACTGACATTTTTGACACTTTTGGGGGTACCAGTGACATTACTACAGTAATCAGTGCTATACATATGCACTGTTACTGTAAAAATGATTCTGGCAGGGAAGGGGTTAATTTTTATTGGAGAGGGAGGGGTTAATGTATGCCTGGTGCTTACTGACGTGTGTGGGGGGAGGGGACTGAGTGACACAGGGACAGATCGCAGGTTGAGCTATGCTGAATCCTGCAATCTGACCCTGTCTGTCACTTAGGAGATCCGCCCGCTCTGTTTACACAAGTGGGTGGATTTCCACACTCGACCCCCGACGATCGGGGAAGAGCAGCGGTGATCACCCCCTGGCCCGACTCCCGCTGTAACTGAATACAGCGGGAGCGAGCCTCCGGTGGCGTGCGCGCGCCGCCGAGGGAGGGGAATGTCTGGGGACGTAGGTCTATGTCGCCAGACGATTACGAACCACTTTGCCGCAGTAGCAGCCCAGTGAGCAGTCGTAAAGTGGTTAAGGAAGCCTCAAAAATGAACTATGTGTAAAATATAAAAGTAATTGGAGAATATGAATAAAGGGCATGTATGGGGATTGTAGTGGAGAAAGAAATGGTAATTAGAAGGATACATTTGTATCAATGTTTCCTGTGTTCTGGATTGGCTGTAAGGCTCTGAGATACAGGAGGGCTGTACTGAAAGTAATGCAAAAGTGGGTATAACTGTTTTATTAACTAACATGGATCATTCAAATTTCACAAGTTGGTAGAGTAACTCTTCCTCTTTAAGCCCTCATTCACACTGGTACGACTTGTCATGCGATTTGACAGGTGCAAATCGCATTACAAGTCGCACCCTATTGTCAGCAATGGCAACTGTTCAAATCGGTGCGACTCTGCATTACTTTCGGTACAACTCTATGACTTTGTAGAATTACATAGTGGTGGCACATTGCTTCTGCTTGTGTAGCACCCTCCTAGGTAGGTGCTAGTGAGAAGTATACAATAGTTTTGAGCTCCGTCTGGCTATCAAAGGGGCTGCAGGTACATCTATATTCATGCTTTCTCCTTACCAGAGAGCAGGATCTGTTAGTGAGGTCTGCTCTCATTGTGCTCAGCATGCGATTCATTCAGTCTGGAGAGTGTTTCACACTGATCCAATAGGGAGGCATGTTGGACTGTAGGAGGAAACCTGACCAATGGGTGCATAGGCTTTTGATACAGTCCTGGTGATTGGCTAAGAGCTGGTCGCCTCAGTGCATTCTGGGATACTGTATAAAAGCCAGAAGCACATGTGCTGCGGGGTCTTTGGCTGGTGACCTGAGTCCCGGAGGGAGGGGGGCGGCTGCCTCCTCCTCTGTAGAGGTGCCATGCGGTTGCAGGAAGTCATCCTGAGGGCCAGAGGAGTGGTGGAGAGGAGCTGAACCCATAGGTCCAGGAGGTGGGGCCCATTTTGCCCCAACAAGGGGTCTCTAACCCTTCTTCTTCGTTGGGTTTATTGCCTGGTAGTAGACAACTACACTGGACTCCCACTTTAATCTTCCAGGGTCACAACCCTCCCTTTTTCAGCTGAGTCAGCCCCCCATCCCTCCCACCTAAAGTCCAACCTTTCTGTCATCAACCTGACTGGGTATGTGCTTACCCCCGAGGAGGTGGAGCTGCTGGAACTTGGCCTAAGTTTTTGCCCCACTACTCCATTAGATAGATACAACACTATCAAGGATCTGTACCTATTTTGCCGCAACCTGACATACAGGTTCATCTTTGATCAGGAGCACGTCCGCCAGAATAAAGAGCGCGAACTCTCTGAACAGATAAAAAAGTTCACTATTAAAGAATTTATGGCTCTACGTGATTTGATCCTCCTTCTGGAGGAAAATGAACGCGCCCCCTCTTCTCCCCCATCGGGCCTACTTTCAGCTGCTCCACCTCCTTTGGAGGTGACCCCTCCATCTACCCACAGGAAGTTTAAACCTAAATCCACTGCCTTCCCTGACCTTAATACCAACCCTAAGATTTGGGCCTTCCTGATAGCCTGTGCCAGTGATATCTATAGATGTCAATTGCCACCTTCCCGTGGTAATCTCACATCGAAACAACATAAAGCTTTACGTAACCTACAACGACATCCAGACTTAGTGATCAAAGCCTCGGACAAGGGGGGCAACGTAGTTCTTATGACTAAGGCAAGTTATGAACAAATGTGTTATGACATACTTAATAACACCTCGTGGTATAGGAGGATAAACTGCTCCACGACTGTCAGGTTCGGTGAGGAATACAAAACCCTTATTGGCGAAGCATTTCAGAATGGCATTATCGACCAAGACACATATAATTATTTAAATGTGCGTCTCCCTAGGGAGGCGACATTCTACGCCCTCCCTAAGACGCACAAAAATTTACATTGCCCTCCTGGGCGTCCTATTGTGTCGGGTATAGGTAACCTCACCGAACACGCCAGTCGTTTTATCGACTTCTTTCTACTCCCACATGTAGTGGGTCTCCCCTCCTATATCAAGGATACTGTGGACTTGCTGAGGACCCTGGAGGGTATGGTCCTTCCTCCTGACGCCCTGCTCGTGACTTTGGATGTAGAGGCTCTGTACTCGAGCATCCCTCACGAGCGGGGCGTCGGGATGATAGGTACCTTCCTCTCCGAACAGGATCGTCATACCTGGCCCTTCAATCGGTTTCTTCTCAAACTACTAACATTTGTCCTTACCCACAATTGGTTCTCCTTCAATGGTTCCCACTTCCTCCAGGTACAGGGGGTGGCTATGGGCACCTGCTGTGCACCTGCCTACGCCAACCTGTACCTGGGGGGGTGGGAACGTTACATCTTCTCTGAAGAAATTTACACTCAGTATGTCTGCCATATTCAACTATGGCTTAGATACATTGACGACGTTCTAATTGTGTGGTCAGGCTCTCCCAATACCCTCACCAAGTTCATTGAACTCCTCAACATCAATGAGTTCAACTTGAAATTTACTTTTTCTTTCCATCCTACTGAGGTCAACTTTTTAGATCTGACCATCATGAAGGACTCGGAGGGCCAGGTTGTGACCAACCTATTCCGTAAGCCGACCTCAGGCAATACTATTCTCCATGCCTCCAGTGCGCATCCACCTACATTACTACGTAGCATCCCCTATGCTCAATATATCAGGCTGAGGCGTAATTGCAAGCTCACTACTGATTTCAACCATCAAGCAGGCCTCCTTCGTACCCGTCTCCTTCAGAGAGGGTACAGCAAAAGTATATTGCGTAAAGCTTATAATCGTGCCCGCTCCAAAAACAGGGCCGAACTTCTTTATAAGCCCAATGTGGCCCCACAGCAACCCACTGTCAGACTCATCACTGAGTTCTCGAGCCACCAAGGCCTACTTAGAAGTATTTTAAATAGACACTGGCACATGCTCGGTGAAGACCCCATTGTCCGCAAACACATTAATCCCACCCCACAGGTGACTTTCAGGCGCACGCGCTCTTTGCGCGACCGCTTGACAAGCAGTTTCTATCAACCGTCCAGATTACCCCCCCCCCAGGAACAGGGGCACTTTCAGATGCCATCAGTGTGCTTTCTGCCCCTGGGTTGCTGAAGGCACCCAATATTTGTTACCCAATGGCGAGACCCTATTCCCAACATTTCGAGCGGATTGCAATACCCAAGGGGTGATCTACTTAATGTACTGCGACTGTGGGGTCTTCTATGTAGGGAAGACTGTACGCCCACTCAGACGTCGTATTAACGACCATGTATATTGTTCTTCTAAAGGGAAGATGCTCACCCCTGTCACCAGACATTTGGACCTGCACCACAGATTTAATAACCGGTGTGCACACTTTTTTATTCTAGAGGTGATTCCCCAAGACCCCCGTGGAGGCGATTGGAACAGACGTGTCCTACAACGTGAGGCACTCTGGATCCTACGCCTCAATGCCACCTGCCGCCCGGGGTTAAATGAGGCACAGTCCTTTAAATCCTTTTTGTAATTTTACCATTTTCCCTCCTTTTCCCTCCCTAATACCTCTCCCCCTCCTTTTCCTTCCTTGGACTATTCCTGCGATTCATACATGGTACATTGGACCCGGTGCGCATTTCCTGCGCCCTCACTTTTTGACATTTATTTTTCCACTTTCAAGGTTGTTCCCCCTCATTGCAGACGCCCATATGGTTGGGCTTTTGCCATGGCTGGAATCTTATGTGTCTACCTCCCTATATTTAACATCATCTATTTATGTATCCGATATCCAATTTACATATTTCTATCTTTTTTCCTTTTGTTTTTCTTTATAGATGCGGCTGCCACTGGGGGATGTTGTTATGTCTTGGTTCCACTGGGTGGCGCTGTTTCATTGTCAACGGTATGCTCGAGTATATTGGGTTTCACTATGCGGCCGGGGAGCCACATTGAAACGCTTCCTGATGGAGGCTTTTGATGTGGCATACGAGCCCAATAGACCCTCGGGTCTCTGGTGGGCTCCTCCCCCCCCACGCTCTGCCAGCTCGGCGTTTTCCTACCCTCTTACGCACGGCTTCTCGGCGCATGCGTGGGCGGGACGGCCGGGGTCAGATTGACGTCACTTCCGGGTGACTCACTGACCCGGGAACAATCGAGCTATAAAGGAGGCAGATATCCAGCCTCCGTTATGGTGGTCATTCCCCATCCGGGGGTCACTGATCTGGGTTCCTGAGGAGCATTTGGAGGACGCACTGCATGGTAAGCGTGGTAATTCCTATCTCCTTACTTCGTCTCTCTGTCTATTTAGAGTCCCAGTCTAGTCCCTAATTATCTATCTGTTGCTAGCTTCTCTCGTTCTGGAGGAACTGCCTGCTATTTTACTATATGTCTTATGTCTGGCTATGTATGGAACAGGTGAGTATACACTAGCTTTAATACCGACATTGGCCACCTTTCACGGCCTCTGTCCCTAGACATCTGACACTTCCTCCCTTTTGGCTTTACTCTTCAGGTGTTGGTGTTCCATATATCTAATCTACCTTCTTGATTAAGGCTCTCTAACCCTGTGGGTGCCGTTTTTCGTTAATGCTGCTATTTTTGCTTTCTGCATCTCCATTTTCGTGGGATATGTCCTGGCTTGGGTACATTGCTACTTGTCGCTATAATTACCCCCTGTTACATCTTTTGGATGCCATCATCCGCTACTTTAATTGGCTCTATGACATCTTACTCCCTATCACAGGCATACCCTATATTGTGACTACCTGATTACCTTTTAATCTGACCCTAAGCAGCGCGTGCTCCTCCAGCTACCTCAACAGATCACCCCTCGTGATTACGTATTACAAGATTGGTCTATTATTTTTGGTGCCTATTGGTTGGCTCCAACAACATCTTCCTATGGGTAGGTATTGTTACCTGACTACACGATCCTTTATGTCTTGCTACTTTCTCCCTTGTTCCCCATAGTGATCCCTCTACTCCTGAGACCCTTGAATCGGTGATCTATAGCCCACCCAGTTTGACCTTGACTGGAGGGGAGTATACCATCTCCTCCCCCCCCCCCTGTGCCAGCTGTACTATTTTAGATGTTAACACTCTAGCAATCTGCCAGCTTGTGTCCTAACTGGCGACATGTGTTAATCGTTTGGACATACCCAATTTGCGACATCAATGTTCCTTTTTTCTGATGTTATGTTATTATACTAATCCCATTGTATCCTACCACACAGAATTTATATTCCAAACCGCTCCGGATGAAGTCTGAACACCAGGCGAAACATGTAGAGCAATTGGATATATTGTCCTATTTCCTTTTGGAAGTTGTTATTATATTGTACAGGACGCTCTGCGTTGCCTGCACCGTGGTGCGGTCTGTGTGCAGCGTATAGCGCCCTATTTCTCTTTTGTATATCATTTAAATGCAATCTTGTATTGTTTGTTGCACTGTATGTCCCAGGTGGTGAGGTTCCCCCCACTCACCTATCACTTGCATCCTCTGATCAATGAAATTGTCCATGTTGATCAGTCGATATACACTTCTGTGGTTTTAATACTTATCCCAAATAAAGTGTTATGTTTTTTATTACGGTGCCCTCAAAGTCCATTTATTTCTCCCCCTTTTTTGCATTTCTGACATTCAGGACGTGGCACATGTCTTTCTATGTTATTACGCCCCTGTTTTTTGCTGCACCAGGGATAGGCGTAGGTATTCTATTTAGTTATAGGTCCAGGAGGGCTGACTGAGACGGGAGACACTAGAGACCTTGGGACTACAGTATCATGAGTACAGGGACTTGTGTCAAGGGGCCTGACCTGAGGGGGGCCACCCCTGCTAGTAGGACAGTCAGTGGAAGGGTGTCAGCCGAAGAAGAGAGAGAGGATACTAGGGAGAATGTCCTGAAGATCACTAGTTGTTCACCAACAGCTGAGCTGGCCCTGAGTGTCATCTATTTCAGCAATCAACTACACCAGACTAATGACTATACATGAACTGCATACCCCCATACCCATATAGGTATGTGTGATGCGCCACCTCCTATCCTGCTTGTACTAGTTGTTCACCAAGTCATCTTAACCACTTCTGGACCACTTATGTTATATTTACTGCGGCAGGCTGGCTTGTACAGGCAAAAACGACGTAGATCTACGTCGCTCACCTGGGAGGAGCTAGGGGGCGAGCGCGTGCCGCCGCCAGCGCGCTCCCGTCCCCGATCGTCAACGGGGAAGCCAATGCGTGTGTCAGGCGGCTCCGATTGCCGCCTGACAACCGCGATCGTTCCCTGCAGAGAGAGAAGGACGGGCAGCTGTTGTAAACACAGCCGACAGTCCTCCCTGAAATGATCACAGAGCTCATGTGATCTTTTTATATAGGATCACATGTCTCTGTGGTCATCTCAGATGCCACACCCCCCACAGTTAGAATCACTCCCCTAGGGTCACATTTAACCCCTTGATCACCTATAGTGTTAACCCCTTCCCTGCCAGTGTCATTATTACAGTAACAGTGCATATTTATAGCACTGATTACTGTAGTAATGTCACTGGTCCCCCCAAAAGTGTCAAAAATGTCAGTTAGGGGTCCGATCTGTCTGCCGCAATGTCACAGTCCTGCTAAAAATCGCAAATTGCAGCCATTACTAGTAAAAAAAAAAAAAAAAAAAACAATAAAAATGAAATAAATCTTTCCCATAGTTAGTAGACGCGGTAACTTGTGCACAAACCAATCAAAATACGCTTATTGCGATTTTTTTTAACAAAAATATGTATCAAAAACAAATTGGCCTAAAAAGTGAACGGAAACAAGTTCGTTGATATCTGCCCTTCCATAGAGGTAAATGGAGGGCCAATTGAGTCTGTCTGAAAAATGGGACCAGTCGTGTGAAAGGGGCCTAAGGCTGCTTTTACACTGATGTGCTGCTGTTTACCTGCACCACGGGGGCAGTGCAGTGCACTTGTGGCTTTTCTGCGGATTAGCTGCACTTTGATATACTGTAGACTTCTATTATATCCTGCAGGTATGGTGCTCTTTCTGAAAGTGGAACAAACCCCCAAGATATAATAGAAGTCTATGGCTCAGTGCAGGTAACCCCCAGGTAATAACAGAAGTCTATGGCTTAGTGTAGGTAACCCGCAGGATATAATAGAAGTCTATGGCTCAGTGCAGGTAACCCTCAGGTAATAACAGAAGTCTATGGCTCAGTGCAGGTAACCCCCAAGATATAATAGAAGTCTATGGCTCAGTGCAGGTAACCTGCAGGATATAACAGAAGTCTGTGGCTCAGTGCAGGTAACCCGCAGGATATAATAGAAGTCTATGGCTCAGTGCAGGTAACCCGCAGGATATAATAGAAGTCTATGGCTCAGTGCAGGTAACCTGCAGGATATAACAGAAGTCTATGGCTCAGTGCAGGTAACCTGCAGGATATAACAGAAGTCTATGGCTCAGTGCAGGTAACCCCCAGGATATAATAGAAGTCTATGGCTCAGTGCAGGTAACCCCCAGGATATAATAGAAGTCTATGGCTCAGTGCAGGTAACCCGCAGGATATAATAGAAGTCTATGACTCAGTGCAGGTAACCCGCAGAATATAATAGAAGTCTATGGCTCAGTGCAGGTAACCCGCAGAATATAATAGAAGTCTATGGCTCAGTGCAGGTAACCCCCAGGATATAATAGAAGTCTATGGCTCAGTGCAGGTAACCCGCAAGATATAATAGAAGTCTATGGCTCAGTGCAGGTAACCTGCAGGATATAATAGAAGTCTATGGCTCAGTGCAGGTAACCCCCAGGATATAATAGAAGTGTATGGCTCAGTGCAGGTAACCCCCAGGATATAATAGAAGTCTATGGCTCAGTGCAGGTAACCCGCAGGATATAATAGAAGTCTAGGGCTCAGTGCAGGTAACCCCCAGGATATAATAGAAGTCTATGGCTCAGTGCAGGTAACCCGCAGGATATAATAGAAGTCTATGGCTCAGTGCAGGTAACCCGCAGGATATATTAGAAGTCTATGGCTCAGTGCAGGTAACCCCCAGGATATAATAAATGTCTATGGCTTAGTGCAGGTAACCCCCAGGTAATAACAGAAGTCTATGACTCAGTGCAGGTAACTGCACTGCACCTTCGGATCACTTTGAAAGCAGCCCAGCAACCACTGCAGAAGAGATACCCCCATATACTGTATATACACTGTGATCTCAGTAATAAACTTACCTTTAATAATAGCCTTTCATTCAGGTATCGCCGGATATTGCTGTCCCAGGTCGAGTGCAATTGGTATGACAAGAGGGGGCGCTATACAGAAAGCATCAGCTTATGTGACTCAGCTCCCTCCGCAGCCGCCTGCTTCCCCTACCGCCAGCTCCATTCATAACGTTGATGCTCTGGGATGGGTCCAAAACCCACAATCTTGCCCACCCAAAATTGAAAGATCAGGAAGATTTTAGCCCCTTCCTGACCAGGGGGTATTTTGCGATTCGGCACTGCGTGACTTTAACGGACAATTGCGTGGTCGTGCGACGCTGTACCTATTGACGTCCTTTTTTTCCCACAAACAGAGCTTTCTTTTGGTGGTATTTGATCACCTGTGCGAATTTTTGATCATGCGCTATAAACAAAAAAAGAGCGTCAATTTTGCAAAAATAACAATATTTTTCACATTTTTTTATATGAAATTCCCCCCCAAAAAAATGTAAAAATCAAAATTTTTTAAAATTTTCGGCCAATTTGTTTTATGCTACATATGTTTGGTAAAAAAAATAGCAAAAAGCGTATTTTGATTGGTTTGCGCAAAAGTTATCGCATTTACTAACAAAGGGAAAGATTTTTGTTGTTTTTTTTTAATGCGTAATGGCGGCGATCTGCGATTTATTTTGCGGTACTGCAACATTGCGGTGGACAGATCGGACCCTTGACTGACATTTTTGACACTTTTGGGGTTACCAGTGACATTTCTACAGTAATCAGTGCTATACATATGCACTGTTACTGTAAAATTACACTGGCAGTGAAGGGGTTAACTTTTTTTGAGAGGGAGGAGCTATGTGTGTCCCTAGGGGCGCGATTCTAATTGTGATTGGCTGTGGCTTCAGATGTTGAACAGTGATCAACGGTTCTACATAGTAGAACCGTATGATCATCATTTATACACCGGGGAGAATGACAGGCGGCTTGTTTACACTAGCCGCCTGACTTTCTCCCTCTCCCCCGACGATCGCCGAGTGACCGGCGGACATCGGGTCCGCCGGTCACACGCGCGGGGGGGTCCATGACCACTCGGGAGTGGGAGCGCGCCTCCGGTGGTGCGAGCTCGCTCCCTAGACCCTCACAGGCTAGCGACGTAGACCTACGTCACTCTGCCTTTGAGGGGCTGACCGCCGCAGTAAATAGTCGTGCTGCGGTCGGCAAGTGGTTAATAAAAAAATAATGCTCACTTTTGCATTACTTACGGTACAGCCCTATGACTTTGAAGAAGCAAAGATTCTGGAATCGGTGCAGTAGATCGCAGTGCGCGTCTACATAAATCAATTTGTTTTACTGTTCGTCCTCTGCTCCCCAGAACCTCCTTAGGGCTCTTTACACACGGATTGTTAGACATGGTATTAAAGGGACATGTTGGGAGCCCACTGAGCGCCCCTCAGGCGTACCTGTGGCTAATTGATATTTTGGCCAGCTGGCTCTATACACGCTGAGTGATGAGTTTACCTTGATTAACCTCTCGCTAGGAATGGATGTTGACTGCAAGTAAGGTGGAAACAATGTGATTGCGTTTATTCAGACCATGCGATAATTCTCCTATTTGTGATAGCGGTGGGCAGTGTTACCAACTACCAGATTGAAATTTACTGACATGACACCCATAAGTTACTGGCACAGCTAAGATTTTACTGGCATTTTCCAAAAGTTACAAAATTACAGATTTAAGTACAAATTTCAGTATTTAGGCTACAGACAAGTACAATATGCAATCAGCTATGTGATTTAACGTAGATATTATGGGAAAAAAAACATATTTCTTATTTTATTTTCAATATAGTAAGTATCTCAGGGACAGGACTCAGGAGGGGAAGAAACTGATGTAGTCGGGAGCTGACTACCATTATCTGACACTGCAGACTTACTTTCTGCTCTCTCAGACTGTCTCTATATTCTCCTAGTGTTGGTCTCAGATTTCATGCATCATACTCTTGAGACTGGAAGAAAGGCATTGTGGGAATTGTAGTCTTCTACAAGGATATTACTACACTGCTGAACTGTTTAGAAACTGCTCTCAATAGTCTAGAAGAACCAGAACCTGGTTGTAGCTTCTGGGGCATGGGACATGACCCTGAATCTATAGAAAACATTTATTCCAGGCTTGGGAAATCCGCCCACCCAAGAGACTAACATACAATATCATTGGAGAGAGTTCTGATGAACTTATTTCTACAGCTCAATGTTCTAACTAAGTGCCAGCCTCCTCTACCAAGCCTTTGGTGGGGGGTGACCCTGTTCCGCCCTCTGACACTACTGGTGGGCCACTTAGCTATTATTGACCTGTTGTAAAAATGATTCAACTTTGTCTGATAACTTGTAAAGTTTTTTTACTAGAAAATCCCTCTATTAGTCAGCTATTAGCTACTGTAGGTTCTGGTTAACAGAATTATCGTTTGCAATTCTTTTTGAGATATCATTCAGTAGTTCTTTTTCATGAAGTTATATTCCGTCTTTGGGGACCAAAGACTTTCAAGTGGGGGGAGGATGTAGCTCAGGAGCGGACTTCCAGTATCTGACACTGAATACTTACTTTCTGCTCTCTCAGACTGTCTCTATATTCCCCTAGTGTTGGTCTCAGGTTTCATGCATCATACTCTTGAGGCTGGAAGAAAGGGATTGTGGGAACTGTAGTCTTCTACAAGGATATTACTGCACTGCTGAACTGTTTAAGGACTGTACTTCCCAGCAAGCCATGGGCTCCAGGAAAGAATTGTGGGAGACACTATAAAGGGATCTGCTGAACAGGTCCATGCTCTCTTGCTTCCCGGGATCCATCGTGTGTGCATCAGTCTGCCCCAGAGAGAGAGAGAGAGAGAGGACTGCGGCCTACTGCACATCACCCAGCTGTCTGCAGACTCATCCCAGGTGGGATGGATGACCATCACTACATTGTGGACATCCCTGCAGCATCACTAATCGAGTGGAGTCGGCGGGACTCACTGAAGTAGCAGAGCACAGCCATCTTAATGTGTCACAGCGTGGAGAGTTGCCGCTGCCTGTTCTTCCAGAACTCATAAGCGGGACATCAGGTTTGGTGAGAGAGTACCTGCTCAGAGTCCAGTTACCAGTTACTACAGTTTCTCTTAGACACTGAACACAGACACTCTACACATGGATCAGTTAGTGGATCATTGATAATTAGAACTAGGTATTCTGCATTGCACGTTTCACACTGTGCTACACTGGGGATCATTTGTTTTTTGAGTGAGCTCCAGCTGCCGGTGAAGATCTTAGCAAGGCCTTGCATACTGTATCATTGCTGTTAAAGGGGACACATTACTGGTATCTAGATTACCTCATCTCTCATTAGGATACACGTATTATAGGCCGGCCCGGGGTTCTCCTTTAGTAAAAGCATTTCTTATAGGAATTTATAGCTTTCTGAGAGATGCATTACTGCAAGATACTGTGTATATTTGATGTATTTAATTGTCTGTATAATTAGTTATTCACTGTTCTTTAGTGTTATTTCAACTGAGCCCTGGCTGTTTATCCAGGGCCTAGTTGATTAATACTCTTTCAAGCCTTTTTCTTGAGTAAAGCTGAACTAAGGAGTTAAAATCTATTTGCATTGTGTCAGTGTGTCATTTAAAGGTATACACAACATGTCTGAACCTAGAGTGTCAGGAGGGCTGGACGGTTCACACAGTCAAAGCGGCACGGAAGAACATGCAATTACCAGCAACCCTTAAGGGGGCAGTGCTACATTTGGGGGCTCATCTGGGATGTTCTTCACTGCTGCAGCCCCTAGTAAGCCCAGTCATGAGCCAATGAGAAGGAAAGAGATGGACTCAGTTGCTGCAACCACCTGGGAAGGGCCTAAGGAGCTCGGATGGAGCGAAGAACTGTTCTGGAGATCTCAGGAAGTGAATGTACAGAGAAGGAGATCTGACAGTGGGTGAAGGTCATAGTGCCAGAGCAGAAGGCCTATATCTTGGATGTGAAAGCAGAGTTTACTCTGAACTATGTGTGGGTGCTCATGGAGTGGAAGAAAGAAATACTTGTCTGTTTCCGTGAAGAAGAGGTAACCTTAACAGAAGGAATAATTGCCCTAGTGCTCTCGCTGCAAGAGAGGGAAGAGCCCGAGGGGCAACCATCACCGCAAGCCAGTGTGGGGACAACAGGGCCAGTTGGTACAGACTCCTCCCATTTCATTCTATACAGACATGAGCCGGCTAGTGGAGAGCTTAGATCATTAGAATATATGAATATATGAGTCAAACATTAAGGTGAGCTGCATGTGAGCACAGATTGGAGCACACCTATCACCTGTTTATGTGCACTAGCACTTTAATTCTCTATTGGCACAGATTTTATGTCTAGTATTTTATGACACCAGCGTTGTATGGACTATTTTTATGTGTGTTTATGCACTTTTTGACACACCTATGGATTTTCACGAGTATATTTAGAAATTCATTTATATATCACCTATTATATTTGTATTCACTAGACTATATTAGTTGTATTTATTGATTATTGATGATTGATTATTATTGATTCCACTGATTATAATTTACCTAAATGTTTATTATACTGAGCCATTGGTGCTACATTTTTGTATCTATAGGGTCTTAGTGAAGAATGGCCCTAGTAATGAGGGCCAGGATATAGGAAGCTCTGGTTCTTCTCAGGGCAATTACCGACTCTGGCTGGAGAAGAGGAAATTGAGACCTGAATGAGTAAGGCCACTCAGGTGGTAGAAGAGTGGAGTGTGCCAGAGGCTGTGAAGAGACAGCGGCTTAGTGAGAGCCTTGGGGGCCCAGGGGCCGAAGTGATCCATAACCTGCAGTTGGGAAAGAAGGACTATGAAGTTATGGATTAAATTGATGCTGTGTTTGGAAGGGTAGAGAAGACCTCAAGGCTGTTGTACAAGTTTAATCACACTCACCAACAAAGGGGGGAGAGACTTTCTGAATACATCTCTCAAGTGGATAGAATGTTACATCGAACCATCCTCAAGAGGGGTATAGACCCCGAGGATGCTGTCCAAGCTCGACTGGATCGAGTACTACAAGAGGCCCATTCAAATCATCCCATTGTGTTGAAATTACTGCTGAAAGGAGTACGATCAGTCCCTACTTACCCGGAGCTGATGAGAGAAGTATAGGAGGAAGAAGCTTTGTTGGAAGAAAAGAGTCAAGGGGCGAGAGAGCTCGTGGCAGGAGGGGGATAGAAAGAGAGAGCTTCTGCCCGTGTTGTTTAAGTGGAACCTAGTTTCTCAGATGAGGACAGTGAAACTGAAGCAGATTCAGAGGGGCGTGAGAGCCCAGACAGCAAAAAGTCATTTGACACTCCGAAATCAGCAGAGTTGATGGCACAAGTTGCTCAGGTTCAAGCTCAGATATATCAAGCACTGATGCAAGTGATGGAGACTCAAGGGAAAACACAGGAGCAAAGATTTAACCCTAGAGGAACAGGACTATTCCCCACCAGAGAAAGGAGATGCTTTCAATGTGGAGAAGTTGCAAATTTCAGGGATAAATGCGGAGAGTTAATCCCGAGTTACTGGAGGTGTTGAAAGCATTACAGAAGATACTCTTCCCAAAGAAGGAGGGAAACTTCCAGGGACCTCAGTGAAGGAGCCAATTGAGACCAAGCAAAGCTCCAGAGTTAGAAAAGTATCCAAGTAAAGGTAAAGAGCGAGGCCCTCTGTTCGTCCTTCTACCTCTCCACCTGTATTTAAAAATGAGTCGCCCCAGGTTGGGGGGAAAGACACAAGAGGTAAATATGCACCCTCTCCTAAACTAAAGAAAAAGAGGACTCCATCACCACAGATGAAGTTAGTTAGGGCTCAGACCGCGGAGCCACAAGTGAGAAATGTGCCAAAACAAGTGGTGGAGCGAACCCCGTTGTTGCGACAGACTATGGCAGTAAGAAGCGTTCCATGACAAGTGGTGGAGCGAACTCCATTGCCACAAAGGAAATTAGTTATAACTCAATCTATGGGTAAACGAGCTAGAAACGTGCCAAAGAGCTTGGTAGGAGCCTCTCCTATAGTCTCGCTGCAAGTGAAGGGGATCTGCACTAAATCTTTGCTTGATACGGGAGCCCAAGTGACACTATTGTACCGGGATTTCTATGACAAACACTTGAAGAAAATCCCACTGTGCAAGCTGAAAGAATTGTAGATCAGGGGCATTGGCACCCAAATGTTTCCATATGATGGATACATACCTATCAAGATAACCTTCGACCCTTCATTGCCGGGGAAGCCACAGACCTTCAATATGCTAGCAGTTGTTTGTCCTTAGACTCCGGGAGCAGGACAGAATTCCTTGTTGATAGGAACTGACACTGACCTAGTGCAAAGGCTACTCATCCCATTAGCCCCAAAGGGCTTGGTCACAGAAGAGGTATATCCTCAATTCTGGCAAGCTTTTCAGCGTGTGGTTCAGGAACAAAGGGCATCAGCTGAAGGAGTGGGAATGTTGTGGCGATTGGACATTCGAGAGAAGGTGTTGCAGCCTGGAGAGAGAGTATGTATGAAGGCCACTGTCAAGTTGTCTTGGGTTCAGCCAGGTCCATTCATGGTGTTGGAAGCTGACCGATTGGGAGAAGAGACAGGAATAGGATTGATCCCAGAGATTGTGCCCACAAAGACGTTGTAAAAAAACCGGGGAGAGGGTCCCGGTCAGTATTCGCAACATTACAGGACAACCTGTCAGCCTGAAGCCCCGGATGGTGCTAGGACAGGTGAATGAAGCCACTCCTGTGACGTTGGATGATCTAGTTCCGAAGGCCGTCGGAGATGACCAGGAAGGGTATTTTCAGGTCAAACATCCTGCTATGGCTCTCAAGTGGTGGAAGAGAATCAAAGCCCAGTTAGAAAGGTGGGGAAAGATGTTTTCCAAGAATGATTTTAATGTGGGTTATGCCAAGAGTGCTCAACACAGAATTTGGCTCAGTGAAGACAAACCTTTTTGGGAGAGGGCTTGGCGGATCCCTCTGAGGGACCTTGAAGACCTTTGGGAACAATTAGCCGAGCTGGAAGAAGTCTGGGGTCATTAGGTAATCTAGGAGCCCTTAGGCGTCCCCCATTGCAGTAGTGCGCAAGAAAAATTGAACCATTCAGATGTGTATCGACCACCGGAACCTAAACCGAAGGACCATTCCTGATCAGTACACTACCCCTCGAATAGAAGATGCGTTGCAGTGTCTATCTCGGGCAAAGTGGTTCAGTGTGTTAGATCTGAAGAGGGGGTATTACCAGATACCAATGCACCCGGATGACTGGGAAAGGCGGCCCTCATCAGCCCATTAGGATTCTTCGAGTTTGATCGAATGCTACAGTGATTTGTGGGAGCCCCAGCCACCTTCCAGAGGTTAATGGAGAATGCAGTAGGAGATATGAATCTGATAGAGGTACTTGTGTATCTGGATGATATCATTGTGTTCAGCAAGACACTAGAACATAAAGCACAACTTGAAAAGGTTTTCCAGAGGCGTCATGCAGAGGGGCTGAAGTTGTCATTAGAGAAATGTCAATTCTACCAGACATCGGTTATCTACATAGGGCATGTGGTCTTGGCAAATGGAGTAGCCACTGACCCATGGAAGCTGGAGGCTGTTACCACTTGGCTACGGCCAAGGACAGTTACAGAACTGAGGTCCTTTCTAGGAATCTGCTCCTACTATAGAAGGTTTGTGAAGAACTTTGGGCAGATTACGAGACCCCTGAACGAGTTTTTACAGAGGGAAGGAAACAAAGAGAGGAGGAATGGCCGTTGGGGCCTAGAAGGCCATGTGAGTCTGTTCAGGTTCAATGGACCCGTAGTGTGAACAGGCTTTTAGACATCTGAAGGAGAACCTCACAGAAGCTCCAGTTTTGGCCTATGCTGACCCTTCTAAGCCTTATGAACTGCATGTGGATGCTAGCCGAGATGGGCTCGGAGGAGTTTTGTATCAGGATACGGCAGGGAAGCTTCGTCCAGTAGCTTATGTGAGTTGAAGTCTTACCCCTCTGAGAGAAATTACCCATTACACAAGTTGGAGTTTCTGGCCCTCAAGTGGGCAGTAGTAGACAAGTTACGAGACTACTTGTATGGAGCTTAGTTTGTGGTAAAAACAGATAACAATCCCTTGACCTATCTGTTGTCTACTGCTAAGTTGGATGCCACTGGACATCGGTGGTTGGCTGCACTGTCTGGGTTTCAATTCATCCTGAAGTATTGGCCAGGAAGAGGAAATTGGGATGCAGATGCCTTATCCTGAAGACCATATATTTCAGATGATAGTGCCCGGAATTGGACACAGCTGACCCCTGAAGGAGTTCAGACAGTGTGTCAAAGAGTAGAGCATCGTCATAAGCGAGTTATGGGAGCTGAAACCGTGGGGGTCACCCCGGCTGGAGTACCTCGCTACTACTGTGATATGATTTAAGCGCGTAGTCAAGAGTTGCCTCACCTGACAAAGGAAGACCTGAGAAGGGACCAACAGGAGGATCCCCTATGTGACCTTGCCAAGAAAGCATTGGTGGCTAGAGACTCTCAGATACTGTTGAAAAGCCCAGTTGATGGCACAAAAGTAGTTTACAAGCAAAATGGGACCGACTGCGATTGGAAGATGGGATTGTGTATTGGAAGTGTCCATTTGAAGAACCAGAAGGTGTTCAAAAATGTTTTCTTCTGGAAAAGCATCAATTAACAGTGTTGACTTCAGAAAATGCTTCAGAACTCATTGGATGGCGCTTCACAGTACAGATGGACAATGACTCGAAGCATACTGGGAAAGCAACTAAAGAGTTTTTTTAAGGGAATGAAGTGGAATGTTATGCAATGGCCAAGTCAATCACCTGACCTGAATCCGATTGAGCATGGATTTCATTTGCTGAAGACAAAACTGAAGGGAAAATGCCCCAAGAACAAGCAGGAACTGAAGACAGTTGCAGTAGAGGCCTGGCAGAGCATCACCCAGGATGAAACCCAGCGTCTGGTGATGTCTATGCGTTCCAGACTTCAGACTGTAATTGACTGCAAAGGATTTGCAACCAAGTATTAAAAAGTGAAAGTTTGATTTATAATTGTTAATCTGTCCCATTACTTTTGGTCCCTTAAAAAGTGGGAGGCACATATACAAACTGCTGTAATTCCTACACTGTTCACCTGATTTGGATGTAAATACCCTCAAATTAAAGCTGAAAGTCTGCAGTTAAAGCACATCTTGTTTGTTTCATTTCAAATCCATTGTGGTGGTGTATAGAGTCAAAAAGATTGGAATTGTGTCGATGTCCCAATATTTATGGACCTGACTGTATATAGATATATATACACACACATGATTCCCATACTATTAATGGATGGTGACAATAAGAAAGGCTTTAGGGCTTCAGTGCCATCCATCCATCTGATTGTCTATCTATCCACCCACCCTTCATTTATTCATCCGTCTATACTGTATGTCTGTCTGTCTGTCTGTCTGTCTATATGTCTGTCTGTCTGTCTATATGTCTATCTGTCTGTCTGTCTGTCTATATGTCTGTCTGTCTATATGTCTGTCTGTCTGTCTATATGTCTGTCTGTCTATATGTCTGTCTGTCTGTCTGTCTGTCTGTCTGTCTCCCCTCCATTTATTCATCCATCTATCTATCTCCCCTCCATTTATTCATCCATCTATCTATTTATCTATCTCCCCTCCATTTATTTATCTATCTATATCCATCCATTTATTCATCCATCTATCTATCCCCCCTGCCTCAATTTATTCATCCATCTATCTATCTCCATCCATTTATTCATCCATCTATCTATCTCCATCCATCTATCTATATCCATCCATTGATGAAAGTAGCGCCCCATTTTGGGTCGCAGTCTTGAGAAGCAGGTTTGTATAGAAGAGTCGAGGAGTCAGATTAGCAGATTATCAGCAAATACCAAAAACTAAAACAGAAATCCCCCATCCAGTCATTTTTGGGGCAGATTGTGTTTTGCCTCTATGGTTGGAATGAAATTTCCTGTTCTGAACATACGCTGAGCAGAGTGCGGGGAATAATGAAGAAAACCCCAGAAAATACCGGCAGGGGGGGGGGGTCTTGCAGCCTGTGGACATCACTCCAGTTGATACAATCAGCGGCAAACAAACTAATGGGGTTCCAACAGTCAGCGAATACAGAAAGCCAACTCACAATGGCAAGGCAAGAAAAATACCGAGCACCAAGCTTGCTGTTCTTTGAAAACGAATTTGAATGAATTTGAAAACGAGAATAGAATAAAATACAATAGAAGATAAAGGAATATAAAAGAATAGAATAGTATAGAAAATAATAGAAAAGAACACAATAGAATATAAAATTTCCGAATTACAAAAGTAATGAATTTAAACAAATCTAAAAGGAAATTCCCCTGAAATTCAAAATCGAATCCAAATACGAAATTGAAATTGAATTAGAAAATATAAATTGAAAACGAGAATAAAATAAAATAAAGGAAAAGATAAAGGAATAGAAAAGAATAGGATAGAAAATAATAGAAAATAACACAATATAATATAAAATTTCCGCATTACAAAAGTAATGAATTTAAACAAATCCAAAATGAAATTCCACCAAAATCGAATTCAAATTTAATTCAAACATGAAACTGAAATCAAATTAGAAAATCTAATTTGAAAACGAGAATAGAATAAAATAGAATAGAAGATAAAGGAATAGAAAAGAATAGAATAGGTTAGAAAAACATAGAAAATAAAATACCACAATAGAATATAAAATTTTCAAATTACAAAGCAATGAATGTAAACAAATCCAAAATGAAATTCCACCAAAATCAAATTCAAATTTAATTCAAACACAAAATTGAAATCGAATTAGAAAATTTAAATTGAAAACGAGAATAGAATAAAATAGAATAGAAGATAAAGGAATAGAAAAGAATAGAATAGGATAGAAAATAATAGAAAATAAAATACCACAATAGAATATAAAATTTTCAAATTACAAAGTAATGAATTTAAACAAATCCAAAATGTAATTCCACCGAAATCGAATTCAAATTTAATTCAAACACGAAATTGAATTAGAAAATCGAATTTATAAACGAGAATAGAATAAAATAGAATAGAAGATAAAGGAATAGAAAAGAATAGAATAGGATAGAAAATAATAGAAAAGAAAATACCACAATAAAATATAAAAATTTCAAATGACAAAAGTAATGAATTTAAACAAATCCAAAATGAAATTCCACCGAAATCTAATTCAAATTGAATTCAAACACGAAATTGAAATTGAATTGGAAAATCTAAATTGAAAATGAGAATAGAATAAAATAGAATAGAAGATAAAGGAATAGAAAATAATAGAATAGGATAGAAAATAATAGAAAAGAAAATACCACAATAGAATATAAAATTTTCAAATGGCAAAAGTAATGAATTTAAACAAATCCAAAATGAAATTCCACCGAAATCGAATTCAAATTTAATTCAAACAGAATAGGATAAAAAATAATAGAAAAGAACACAATAGAATATAAACGATAAGAATAGAGTTAGGCCTCTTTCACACTTGTGCAACTTTTCCTGCGACTTGGGACTGCAAAGTCACATTATAAGTTGTCCTCCATGATTATCAAGGAGTACCATTTATATCTGTGCGACTTCAAGTCACAGAGACTTCCATGTAGTCCCTGCACTGTATAGAAAAAAGAAAACTATAGGAGAGACCATAAAAAAGAAGGTAACAGAAAGATCCAAATAATGTAGCCAAAAAAAAATTTATTGATTGAAAAAACAAAAAAAACGAAAAAAAATAATAGTATAAATTAGAATAGAAAGAATTTAACCCCCTCCTGAAATATGAATTTCAATTAGAATAAAATAAAAAAGAATCGAATAAAAAAAACAAAAAAAAAAAACAATAGAATAGAATGAAATTGAAAAAATATACCCATGTTCCAAAATCGGAATTTGAAAAAGAATAGATTATAATTCAAATGCCAATTTGAATTTCCCGAGTTTGGTCGAATTGAATTCAATCAGAAATTTGAAAAATTCTAATCAAATTTGAAAATGAATAAACTAAATGACACAAATTTTGAAAAATGAATTAAACGAATTTAACTAAACTAAATTATTTAAATAACTAATCAAAACAAAATGAAGCAAATGTTTCCTTTCTGCACATTTGCAGCTTTTTAATGCATTTGATAAATCGAAGAAAAAAAAAAGGAAACGGGTTTTAACCACTTGCCGCCCACCCACTGTCATATGACACCGCCCCAGAACAGTCGCTCTTCCTAAGACACGGCGTGACCCGATCTTGGTAAAGAGCCAATGACCCATGTGATTGGCTGTGTGCAATCACAGCCGGTCACATGTAAATGAGGGAGTGCCATTTATCGCCGCTCCTCGTCTCACACTGCCAATCAGCGGCTCCTCCTCAAAGGGAAGTCCAGGACAGGTAATCAGGGCACTGATCATCAGTAAAGCAAAAACACCAGGATCAGTGCCCATCAGTGACACCAATCAATGCCCATCAGTGACACCAATCAGTGCCCATTAGTGATGCCAGTCAGTGCCTGCTCATCTGTGCTACCCATCAGTGCTGCCCATCAGTGCCGCCCATCAGTGCCGCCCATCAGTGCCCATTAGTAACCTCAGTCAGTGCCCATTAGTGATGCCAGTCAGTGCTCATCAGTGCCTGCTCATCTGTACCGCTCATCAGTGCCCACCAGTGCCTGCTCATCTGTGCTGCCTTTCAGTACCGCCTGCTCAATGCCCATCAGTGACACAAATCAGTGCCCATCAGTGACCCCAATCAGTGCGCATCAGTGACCCCAATCAGTGCTCATTAGTGATGCCAGTCAGTGCCTGCTCATCTGTGCTGCCCATCAGTGCCGCCCATCAGTGACCTCAATCAGTTTCCATTAGTGATGCCAGTCAGTGCCCATCAGTGCCTGCACATCTGTGCTGCCCATCAGTGATGCCAGTCAGTGCCCATCAGTGCCTGCTCATTTGTGCTGCCTTTCAGTGCCACCTGTCAGTGCCCATCAGTGCCACCCATCATTGCTCACCCATGCTGCCTATCAGTGCCCATCAGTGCCCCATATCAGTGCCCATCAGTGCCACCTATCAGTGCTCATTGGTGCCGCATATCAGTGCCACCTATCAGTGCCCATCAGTGCGGCATATTAGTGCCTCCTCATCAGTGCCACCTCATCAGTGCCCATTAGTGACCCCAACCAATGCCCATCAGTGACACTATTCAATGCCCATCGGTGACACAAATCAGTGCCCATCAGTGACCCCAATCAGTGCCCATTAGTGATGCCAGTCAGTGCCTGCTCATCTTTGCTGCCAATCAGTGCCCATCAGTGCCGCCCATCAGTCCTGCCCATCAGTGACCTCAATCAGTGCCCATTAGTGAAGCCAGTCAGTGCCCATCAGTACCTGCTCATCTGTGCTGCCTATCAGTGCTGCCTGTCAGTACCCATTAGTGACACCCATCAGTGCTTATCAGTGCCGCCTATCAGTGATCAGTGCCCATCAGTGCCACCTATCAGTGCCCATCAATGCCACCTATCAGTGCCCATCAGTGCCACATATCAGTGCCACCTATCAGTGCCCATGAGTGTGGTATATTAGTGCCTCCTCATCAGTGCCATCTAAGTGCCATCAGTGCCCCTTCATCAGCGCACATCAGTGAAGGAGAACAATTACTTATTTACAAACAGAAACTAAGAAAAACTGTTTTTTTTTTTATTTCAAAATTCTTTGTCTTTTTTTTTTTTTTGTAAAAAAATAAAACCCCCCCAGAGGTGAATAAATATCACCAAAAGAAAGCTCTATTTCTGTGAAAAAAATTCTAAAAAAATTTAATATGGGTGCAGTGTTGCATGACCGCGTAATTGTCATTCAAAGTGTGAGAGCGCTGATAGCTGAAAATTGGCCTGGGCAGGAAGGGGGTGAAAGTGCCCGGTATTGAAGCGGTTAAAATATTACCAGACGCCGATCAGGTTTCCTAATACTGATCACATTCACACACAGATCACCGACAGATTCACACGTTACCACACACAGCGTTATGTAAGTGGCAATAAGAATTTTGCTTCGGTTTTCTTATTCAAACTTCCTGCAGGGGGCGCTCCTCTTTCTCACTACATACAGACAGTATAGCGGCCCAGCTTCAAACAGAGGGTCTGATGTACTAATGTTTGCTAAGACGTGCATTACATGAGGAACGTCCAATGAGATTATTTCTTATTTTCTCTGAGCTGATTACACTTTCACACATCATGCAGGTGAATTGCAGCGACACGGAAAGGTTTTCATATCGATTAAACACACAGAAAGTACTTATCGCATGTATAATGCATAGTTGCTAAGTAGCACTTTTCTGCAGGAAAGTCCCTCAATTGCTTCACAATTTCGCAATTACTGAAATTTAAAGAAAAAATAAAAAAATTATATATTTTTTTAT
The DNA here is from genome assembly GCF_965119305.1 of Pelophylax lessonae. NCBI lineage: Eukaryota > Metazoa > Chordata > Amphibia > Anura > Ranidae > Pelophylax > Pelophylax lessonae. The sequence goes on along the minus strand of NC_138771.1, from coordinate 10,094,905 downwards.
AATTTTTAAATTTTTAAAATGTAAAAAAAAAAAAAATGTCAATATATAAAAAAAAAAAAAAAAAAATTGTGTTTATATAGAATAAGCACACAGACAGTACTTTTTGCATGTATAATGCATAGTTGCCAAGTAGTACTTTTCTGCAGGACAGCACCTCAATTGTCTTGTAGTTATTTTAATTAAAAACAATAATATTAATATATATTTTTTTAATTTTTTAATTAAATTAAACGAAAAAAAAACAAACAAACAAAAAACAAACAGAAATGTTTTCAAACAGAATAAGCACACAGACAGTACTTTTTACATGTAAAATGCATAGTTGTCAAGTAGCCCTTTGTCTGCAGGACAGACCCTTCGTTGTTAAGTAATTACTGAAATAAAAAATAAAAAAGAAGATTGAAATTACATTTTTTTTTACATTTTTATATTTTTTTATTTAAATAAAGTAATAATAATAACAACATTTTTTTTTATATAGAATAAGATCACAGACAGTCATTTTTTTGCATATAACATGCATAATTGCCCACTAGTGCTTTTCTGCAGGACAGCCCCTCAATTGCCTTGTAATTATTGAATGAAAAAAAAAAAAATAATAATAATAATAGTTTTCAATTTTTTTTAAATTACTTTAAAAAAACAAAAAAAAACAAAACAAAAAAACAAACAAACAACCAGAAATGTTTTCAAATAGAATAAACACACAGACAGTATTTTTGCATGTAAAATGCATAGTTGTCAAGTAGCCCCTTTCTGCAGGACAGACCCTCCATTGTTATGTAATTACTGAAATAAAAAAAGAAAAAAATTAAATTACATTAGTTTTTACATTTTTTATTTTTTTATTATTGTTATTAATCATAATAATAATAATAATAATAATAATAATAATAATAATAATAATAATAATAAAAGCATGCTTTCATATAGAATATGCACACAGACAGTACTTTCTACATGTAAAATGCATAGTTGTTAAGTATCCTTTTTCTGCAGGACAGACCCTTCGTTGTTAAATAATTACTGAAATTAAAAAAAGAAAAAAAGAAAAAAAAAAAGATTGAAATGACATTTTTTACATTTTTACATTTTTTTTAATTAAATAAAGTAATAATAATAATAATAATAACAACAAATATTATATATATAGAATAAGATCACAGACACTCATTTTTGCATATAAAATGCATAGTTGCCAACTAGTGCTTTTCTGCAGGCCAGCCCCTCAATTGCCTTGCAATTATTGAAATAATAATAAAAAAAATATATAATAATAGTTTTTTTAAATAAATTAAATTAAATAATAATAGAAAAACAAAACAAACAACCAGACATTTTTTCATATAGAATAAACACAGACAGTATTTTTTACACTAAAATAAAAATGTTGCCAAGTAGTACTTTTCTACAGGACAGCCCCTCAATTACTTTGTAAGTATTTACATTTAAAAAAATATATATTTTTTTTATTTTTACTTTTTTTTTAAATTAAATAAAATTAAATGGAAAAAACAAAACAAAAAACAAAAGCAAAAACAAACAGAAAAAAATAAACAAACAACCACCCCCCCCCCCCCCCCAAAGACCAGAATATTAATTATAGCAGCCTTGCACTCAGTGTGGGAAATGTATTGAATAAATTCAGGTTCTTTTGGTGCGGCACCTTTAATACAGCCTGCGTGCCCTTATTTCAGGAAAACTTTCTGGTAGTTCCTATTAGGCCCCTTTCACACGGGCTTTCTGCCCAGCGGACTCAGTTTTGCTCAGTGGGGGATCGATCCGTTGATCCCCACTGAGCAGGCGGATGACAGGTCTGTGTGCAGAGACGAAGCTGTCAGATCCCCGCTGTCCTCTATGGGAGATCAAATGAAAACGCACCTCCTGTCGTTTCCATACGATCCTCCAGACGGATGGAAAATAGGGTTTCCATCCATCCGTCCGGATTCCACAGACGGATTTGGATCGGATAGCAGCGGGTGTCAGAGGACATGTCATCACTGACATCCGCCGCTCCATAGAAGTGTATGGAGCCTCCGCCTGAAAAACTGACAGGGACCGGATGGGAAAGCCGTGTGAAAGGGGCCTTATAGAAACTGTCATTATGGCTGCAACAAATTTAAAATAGGATTGTCACCCCCAGTGAGAAAAATTGAAATATTATAAATAAAATAGGATTTGAAACTGCTGACTTTTAATAAAAGGACACTTACCTGTCCGGGGATCCAGCCCTGTCCAGGGATCCAGCCCAGTCCAGGGATCCAGCCCAGTCCAGGGATCCAGCCCAGTCCGGGGATCCAGCCCAGTCCCCTGTCCGGGGATCCAGCCCAGTCCCCTGTCCGGGGATCCAGCCCTGTCCGGGGATCCAGCCCAGTCTGGGGATCCAGCCCTGTCCGGGGATCCAGCCCAGTCCGAGGATCAAGCCCAGTCCGGGGATCCAGCCCTGTCCGGGGATCCAGCCCTGTCCGGGGATCCAGCCCAGTCTGGGGATCCAGCCCTGTCCGGGGATCCAGCCCAGTCCGAGGATCAAGCCCAGTCCGGGGATCCAGCCCTGTCCGGGGATCCAGCCCTGTCCGGGGATCCAGCCCAGCCCCAGGATCAAGCCCAGTCTGGGGATCCAGCCCTGTCCGGGGATCCATCCCAGTCTGAACTCTTATGTAAGGGGGGGCACTGAACTCTGATGTAAGGAGGGACTCAGGGAATCATGACCTATAGGGAAATGCTGGGGACTGTGATGTAAGAGCAGACATATATATACTGTATATATATATATATATATATATATATATATATACATACATACCCGATGTTTAACCTCCCTGGCGGTATCCCCGAGCGTGACTCGGGGTGGATTTTTCATACCAGGATCGGTAACCCCGAGTCACGCTCGGGGTGGATGTGCAGAGAGCGCAGCGGTGTTCTCTTACCTTCTCCTGGCGATCCAGCGATGATCTCTCATTGCTGTGATCGCCAGCCGAGATCCCCGCCGCTCTCCGCCGCTCTCCGTCGGTCTCCGTTGGTCTGATGACTTCCTAGTTCCGTTCCCTGCAGCAGCAATGCTGCATGGGAGCGGAACTAGGGAGGGAAATTAAAAAAAAAAAAAAACGTTGCACAAAACACAAACACATTTTATATTATATATATTATATGCATATATGTATATATATATATATGCACACACACACACATACATATATATATACAGCAAAACCTTGGATTGCGAGCATAATTCGTTCCGGAAACATGCTTGTAATACAAAGCACTCTTATATCAAAGCAAATTTCCCCATAAGAAATAATGGAAACTCAGATAATTCGTTCCACAGCCATTTATTCATAAGTAGGGTTGAGCGGACACCTAGATGTCCGTGTTCGACGGGTTCGGCCGAACTTTAAAAAAAAGTCCGGGTCCGTGTCCCGGACTTTTACCGAACTTTTCCCGGACACCGAACCCCATTGAAGTCAATGGGGACCCGAACTTTAAGGCACTAAAATGGCTCTAAAACACCAAAGGAAAGGGCTAGAGTGCTGCAAATGGCAGCAAAACGTAATTAAGAGCATGGCAAGTGCTCTGCAAACAAATGTGGATAGGGAAATAACTTAAAACAACAAAAAAAAACAGAAAAATAAAACAATGTTCTTCTTCATCTCTGAAGGACGAGGCCCATATGGAGTAGGAGGGAGGTTGAGGTGGTGGTGGATGTGGCGGTGACATAGGCGTGCGCACAGGGTGTGCTGGGTGTGCCTGGGCACACCCTAATCACCTAGGGCACATAGCATTGCCAGTGAGGAGATGGGAAAGATCTCCCTGGGACCTGCTCTGCTCTATTTCTCCTTGCCTACAGGTACATGGCCCCGATACATTACTCTCCCTGCTGGCAAACACATGCATGTGTATTTCAACTTTGGGGTGCACACCTTAATGCAATAGGCTGCGCACACCTATGGGCGGTGTAGGTGGAAGCGGCGGTGGAGGAGGACCAGGGCCGGATTAACAGCATCATGGGCTTGGTGCTGAGGATTTTGAAGGGCCTTAAGGGCCGTGCCTTGCCATGCACCCAGAGGAGGAAGGGTGCAGCCATGCATGCCTAATTCAACATGGGATGCTGTCTCTGAAGCCCATAAACACATCCATGCATCGCCAACTGTCCCTCCTTGTCCGGCCTTCACGCTGTGTGGGGAGGTTCTGAGGGTGCTGCCTGGGGAAGCGAGCATAGAAGCCAGACTTCTGTGTTTACAAGTGACAGAAGAGCGGTAACAGTGAATATGGCCAACCCGGGGCCTATATAAAAGGTAGGGGCCTGGAGCTGCAGCTCCAATAGCCCCTACATTAATCTGGCCCTGAGGAGGAGGACGAGGTAGCCAACACTGCTTCTTTTCAAAAATTTTAAATGAGGGTACACCCCAAAAGAGTGAGAAAGAGCAAAAATGGAACAATGGGTGGGTAAGGTCGGTATCCATTGCTATTCTGCATAAGGTACGGAAAAGTCCCGTGGGATCCATGCCTGGTTCATTTTAATGAACGTGAGCTTGTCCACATTGTCTCTGGACAGGCGGCTGCGCTTGTCTGTTATAACGCCCCCAGCCGTGCTAAATACCCGTTCAGATAATACACTGGCTGCAGGGCACGCCAGCACCTCCAAGGCGTAAAGGGCAAGCTCAGGCCATGTGCCCAATTTGGAGACCCAGAAGTTGAAGGGGGCAGACCCGTCATTCACTACATGTAGGCGTGTGCACACATACTGCTCCACCATGTTGGTAAAATGCTGCCTCCTGCTAAGACGTTCCATCTGAGCTGCTGGTGCTGCTGTTTGTTGTGGCGTGCTGACAAAGCTTTTCCACATTTCGGCCATGCTAACCCTGCCTTCTGAGGTGCTGGCGGTGCCCTGGTTGAGTTGGCGACCTCCTCCTCCTCTGCCTTGTGCTTCCACTGTGGCCCCGCTGTCAGATGGGAATGCCAGCAGCATGGCGTCTACCAGCGTGCGCTTGTACTCGCGCATCTTGCGATCGCGCTCCAGTGAGTGAATTAAGGACGGTACGTTGTCCTTGTAACGGGGATCCAGCAGCGTGGCCACCCAGTAATCAGCACAAGTTAGAATGTGGGCAACTCGGCGGTCGTTGTGGAGACACTGCAGCATGTAATCGCTCATGTGTGCCAGGCTGCCCAGAGGCAACGAAAGGCTGTCCTCTGTGGGAGGTGTATCGTCCGTGTCCTCTGTATCCCCCCAGCCACGCACCAGTGATGGCCATGAGCTGGCCTGGGTGCCACCCTGCTGTGAACATGGTTCCATCTCCTCCTCCAGCTCCTCCTCCTCCTCATCCTCCTCATCCTCCAGAACTGTGCCCCTGCTGGACAATTGCGTCCCTGGCGTTTGCGTGTGCAGGAACCCACCCTCGGAGCCCCTTGAGAATGACTGCCCTGAAAGCCTTGGAAATGTTACCTCTTCATCCTCCTCCTCCTCCTCATCCTGTGCCACATCCTCTTCCATCATCGCCCGAATTGTTTTTTCAAGGAGGCATAGAAGTGGGATAGTTAAGCTGAGAACGGCGTCATTGCCACTGGCCATGTTGGTGGAGTACTCAAAACAGCGCAACAAGGCACACAGGTCTCGCATGGAGGCCCAGTTAAATTAAATAGCGGAATAGAAAATATGATCCCAAAAAAAGTGTATGTATATCACACGTACACAACCACACTGGGCCCCAATTACTATTGTTTGTACCCCTAAAAGGCTAGATGAGGAGTAGGGGGAGTATGGAACAGGCAGCACCCTCAAACCTTCAGAAGTATGAGATGAACCCCAACAACTTGGAAAGGTGGATCTCTCTCACACGTACCAACACAGACTATCCCCCAATTTAACTGATCCCCAAAGGTTTTTGATTAAATAGCGGAATAGAAAATATGATCCAAAAAAAGTGTATGTATATCACACGTACACAACCACACTAGGCCCCAATTACTATTGTTTGTACCCCTAAAAGGCTAGATGAGGAGTAGGGGGGGTATGGAACAGGCAGCACCCTCAAATCTTCAGAAGTATGAGATTGTGTTCACTGTACCCCACAAAGATTGAGTTCACTGCACCCCACAATGATTGTGTTCACTGCACCCCACAAAGATTGTGTTCACTGCACCTCACAAAGATTGTGTTCACTGTACCCCCCAAAGATTGTGTTCACTGCACCCCACAAAGATTCTGTTCACTGTACCCCACAAAGATTGTGTTCACTGCACCCTAAAAGGATGTTGTTCACTGCACCCCACAAAGATTGTGTTCACTGCACCCTAAAAGGATGTTGTTCACTGCACCCCAAAAAGATTGTGTTCACTGTACCCCCCCAAAGATTGTGTTCACTGCACCCCACAAAGATTGTGTTCACTGCACCCCAAAAAGATTGTGTTCACTGTACCCCCCAAAGATTGTGTTCACTGCACCCCAAAAAGATTGTGTTCACTGTACCCCCCAAAGATTGTGTTCACTGCACCCCACAAAGATTCTGTTCACTGTACCCCACAAAGATTGTGTTCACTGCACCCCAAAAAGATTGTGTTCACTGTACCCCCCCAAAGATTGTGTTCACTGCACCCCACAAAGATTCTGTTCACTGCACCCCACAAAGGATTTTGTTCACTGCACCCCAAAAAGATTGTGTTCACTGCACCCCAAAAAGGATTTTGATCACTGCACCCCAAAAAGGATGTTGTTCACTGCACCCCAAAAATGATTTTGTTCACTCCACCCCAAAAAGATTGTGTTCACTGCACCCCACAAAGATTGTGTTCACTGCACCCCAAAAAGATTGTGTTCACTGTACCCCCCAAAGATTGTGTTCACTGCACCCCACAAAGATTCTGTTCACTGTACCCCACAAAGATTGTGTTCACTGCACCCCAAAAAGATTGTGTTCACTGCACCCCAAAAAGGATGTTGTTCACTGCACCCCAAAAAGGATGTTGTTCACTCCACCCCAAAAAGATTGTGTTCACTGCACCCCACAAAGATTGTGTTCACTGCACCCCAAAAAGATTGTGTTCACTGCACCCCAAAAATGATTTTGTTCACTGCACCCCAAAAAGGATTTTGTTCACTGCACCCCAAAAAGGATGTTGTTCACTCCACCCCAAAAAGATTGTGTTCACTGCACCCCACAAAGGATTTTGTTCACTGCACCCCAAAAAGATTGTGTTCACTGCACCCCAAAAAGGATGTTGTTCACTGCACCCCAAAAAGGATTTTGTTCACTGCACCCCAAAAAGATTGTGTTCACTGCACCCCACAAAGGATTTTGTTCACTGCACCCCACAAAGATTGTGTTCACTGCACACCAAAAAGGATTGTGTTCACTGCACCCCACAAAGATTGTGTTCACTGCACCCCAAAAAGATTTTGTTCACTGCACCCCAAAAAGATTGTGTTCACTGCAGCCCAAAAAGATTGTGTTCACTGCAGCCCAAAAAGATTGTGTTCACTGCAGCTCACACACAGAAAAATGGATGTGGATCACTGACACCTGCCTATCTCCAATCCCACACCACACAGCAATATCGATTGTAGTTTGTAGAACACAGTTTCCCTAAAATTCAGCAGACTCTGTCCCTAACAGGATTGAGAAGAGATCGTAGATCAGGATTGAGTGCAGATTCACCCCACCCCCCACACAGCAATATCGATTGTAGTTTGTAGAAGACACTGACCCTATATAATTCAGCAGACTCTATCCCTAAAATGCCTACAACTCGCCCTGCCTAAACACTCCGACCTGTCCCTCAATTCTATCCGGACACAAATGGTTTTTTCCTGCCTATCTTTCCCTAATCAGCAGCCAGCACATTGATGTGTGCTCTGTCCCTTAGCTAAGCAGCAGAATGACGCTGCTGCGGCGGCTGCCTCGAACTTATAAAGACTTGGTCACATGCTTCAGACGGCCAATCACAGCTACTAAGACATTTGCAGGCATGGCTGGGATGGCTTAAGGCACACCAGTTAAACGATTGTTGATTGGCTGTTGAAAGCCCGCCATGAAAAGAGCGCCAAAGCATGCAAAACCCGGAAATAAAACGACCGAACACGGATTTTTACCCGAACATACAGTAAAGTGTCCGTGTCCGTGTTCGGGTAAAAAAAATCCAATTATTCGGTACGAACACGAATAATACAGTCCGTGTTCGCTCAACACTAGTGATAAGTCTTTCAGTTTATAGTCCATATAAAAAGATTATAGCAATGTGATAGGTTATATAACCATAAAATGTCCATCCACAAATAGCCGCTTCCACAAGGGGATTAGAAGCAAAATCCAGCAGGAGCTACAGAGTATAAAAGAGAAGAGAGGCGCCTCTAAGTGTAGCAATATGGGGACATTTAATGAAGGTACAACATTTAGCAACTCACAGGGTTGATGAATAAAACAGGCACATCTAAGTACGCAGGCATTTGGGGTAAAGCTGTCCACATAGACTATCTTCTGCACCGCCGGCTGCCAGTCTGTAATCCTAACCGGGAAGACCACCCTGCAGTAAAGCGATCTGAAAGCGAGGGCAGCATGGAAGGGATGACGTAGATGGCGGTGCGGAGGATGGTCTATGTGGACAGCTTTACCCCGGATGCCTGAATCCTTAGATGTGCCTGTTCCAATCATTTAGTGGTGATTTCTACAGACATTAGATAAGGGTTGATTCAAGCCCATTAGGAAGGACGGCGTCACAGTCTGCCGCTGACGTAAGCCAAGATTGGTGAGAGATTCCTCGTCTGTTTCAATGTTACCAAGGAAATACCGTGTATGGATGAATGACTCAAAAAGTCACGACGCTCCGCTGACTCACCTCCTATATACAATCACATCAATAAGTGATGGCTCATTAAAGGACAAAGCAATTATAAGAAGGTCCAAAAACCACGAGTGCGGCTCCGGCTTTTGTCTGGAATCAAAAATTTCCTATTATATCCGACTTATTTCTTATCTGGAACTAGGAAGTGTGTTAACCACTTCCATACCGCCTGCCGCAGATATACTACGGCAGGCTGGCTCGGCTGCGCGAACCAACGTATAGGTACGACGCCGCTTCGCAGAGGGGTCGGCCGCAATGTCACAGTCCTGACAAAAATCGCTGATCGCCGCCATTTTTACTAAAATAATAAATGCAAAAATGAGCCTTCTCTATGGGATCACAGGTCTCTATGGTCATTCCATAAGCCCCGCCCCCATACAGTTAGAATCACCTCCCTAGGCTCACATTTAACCCTTTGATCACCCCTTCCCTGCCAGTGTCATTAGTACAGTGACAGTGCATATTTTTAGCACTGATTACTGTAGTAATGTCACTGGTCCCCCCAAAAGTGTCAAAAATGTCAGTTAGGGGTCCGATCTGTCTGCCGCAATGTCACAGTTCCGCAAAAAATCGCAGATAGCCGCCATTACTAGTAAAAAAAGTGTGAACACCCATGCAATCCGATTCTGCTGCGGACCCAAAAAAGGGTCCTTTTTTTCGGTCGGCAGCAGAATCGGATCGCACCAATGCACCAATTGCGATATACGAACCGATCTGGGGGGGAGGGGGGTGTCGTTAACTTTGTATTGACACCCCCTAGCAGTTTGCATATGGCAGTGTGAACTGCCTGGTGAGTCGAGTGCGATTCAGGAACCCGCAGTGGATTCGCAGGGTTTCCCGAATCGCACCGTTGTGAACCGGTACTAAAGACTTGAAACTTGTACACAGAAAGTGCCAGAAAAAAGCCCCGGTCTTCAAGTAGTTAACATCCTTGGTTTGGTTCCCATGAGGTTCTAAATAAAGTTCCTAAAGTCAGTCTGATCCGCTTCACATCCCGAATATCACCCCTCCCCCACTCCTGTCTGCAGATGTATGAGATATGTCTGCGAATCAGAGCAATCCGTCCAATCCGCTCCTTTCCAGGATCCACACACAGCCCAGAGAGGAAGTTCCAGCGACCCCCCCCCCCCCGGTGACCCCCCCCCCTCCACTCTTCCTGGGGGGCTCCAAATACCAGCTTGGAATGTCTCCCATTTCTACCAATAACAGAATATAGAGAAGGGGGGAGGGGGCACAGCATCTTCTTGGCCAATTGCACCGTCGTCCCGTCTTTTATAGATTTAAGTATTGATCGACCGGTATCGTTTTTTTGTTGCCGATATTTTGGCCATCGCATATCGGCATCGGCCAATATTTTGTACATTTAGTCCCCGTTCACACTGGGGCGACCTGTCAGGCGACCTGGTTGCCTGACAGGTCGCTGTAGGTCGCCTGCCATACAGAAGCTGCGGACCCGTTCTAATAGGAGCGACACAAGTCGCTCTGACTTAGAAAAAGGGTCCGGAGCTTCTTTGGGGCGACCCGGAGCGACCTGCATTGACTTCAATGTTATGAAGTCCGTGCCGGCCGCTCCGAGGTTGCGCCGTGCTGCTCTCGGAGGTCGCCCCGGGAAGTCGGATCGCCCCAGTGTGAACGGGGCCTTAAAGTTTTGCAAAATAAACACAAATTTCGACACAAATCTGTTACTGAAGATGTAAAACTTTACTTATTTAACATTAAAGAGCAGAAAAAAAAAGGGAAAAGTGTCAGTTAACCACTTCTGGACTGGAAGGATTTTCCCCCTTAATGACCAGGCCATTTTTTGCGATTCAGCACTGCGTTACTTTAACTGACAATTGCGCGGTCGTGCGACGCTGTACCCAAATTGACGTCCTTTTTTTCCCCACAAACAGAGCTTTCTTTTGGTGGTATTTGATCACCTGTGCGATTTTTTTTTTTTTTTTTTTTTTTTTGAGCTATAAACAAAAAAAGAGCGACAATTCTGAAAAAGAAAACAATATTTTTCACATTCTGCTATATAACATTCCCAATAAAAAAATAAATAAATAATCACATTTTTTTTTTTTTTAACATTTTAGGCCAATTTGTTTTCTGCTACATATTTTTGGTAAAAAAAAAAAAAAAAAATCCCAATAAGTGTATTTTTAGTTTGCGCAAAAGTTATCGCGTCTACAAAACATGGGATAGATTTTTGGACTTTTTATTTTAATCCACTTTAAGCAGCTCCTACGGGGTCAATGCTACGGTGGTATTTGATCACCTGTGCGATTTTTATTTTAACAAACTAAATTTGTTTATTCTAAAAACAAAAAAAGAGCGACAATTCTAAAAAAAAAAAAAAAAAAAAAAAAAAAAAACAATATTTTTTACTTTCTGCTATATAACATTCCCAATAAAAAAAAAAATTAAAAATCTAATTTTTTTCATCCTTTTAGGCCAATTTGTTTTCTGCTACATATTTTTGAATTAAAAAAAAATCGCAATAAACGTATTTTGATTGGTTTGCGCAAAAGTTTTTGCATCTACAAACTAGGGGAAAGATTTATGTCATTTTTATTTATTTTTATTAGTAATGGCGGCAATCTGCGATTTTTAGCAGGACTGCGATATTGCTACAGACAGATCGGACCCCTAACTGACACTTTTGGGGGAACCAGTGACATCACTACAGTAATTTTTTTTTTTTTTACTAATAATGGCGGCGATCTGCGATTTTTTGCGGGACTGCGACATTGCAGCGGACAGATCGGACCCCTGACTGACATTTTTGACACTTTTGGGGGGACCAGTGACATTACTACAGTAATCAGTGCTAAAAATATGCTCTGTCATTGTACTAACGTCACTGGCAGGGAAGGGGTTAACACCAGGGGGCGATCAAAGGGTTAAATGTGTACCTAGGGGGTGCTTTCTAACTGTGTGGGGGCGTGGCTTGTGAAATGACCATAGAGACCTGTGTTCCCATATAGAAGGATCACAGGCGCTCTGTGATCATTCCAAGGAGAAGAACGGTCAGCTGTGTCTACAACATCCGTCCGTCCTTCTCTCTCAGCGGGGAGCGATCGCGGGTGCCCGGCGACAATCGCAGCCGCTGGCCCTGTGGTTCGGAGTCCCCGCTGGCGAGTGGGTGTGAGTGCCCCCAGGATCGCTCTCGCGGACCGGCGTACAAGTACGGCGATTCGCAGACACCTGCCGCCGTATGACTGCAGCGGCTGCTCGGCAAGTGGATAAAGTGGTTGTAATCCTCAGACATGAAATCTGAACAAAGCACATCCCTCATCCCACATCCCGGTGCGTTTTTGATGCGTTTTGCCACATTCCAGTTGCGTTCCGGTGCATCTTTGATATGTTTTGCCACATTCTTGGTTGCGTTCTTGATGCATCTTGCCAGATTCTATTTGCGTTCCGGTGCATTTAGGATGCTTTTTGCCACATTCCAAATGCGTTCCAGTGCATCTTCGATGCGTTTTGCCACATTCTAGATGTGTTCTGCTGCGTTTTTGATGCGTTTCGCCACATTTGAGTTGCGTTCTGGTGCATTATTGATGCATTTTTCCACATTCCAGTTTCGTTATGGTGTGTCTGATGCATTTTGTCACATTCTAGATGCGTTCTGGTGCGTTCTTGATGCATTTTGCCAGATTTCATTTGCGTTCCGGTGTGTTTATGATGCGTTTTGCCACATTCCAGATGCATTTTGGTGCGTTTTTGATGTGTTTTTCCACATTCCAGATGCATTCTGGTGCATACTTAATGCGTTTTGTCAGACTGCAGTAGCATTCCGGTGCGTTTTTGATGCGTTTTGCCGCATTCCAGTCTCGTCCTGGTGCGTCCTTGATGTATTTTGCCAAATCCCAGTTGCATTCTGGTGCGTCTTCAATGGGTTTTTCCACATTCCAGATGCGTTCCGGTGCGTTTTTGATGCATTTTGCCAAATTACAGATGCATTCTGGTGCGTTCTTGAAGCGTTTTGTCTCATTCCAGATGCGTGCGATACAGGAAAAATGCCGCATGTTCTACTTTTGTTGACCGCACTGGAATGCACTGCACAGGTGTGAAGTAGAGCCTTACTGTCAATGCGTTTTTGATGCAGAATAAAAACACACTGGACTGCATCTGTTATGAGCCAACCCTAAGAAATGCATTCCAGATGCGTTTCAGTGTGATTTTGATACATTCTGGTGCGTTTTTGATTTTTTTTTTAATTTACGTTTTTCAGAAGGTTTTTTTTTTTTTTTTTGGGTGCATTTTTTTATGTGTTTTAATGCATTGCAGTGCATTCTGGTGCATTTTTGATGCGTTTTTTCACATTTCAGATGCTTTCCATACAGGAGAAATGCAGCGTCTTTTACTTTTGTGAACTGCACGGGTGTGAACTGGGATCCATTGGAATACACGGAGTGAACCGGCTCTAACATGGATTCCAATGGCCCCGGGTCACATCAGTGCAGTCAGCCGAAGTAGAGCATGCTGCATTTTTTTTCCTGTTTGGATCGCATCTAGAACGCAGCAAAAATGCACTGTAATGCAATACTTCTGTGTCCAAGCCTAGGTGAAGGCAGTGGAGCCGTGTCACAAGTGTTCTACTTCTGTGTCCAAGTCTAAAATGGAGATAAGCCGCACCTCCTGACCTTTGACCTCTGAGGGCGCCCCTTTGACTTTTGGGGGAGGTCCCTAGCCCTAAATCTAAGGCTCCTTTCACATGGTCCGCCTCCATCGGCAGACTCTGTGCTGCTTAGCAGGGGATTGATCCACCGATCCCCGCTGAGCAGGCGGATGACAGCTCTGTGTGCGGAGACGGAGGTGTCAGATCCCCGCTGTCCTCTATGTGGAGATCGGATATTACAGACCGCCTGTCTGTTCTCATCCAATCCGATCCTCCAGACGGAGAGAAAATAGGGTTTCCATCCGTCTGGATTTCACAGACAGGATCGGATCGGATAGCAGCGGGTGTCAGAGGACATGTCACCGCTAACATCCGCCACTCCATAGGGATGCATGGGGGATCCGATCCGATCCATCTGAAAAACTGACAGGCGGATCTGATTGGATTGTTCATATGAAAGGGGCCTATCCCTCTTTAGTGTCTGTACCGGCAAGAACCCTAACCCCGCTAACCATAACCCACCTAACCCTAACCCCTAACCCACCTAGACCTAACTCACCTAACCCTAACCCACCCAATCCCTAACCCTAGCCCCGCTAACCCTAACCCACCTAACCCTAACTCACCTAACCCACCCAATCCCTAACTCACCTAACCCTAACCCACCCAATCCCTAACCCTAGCCCCGCTAACCCTAACCCACCCAATCCCTAACTCACCTAACCCTAACCCCTAAACTACTTAACCCTAACCCGCCTAGCCCTAACCCACCTAGCCCTAACCCACCTAATCCCACCAAACCCTAACCCACCTAGCCCTAACCCCTAACCCACTTAACCCTAACCCTCCTAAACCTAACCCGTAACGCACCTAACCCTAACCCATCCAACCCTAATACCTAACTCTAACCCACCTAACCCTAACCCACGTAAGCCTAACCCACCTAACCCTAACCCCTAACCCTAACCCACCTAACCCTAAACCCCCTAACCCCTAACCAACCTAACCCTAACCCACCTAACCCCTAACCCACCTAACTCTAACCCACCTAAGCCTAACACCTAACCCTAACCCCTAACCCACCTAATCCTGACCCACCTAACTCTAACCCACCTAATCCTCCTAACCCACGTAAGCCTAACCCACTTAACCCTAACCCACCTAAACCTAACCCGTAACCCACCTAACCCTAACCCACCTAACCCTAATACCTAACTCTAACCCACCTAACCCTAACCCTCCTAACCCACGTAAGCCTAACCCACCTAACCCTAACCCCTAACCCTAACCCACCTAACCCTAAACCCCCTAACCCCTAACCAACCTAACCCTAACCCACCTAACCCCTAACCCACCTAACTCTAACCCACCTAAGCCTAACACCTAACCCTAACCCCTAACCCACCTAATCCTGACCCACCTATCTCTAACCCACCTAACCCTAACCCATCTAACCCACCTAACCCAAATACCTAACTCTAACCCACCTAACCCTAACCCTCCTAACCCACGTAAGCCTAACCCACCTAACCCTAACCCCTAACCCACCTAACCCTAAACCCCCTAACCCCTAACCAACCTAACCCTAACCCACCTAACCCCTAACCCACCTAACTCTAACCCACCTAACCTAACACCTAACCCTAACCCCTAACCCCCCTAATCCTGACCCACCTATCTCTAACCCACCTAACCCTAACTCTAACCTCTAACCCTAACCCCCCTAGCCCACCTACCCTAACCCCCAACCCACCTAATCCTAACTCTAACCTCTAACCCTAACCCACCCACCTAGCCCTAATCCACCTAACCCTAACCTACCTAACCCTAATCCACCTTACCCTAACCTCTAACCCACCTAACCCCTATCCCTAACCCCAACCCTTAACCCTAACCCCCCTAACCCCTAACCCACTTAACCCTAACTCTAACCTCTAACTCTAACCCACCCACCTAACCCACCTAACGCTAATCCACCTAACCCTATCCTCTAACCCACCTAACCCTAAACCCCCTAACCCCTAACCAACCTAACCCTAACCCACCTAACCCCTAACCCACCTAACTCTAACCCACCTAAGCCTAACACCTAACCCTAACCCCTAACCCACCTAATCCTGACCCACCTAACTCTAACCCACCTAATCCTCCTAACCCACGTAAGCCTAACCCACCTAGCCCTAACCCCTAACCCACTTAACCCTAACCCACCTAAACCTAACCCGTAACCCACCTAACCCTAACCCACCTAACCCTAATACCTAACTCTAACCCACCTAACCCTAACCCTCCTAACCCACGTAAGCCTAACCCACCTAACCCTAACCCCTAACCCACCTAACCCTAAACCCCCTAACCCCTAACCAACCTAACCATAACCCACCTAACCCCTAACCCACCTAACTCTAACCCACCTAAGCCTAACACCTAACCCTAACCCCTAACCCACCTAATCCTGACCCACCTATCTCTAACCCACCTAACCCTAACCCATCTAACCCACCTAACCCAAATACCTAACTCTAACCCACCTAACCCTAACCCTCCTAACCCACGTAAGCCTAACCCACCTAACCCTAACCCCTAACCCTAACCCACCTAACCCTAAACCCCCTAACCCCTAACCAACCTAACCCTAACCCACCTAACCCCTAACCCACCTAACTCTAACCCACCTAACCTAACACCTAACCCTAACCCCTAACCCCCCTAATCCTGACCCACCTATCTCTAACCCACCTAACCCTAACTCTAACCTCTAACCCTAACCCCCCTAGCCCACCTACCCTAACCCCCAACCCACCTAATCCTAACTCTAACCTCTAACCCTAACCCACCCACCTAGCCCTAATCCACCTAACCCTAACCTACCTAACCCTAATCCACCTTACCCTAACCTCTAACCCACCTAACCCCTATCCCTAACCCCAACCCTTAACTCTAACCCCCCTAACCCCTAACCCACCTAACCCTAACTCTAACCTCTAACTCTAACCCACCCACCTAACCCACCTAACGCTAATCCACCTAACCCTAACCCACCTAACGCTAATCCACCTAACCCTATCCTCTAACCCACCTAACCCCTATCCCTAACCCCAACTCTTAACCCCTAACTCTAACCCCTATCCCATCATGCAGAAACGTCTCCGTAATGCAGAAATTGTGGTGCAAACCGGCCCTTAGCCCTCATTCATATTTAAGCGATTTGACAGGTCAAATCACATGACAAGTCGCAGCCTTTTGCCGGCAATGGCACCGTTCCAATCCACTCCTGCACTACTTTTGGCGATTTCAGGTGCAACTTCAATAGACATCTATGCTTGAAACGGCACAAATGTCTTTCAAGTCGAACCTGAAGTCGCGCTGAGATGTGGCTTTGAAATTGTGCGATTTCAGATGAGGTCATAATATTTCTAATCTGCCTCCAATGTGAATGAGGGCTAAGAGTGCCAACTAAGCCTAGTTTCACACTGCTATCTTGATAAAAACTCCTATGCGTTTCCAGTGCGTTTTCTGGGTGCCTCTATTACCCAGCATTTACCCGTGAGACTTGGAAACGTGACAAAAAAAAAGCACAAAAACCACAACACAGGTGTGTTTTTAATTGCGTTTTTGACGTGTTTTCTATACATTTCAATGGGGACCTACATTTTTGGTGCAGTTTTTGAAAAGGGCACCAAAGACGGAGCATGCAGGACTTTTCAAAAACGCACCCGCAGCGCAGTGGTGTGAAGAGTCCCATAGGATTGAAAGGGATTGCGTTTTTAGCACAGTAAAAATGCAGCAAAAATGCATCAGTGTGAAAGCAGCCTAAAAATCACCAAAAAAAGAAAAATCATTTAAAAAATAAAAGTGATATTTATTAACAACTTCCCGACCGTCCGCCGCAGTTATACTAAAGCAAGGTGGCCCTCCAGCGCAAACCATCGTAGGTATACGTCGGTTGCGTGCCTGCAGCTAAAAGGGGGGCGAGCGCCCCCCCGCTCATTAGCGGGGACTCCGATGCACGGGGCAGGCGGCTCCGATTGCCGCCTGGCACCCGCGATCGCTCCCCACTGAGAGAGTAGAACGGTCGGCGGTTGTAAACACAGCCAACCGTTCTTCTCTCTGGAATGATCACAGAGCTCCTGTGATCCTTCTATATAGGAACACAGGTCTCTATGTTCATTTCACAAGCCCCGCCCCCCACACAGTTAGAATCACTCCCCTAGGGTCGCATTTAACCCCTTCATCGCCCAATGTTAACCCCTTCCCTGCCAGTGTCATTAGTACAGTGACAGTGCATATTTATAGCACTGATTACTGTAGTAATGTCACTGGTCCCCCCAAAAGTGTCAAAAATGTCAGTTAGGGGTCCAATCTGTCCGCCGCAATGTCACAGTCCTGCTAAAAATCACAGATCGCCGCCATTACTAGAAAAAAAAATAAACAATAAAAATGACATAAATCTTTCCCTTAGTTAGTAGCTGCAATAACTTTTGCGCTAACCAATGAAAATACGCTTATTGCGATTTTTCTTACCAAAAATATGTAGCAGAAAACAAATTGGCCAAAAATGTTAAAAAAATTTTGATTTTTCCATTTTTTTTTTTATTGGGGAATGTTATATAGCAGAAAGTCAAAAATATTGTTTTTTTTTTTTCAAAATTGTCGCTGTTTTTTTGTTAATAGCTCAAAAAATAAAAATTGCACAGGTGATCAAATACCACCAAAAGAAAGCTCTGTTTGTGGGGAAAAAAGGACATCAATTTTATTTGGGTACAGCATCGCACGACCGCGCAATTGTCCGTTAAAGTAACGCAGTGCCAAATCGCAAAATAGGGCCTGGTCATTAAGGGGGCAAATCCTTCCGGTCCAGAAGGGGTTAATATTTTTGTCTAAATATTCCCCATATGAACAGGTGGGAGATTTGTGTAAAATTTGTAAAGATTTCTGAAATTAGAATTTTTATGATTCAGGTAAATTTCCTCTTTAAACAAAGCTTGCGTTTTTTTATGCCGCTGTGGAGATGTTTAAAACCGACTTTAATTCTTGGTTTAGTCCTTTAATTCGTTATTTGGGACTTTAATTGGATTTTTAGCACTTTAATTCGTTTTATTTGCTTGGCTTTGGTGTTACTATTCTTTAACCCCTTTATTACCAACCAATGGCCAAAAGACGGCTACAGAGCGGTACTATTATTCTGGGGGGGTGTCCATAGATGTCCTCCCAGAACCCTGCCCCCTGCGTGCCCCCTGCATGCCCCCTGTGTGCCCCCTGCATGCCCCCTGTGTGCCCCCTGCATGCCCCCTGTGTGCCCCCTGCATGCCCCCTGTGTGCCCCCTCTGTGCCCCCTGCGTGCTCCCTTTATGACCTCTGCGTGCCCCCTTTATGACCCCTGCATGCCCCCTGCGTGCCCCCTGTGTACCACCTGCATGCCCCCCCTGTGTGCCCCCTGCAGTGTGCAGCGGGCACGCTCCTTCAGACACAGCCAATCACAGATCGGGGTAAAGGATCACATATAAGCAGACTTGCCTGTTATCGGCAGTCCTTTCCTCACCCGCTGCGCTGTGCCTGTGGGAGGAAAGGATGGCCAATAATCAGTAAGCCTGTCAGCACACTGCTTACACTGATAATTAAGGCA